>NC_143014.1:51118842-51418842 GCF_055824585.1 Amblyomma mixtum
TTCGTAACTTCGGTATTTCCATAGCTAACGACCTGTTTCAGAGTAGCCTGCAAAAATTATGGAGGTACGAGAACGATGGACCCAAGCCAAGGAAAGCACTATAGACCCGTACTAAGTGTTTGTAAAAGTAATTTTGTTCATTTTAAGAATGTAAATAAATTAGGGGTGTGGCAGCACTAAAAACATCCGAATAGAATCAAATAAAAATATATGCGACAAGCTGGCTTCGAAAATACAAATGCGTACCGGTTATTTGCTGTACGTAAGATATACGAAAGAAATGAGTGGGGAAGAGCGTGAACCAATCGTCTCAATATTGCTCAAAATGCACATATGCTGTTCGAAAAGGGAACTATAGCCTTCGTCAAAAAAGTGCAGCCCAAGAGGGTTTGCTTCTGGGTCTGGTGGTGTGGCTCATTTTACATCTTCACGGTTCTTAATCGCTCGAAGGCGAGATGAACTCTCTATCTTACCCCTCAGAAGGTTGCGCTCTCAAATAAGTGGCATGAAACTGCGCGGTAGGCGATGGGTTGCGGCTGTGTCTGTCAGCACTACGAGAACCGTATAACAATGAGGCCTCACACGATCGTATGAGCTCAGAAAATTGGTTTGGTTATGCACTAGCGTAATTGTAAAAATGACTGGACTGGTTGCACTATTTGAGAACAGAACTATACATATTCCTGCAAAGTCGCATGTCGCATTGGCAGTGCCAACACTAGTTTCACCGGAGTAATTGGACCTAACCTCAGGCGTATAAATAGCATGACGGCTCAGTATTTGGACATAAGCGAAAATTTGGACGTGCAGAATATAAAATCTCGAACCGAATAGTAATCTAATAGCACGAAGCATTCCATTTTCATTCGAACTGTCGAATATTCGCCTTCATCTGTCTTCAAACAAGCCAAAATAAAGTACAAAATGCGACACGCCCAAGAGCACGGCATCGGGACGCCGGGGGTCTCGTACAATCGGTAGAGCATTCCTGCAAATGAGCCCCAGCGAAAGGAAGAGCAACAACTGCAGCTGCTCACTTGGTAAAGCAGCACACATGTACGCCATGTCCAGGTTCTAAGCTGTATCCTCATATATAATGTGTTGGCTTTTCTATTTTTGTTGTGCATGTGCATATAAGATGTAAAGAAAGTCCCGCTAGTAATTACCCCTATATGATCTTTGGCTGCTAGGTCTGCTAGCATCCTTGATATATAATCCGTTTAGAAAGCAGTGCGGCGATTGTAGAACGCAAAGAGCGAGCCACATTTTTTGTCACTTAAAAACAAGTGGCGGCTCAGCACCAGACTCGTTAAAATTTGCTATTCAGCGTTACACACATCTTTCCCCAGTTTGAGTATGCAGCATTTGTTAGAGATCCTCTGTCTGAGATTTATTGTAGAAAGAATAAAACTCCACACGTTAAAGTACCTAGTTCTATTGCTCGGAGTACGGCTGTTACCAAGATACAATTCAGGTACGAGGATCTGCCAGTGACGTTCGGCGTCTTAAAATCGTCGTTCTTAGTGCGGAAAAGCGTACAGTGGGCGGCTACAGCTGCTTGAAATTTACGCTATCTTCTCTCTTTCGAAACTCCTGGTTTTGGTGAAATTTCCGTAAGTGAACATCGGAAACGCAACCTATCGGTCGGGGTTCACATTATAATGAAATTTAAAGGTTTTTTAGTATTCCACCCGTCGCCACTCGAGGGAGCCCTCACGCCTGTGGTTCCATGCACCTGGTGCCTACAGATTCATGAAGCTGGTCGTGCATTGTTTGTAGGGTCCTCTAGTAGCAGACTGACGCCTCCGCTATCTTGGCCTTAGTTTCCGCGACTGTCCAGCGCGCCTGTGTCGATCAACCTCCGGTATACGTTAACACACACGCAAACTGCTTTGTAAGTATTGCTCGTGCTTTCTTTGTCACATTGTCACAACCCGCATTTCCAATGCACGTGGATTCACCCGGCGCGCATTCTTTCTGCTTGTCTTTATTACACCCCTAAAGTCGGCGAACCGCATTAGGCAACCGTCGTACGTTTATACTCCTTCATTTCCAATGGTAAAAACAAGTGCAATCACCTACCTCCATCGCCTGCAAGATTAATAGACCTCGTTCTTGCGGAGAGCGAAGTCTCTAACGCGGCTGAGGAGTTACATCATATTGTTAAGACATTCTCTACAATGCTGTGGAGTAATTGATCATAGACTTTGTGCTTCGCGTTTTATTTCTTACTTCTTTTTTCTCCCATCTAATGCGTAATTCTACACGAATAGCAAGGAATACCCCAAGAAACAAGCACGCAAACTCGTCGGCTTGAGTTTTCACTGCAGTGCTGCGGCGCTCTGGGAAAAGCAGAGCCTGGTCGGGAGAAGTGTGCAGTCGCAGCAGCCGCGGGGACAAATAAGCAGACAGGCACGGGAGGAGGGGAGGGGAGAAATGGAAGACAGCTCGAGGAACAATCGAACGGGTGCTCAATATCATTCAACGCCCACACACATGACCTCCGACCTTACGCTGGAAAGGTCCTTGCGAACGCGGGTCAGGGGCGCCCGCATAGAGGCTCCCGCAGAGCACCCAGAGCAAGAACGTAGGCGCCCGCGTGAACGCTGATCCCGGAAGCAGGGCAATGCAGCTCCGGCTCGCTGCTTTGGCCAGGCGTAAAATTAAACCAGCCCTCTCAAGGGTTCCGCAAACCACTCGGGCACAAAAACAACGGCCATAATCCCCGCGTATGGGCGCATTTTGTCATGCTGTCATCGTTGGCACACGACCTCTCTCGAGTACGTAATGAACTTAATAAAGCAGTTTGTTTTAATAAGAGGTAGATGTGCACCAATTTTCTGACCTTTCATTCTATTTGCTTTTCTTTGCCTTTTTTTTTTCAGTGACTTTTGTAAGTTCAACGATGTCATTTGTTTGTGTGTCCGTTTCGTAGGAAACATCTGATTATCGTAAAAATTTATTTTCAGTATTAGTATTTCAGTATTTTCAGTAGTATTAATTTTCATATGTTATAAGCTCTGAGGAAACTGGAAGCTCTAGTTAGGAAATTTTTGCGGATATTATCATTATTTCCTTGCTAAATAAGAACCATTGGCTACTGTTCCTAGTAAATACCGTGAAAACAAGGCTTTTATTAGTTTTTACACCGCTAGTAAATGCTTATTTTTTCTTTACTAAACCAAGTTAATAGGCATTGGTGCTTTTAATTGTTTTTCATTGCATTCGCATGGCCCATAGCACTGTTAGAAGTAGTAAAAGACCTTTAATCGACCATAATTTATAGGCCGAGCATGTCGACCGCCTGGGCGACCAGAAGTCGCTGTTCTTCTTCCCCTTCAGCGCCAAGCCAGTCGAGCCAGGTGGTGATGGATAGAGAGGGTGTGGGGTAGGAACCCGACTGCCGAGCAGCCGGGCAATAGAAGAGGCAATGGGCCAGGTCCGCATAGATACAGGGGCAGTTGGGACAGGAAGGGTCCGACCGATAGCGATAGAGAAAGAGGCGGGACGGGGTGATAACTGCGTTCATTTGGATGTGCCGAAGAAGGCGAGACTCCGGCACCGTTAGTGGTGGATGAGGGGGGAGGGTAAAGGCGTTTGTCGAGGCGGAGCTCAAGGTAGACCTCTTTTATGGTGCGGCGAAGGGTGAGTCTCCCACCGTCCTCCGAGGGCTTGGGCCAGGGGATCAACGGTGCCCGGAAAAGTGTGTCGCGGGCGAGCTGTAAACCCACCCCCGCTCCCAATCTTCGCATCCTTCTCCTCCCGTCCTGCACGCCGGCCGTCGTCATGCGGCCGCGCAGCACCATTCCCCTCTCTTTTATATCCAGGGTGTAGCCTACACGGATGCCTCCTTCGTGGCTCCTCGAGGTTCCTGCGGCTACGCCCTGTACCATCCACACCTCCCTGCTCCTGAAACCCACACCAGCGGGCCGTATCTACACCCTCCAGACGCATTGTCCCTCGAGGTCCTCGCCATTGCGCATGCCTTCCAGTCATTTGCCCTCCTTCCCTCTCACCAAGATTACACAGTCTGTTCAGACTCACAAGCCGCTATACACCACATACAGAAACGCACCCTGACCCCTTCTCTCCAACAGGAGGTCGAACGAGCGGTCTCCGCAATGCAGCCTTCCATCGTTTTCCTCCGCTGGGTCCCTGGGCATTCAGGGATTGACGGCAATGAGCTGGCCCATCAGCTCGCCCTCGACACACTTTTCCGGGCACCATTGATCCCCTGGCCCAAGCCCTCGGAGGACGGTGGGAGACTCACCAACATCTTGCGTATAGCGGTATCTGCTGCGCTACCACGTAACGCGTGTCTGGGCCTTTTTCAAGGTACTGTTACAGGTCGCTGTTCGCGACTTTTTTTTACTGGAATAACACTTAAGCGAAGTTAAACCCGAATAAATTACTTTAAGGACGGCTCAGGAGACCGATTAGCTTAGTAAATTAAAAAGGTCGTAAAAACGTTTTACAAAGGTACGCCCCCTGGCGAGCGATGAAGGGTGGTATGAGCATAAGTAGTAAAATAAAAATTAACGGCGCGCTGAAGCCAAAGCTGCTGTTCCTTACGAAGCGTTTCCGTTTCTTTTCGACATTGCCGGTGTTCTGGAGGATATAGGGGCACGTCCACTACAGCGCGCGCTACGCCGCTGACTCTCTCGACGCTGCGCCAGTAATGCGTCACTGTACTGCGTCATTTTTTCCTACTTTTTATTTTCGTTCGATTTTTTCTACCTTTTTTTCCTTCTTCTTTCCTATCCGACGATGATACTGTGCGCGCGATCTCCGCTACTTTCAAGCGAGAGATCCGACAAACGGTGGCATTTTATTTTCAGTCACGCTATACACAGACGTCATCTTAATGTCCTCAAAGAAAACGAATGTTTCAAGAAGAAATGAGAAAGTTGCATGGTACTGCTTTAAGGGTCATTTAGCGCGTTTGTGTTCCTTGAACATACAGAAACCAAGCAGTCGCCTCGGTCTCAGTCAGAGCTACGATATCCTGCCAGTCGGCCCGTGCGCGTGGTCGCACATTGGTTTAGTGGTGCGTACAAAGCAGGGGAACATGCGGGAAACAAAAACGTCAAGTGCGAGTGCTGAGTAACGAGTGAGTTCATACTGGAAACCCGTATGGCTAAATTCAGTGCAGCAGACGACCACAATAACTCAAGAGCGATGAAAAACGGGGAGTAACGCAAAACGATATAGAGCCGTTTTAGAGTATACTTAAGAGCGACATAATGATATCTCCGATAAGAAAATGTATCTTTAATATGTTGTTAAATGGCTTTCTGTTACGTAGTGGTAACCACGGCCCCTGGCTTTCGTCTATCCGCGCGTCTTAGTCCTGCATGACAAATTGGCAACACCTAGCTGTGTGTTCGCCTTTACCCTTTATAACTTTTATGTGAGTGGAGTATATAAAGTAGAAAGCTATAATAAGAATATAAGCAGTCTACGTCACCTCGCAAGTAGTAGTAGTGTTTTTTTTATTATGCATTGAATATGGAAGGAAAAAGAATTTTTGCTACCCCGGCATCTGCTATCGCTGCTGGAAGCACCTGAGCTGGAGCAGCGGAAATAAAGGACAGCAGGCAGAGTGTAGGAGTGAAAAGAAAGAAGTGAGGGGATAGTAGGAAGGACAGGCGGAGGGGTACACTGGCAATAAATGCATTTACATATAGACATGATAAATATAAATATATTAGGTCGCACTCGCGTGAAGGACTGGCCTCGCAAAACTCCAGGGGAACGCTCCAAGTTACCTCGCAAGATACATCGAGAACTGGTTAGCAGAGACGCCGGTGCACTTATCTTTTCAAATCATCGTACAGGGAACTCCAGCTTATGTGTGTGGTTATAATGGAATGTTTTTAAGGCGAAAGCCTTTAATGCCTCATCGTTGTAAGCAGGAGCTGTCGACAGAAATGCCACGCTTTTCAGTTGGTCGAAACGGTCGTCACGTCACAGTGCGCGAATTTCAAACGGGGCCAATTGTGCTTTGGCTACTAACCATGCAACCGATTAAAGGGATCGTATAGTGATGCTCCAAGTAAGTTTGACTGAGTTTAGTTAATTGCTTACTTAACCAATTGGCCTAATTAACCTTTCTAGTCAGACCAGATAAATAAATAAAACCGAGTAAGAAATTGGCCGAGCTTGGGAATCGAACCCCGGTCTCCGGAGTGCGAGTCGAGCACGCTACCACTCCGCCATGCCAGCTCGACGGTTCGGAATGAACAAAGGTGCGTCTAGTGAATACGGTGTCTTCGTTCACTCCCATCTTCCTCCCTTCCCGTTACGGCGAGGTTTAGGTGTCCACCGAGATATGAGAGACAGATACATTTCCTTTCCTCAAAAACCAATTTACCGACGAGCAAGGCGTATTTGTCCGCGTTTAAGATTAGTCCAAATTGTCGTGACGTCACCACGCGCAAATTTTAACGGGTGTCCACCGAAATATGTGACACAGTTACTGCGCAACTTCCTTACAATTTTCGACTAGTGTCTACTGAGATATGTGAGACAGTTAATGTGTAATTTCCTTTCCTCAAATACAATTTTCATTTTCTTCATTATGGCCCCTCTTTCTTCTTTCACTCACACTTCCTCCCTTCCTGTAGGTGCGGCTCAGGTGTCCACCGAGATGACAGAGAATTACAGCTCCTGTTCCTTTCCTCAAAAAGCGCTGCGTTCCAAGGGCAACGCATCGCGCCGAAGGGGTGGTGGCGTTCCTTGGACTCCGTGGCAGCACTACAACACGCTGTCGCGTTCCACTCCTAAAGGCGAAGCTTAAGCGTCATTAATTGGCAGTTAATTCATCCACCAACAAAATGTGCAGTGAACAATCGCATAGCAGAATGCAGCTCTCAGGCTTTCGCCTTTCACCACTTCAGCCGCTAAAGTTCCTCGTAATTTTGGCTGCGTAGTTTTCTGTGCGTTTACAGGGGAATATGTGAGTGATGTATACGTGTACTGACGCTCATAATGTGTGTGTGTGTGTGTGTGTGTGTGTGTGTGTGTGTGTGTGTGTGTGTGTGTGTGTGTGTGTGTGTGTGCGTGTGCGTGTGCGTGTGCGTGCGCGTGCGTGTGCGTGTGCGTGTGCGCGTGTGCGCGTGTGCGCGTGTGCGTGTGCGCGTGTGCGTGTGCGTGTCCGTGTGTGCGTGTGCGTGTGCGCGTGTGTGCGTGTGTGCGTGTGTGTGTGTGCGTGTGTGTGTGCGCGCGTGCGCGTGTGCGTGTGCGCGCGCGTGTGCGCGCGTGTGCGTGTGTGTGTGTGTGTGGTTTATTGGTTTATTGGGGTTTAACGTTCCAAACCAACTCAGGCTACGAGAGACGCCGTAGTGAAGGGCTCCGGAAATTTCGACCACCTGGGGTTCTTTAACGTGCACTGACATCGCACAGTACACGGGCCTCTAGAATTTCGCCTTCATCGAAATTCAGCCGCCGCGGCCGCGATCGACCACGCGTCTTTCGGGTCAGCAGCCGAGCGCCATAACCACTGAGCCACCGCGGCGGGGCGTATGTGAGTGTGTGTGAGTGTGTGTGTGCGCGTGTGCGTGTGCGCGTGTGCGTGTGCGCGTGTGCGCGTGTGCGTGTGCGCGTGTGCGCGTGTGCGCGTGTGCGCGTGTGCGTGTGCGCGTGTGCGCGTGTGCGCGTGTGCGCGTGTGCGCGTGCGCGTACGTGCATGCGTGTCCGCGTGTGCGTGCGCGTGTGTGCGTGTGCGTGCGTGTATGTGCGTGCATGTGCGTGTATGTGCGTGTGTGCGCGCACACTCAATTTAAGTTCTTTTCCGCACTAAAATTTCCGCACGAGGTTGGTGGCACGACAATATCTGACTTTTTGCGCAATGGCTACGAATGTGTCTAATCATATTATGCGACAATTTATTGAACTGCTTTCTGCACTGCGTGAAGGTATGTTATTACAAAACGAGGCAACAATTTCAAGAATGCCTTTTCACAATAACGTAATGCGTCAGTACTTCACACGCGATCCTTTTCGGGCGATCACTGCATGACTCTGCCGAAGCATAGAGCCCAGTCAGTCAACGTGTAGTTCGTGTTTCTCTACTTTTGCAGCAGCTTCACGACTTTCTGCTCAGCGTTGCTGGCTTTTTTGGCCCTCAGACGATGCGCTGTGCTTATCCAAATATATTCAGTAGAAATGATCTCGGATTGGCCACTCCATAATGTCCGCCATCCTTTTCTTCATCTCATTTTTCACAAGGGCAGAAGAGTGCTCCGGGTCGTAATTCTAAGGTCCTAAGGAGGCAAACTCAGAGTGGAGAATCAGTCCCGTGGGATTGCGTTCCCGCCTCTGCGGTTTAACGTGGGAAGTTTATAACAAGGTTCATACAAATTGCGTTTTGGGTGACGTATAAACTAATCCCATCATTCCAACTCAAGAACTTCGATTCCTCTAATGAAATCACCCTTCCATTCATGACGTATCCAAACACGGTGTTCTTTACTTACATCATCCTAGAAACCGAATCCCATCCTGGAGTAACTGTAGAGCCTGACAACAATGCCAAATCTCAGAAATGTCGATAACAATGTCTTTCTCGGCAACTTGGTTGGTCGTTCTCGCGTGTCTTCTGCGAATATAAAAAAATCAAACCTCCTCCGAACGTATATCTCTTCAAAACTTATGAAGGCATGGACTGCGCTACTCTGAAATCCGGTGAAAGCTGGTGGTATTCCATGCCCATAGCTGTGGCTACGGGTAACTGCCACTTGAACAGTCTTGACTACTTTATATTAGGCTCACACTCCGCCCACTGCTTATAAATATATGCTGCAATACGCGTAACCGCAGAATATGTCGCTTGAAAATGACAGCAAGTTAATAATAATTGGTAACATACAAAAAATTCAGGCAGTATGGGAGCGCCCATGAAAGGAAAAAAATGAAAAAACGAGCTGGAAGCAAACAGGTACGCTCCCAGCAACTCCAGACTTAAGAAGAAGGCACTATTGCATCACAATATATCTAAAAATAGCTCATAAGTTTTTTTTATATCCATGATATTTTAGTTATTGAAGCGGGAAATAAAATTTTGATCTCCACTATTTTGGCAATGTCTGAAAAACAGGGAGAGGTCGGAAAGGAGATTGCACTTGCCATCACTTGTCTGCTGACTGCGATTACTTTGCACCAATCGGTAGTATAGATGGAAGTGCCGCAGCCAGAAAGTTACTTGGAGGGGAAAGGTGCACATGTTCAAGAGCATGTTCAAGTTTTTGAGGCTCAGGAGGAACTTGCTAACCGTTTCAAAGGGGACGACTGCATTTCAAAAGAGGAGGCTTCAGTCCATTATCCTTCCGACATTCCTCCCGCCTTCTTTTTATTCGTCCGTTTCCTTGTTTGTTTGTTTGTTTGTTTGTTTGTTTGTTTGTTTGTTTGTTTGTTTGTTTACCCAAGCAGCTCATACAATCCGCCTTATCACACTTTCACCGTAAACCCATTCGTTCGTTCGTTCGTTCGTTCGTTCGTTCGTTTGTTTGTTTGTTTGTTTGTTTGTTTGTTTGTTTGTTTGTTTGTTTGTTTGTTTGGCTGGCTGGCTGGCTGGCTGGCTGCTGGCTGACCACCTCTAACCGAGCGGCCACTTTCGGACTCTCTGTACGCCCACGAATAAGCACCATTCCAGAATCAAGTAAAAACAGAATCCCGTATACTTTACCAGAGAGAGATTTTAATGACTGTTCCTGGTTGTTACCGTTGCATGCTCCTCCAGATGAGGGTGAAGGAAGAGTGAAACAAGGAAAGAAAGAAAGAAAGAAAGAAAAAGGAAGGAAGGAAAGAAAGAGAGAAAGAAAGAAAGAGAGGAAGGAAGAGAGAAAGAAAGAACGAACGAAAAAAGCAAGAGAAAGAGGGAGATAGAGAGAAAGAAAGAGAAAGAAATGCCGAAATAAACAAATGAAGAAAGAAAGAAAAAGAAAGGAAATGAAAGAAAAAGAAGGAAAGAGAAAGAAGAAAGAAGAAAAAGAAAGAAAAAAGAAAGAAAGGAAAAGGAAGAAAAAGGAAGAGGAAGAAAGAAAGGTAGAAAGAGAGAAAGAAAAAGAGAAAGAAAGAAAGGGAAAGAAGGAAGGAGAAATAAATACAGAAAGAAAGAGAAAGAATGAAAGAGAAAGAAAGGAAGAAGGAAAGAAAGAAAGAGAAAGGAAGGAAGAGAAAGAAAGAGAAAGAAAGAAAGAAAGGATAAGAAAGAAAGAATGAAAAAGAAAGGAAGGAAGAAAAAGAGAGAAAGAGAGAAATTAAAAGGAAAGAAAAGGAAAGAAGGAAAGAAAGAAAGACAGAAAAAGAAAGAAAGGAAAAGAAAGAAAGGAAAGAAAGAAAGAAGAAGGAAGAAGAAGAAAGAAGAAGGAAGAAAAAAGAAGAAAGAAGCAGAAAGAAAGAAAGAAAGAAAGAAAGAAGGAAAGAAGGAAAGAAGGAAAGAAAGAAAGAAAGGAAGAAAGAAAGAAAGAAAGAAATAGACACACAACTTCCGGGAGAAGCAGCTCAAAATACGAGACGCATCTCCGTATAAACAAAGATAACCGCATAACGGACTTTCTTGTAGGCACGTTAGTGATAACGAGGGGATACGCACAGTATACGCACTGAAGATAGCGCATACACTTACTTTGGAAAAGACTCATTCCTTCTACCCGAAGTCCGTGCCTTGCACATAAGCTGCTGCTGCACCGCCGAAACGAACGTCGCGGACACGACAGCGTTTCGGAGGGATCGTGTAAGTTCGCATGCCGAAGCCTGCATTTTCCACCATCTCTGCTTCCTGGGGAAAGCCGATATGGTGAGGTCATTGCTGGAGAGTAAAAGTACGTTAAAAGCTCGGAGGACTGGTTTGCGCCTTTCTCTGCTGCCATTCGCGTATGCCCTCTCTCTTACAACCATTTCATGCGATAGCTTAAGAGTCCCTTCGGGACGAAAATCAGGCGGCCTCACTCACTTGCCACCTGCCAAGGGTGGTACACGGAAGAGCCAGCTGTGACCTGCCACAGTTGGCAGGAGGCAAAGTGGAAAGTGGAAAATCCCCCTTCCTTCTGCCACAGTTGGCAGGTGGGGATATGAAGAAAGGAAAATCCGTCTCTCCTGCCATGGTTGGCAGGTGGGGATATGAAGAGAGGAAAATCCCCCTCTCCTGTCACAGTTGGCAGGTGACAAAGTGAAAAGAGGAAAGCCCTTCTACTCCCACAGTTGGCAGGAGGCAAAGCGGAAAGAGGAAATCCTCTCTCCTTCTGCCGTGGTTCGCAAGTGGCATAGTCCCCCTGTCCTTCTGCCACGGTTGACAGGTGGCAAAGTGAAAAGAGGAAAATCTGCTCTCCTTCTGCCACGGTTGGCAGGTGCCAAAGTGGAAAGAAGAAATCCCCCTTTCCTTCTGCCACAGTTGGCAGGTGGCAGAGTGATAAGAGAAAAATCCCCTCTCCATCTGCCGCGGTTGGTAGGTGGAATAGTGCAGGGGGAATTCCCCTCTCCACGTGTATGGTTTGTGTGGTCGTGCATGACAGCTCACAACGAGGTTCTTATGCTGCCGCATTGCCGCAGCTAATGGTAATTAGGTGGCCTCCAAGTTTCCATCACAGGACAACTGGTCTTCACATCGCCTCTGAGCGTTCAATTTAAAACCTACATGCAGAGCGTATCATAGAGCCAACCGCCGTCTTTTCCGCCTAGCACCCGACCAATGCTCTCCGTACCTCTTTTCCCATTGGTAAATTTTCCTGCACCCTGATTTCCGACAAGATCAGCAGTCACTGCCCTATAATCATCTGCCTTAGTCGTGAAGGTGCATAAACTCTATCAACATTCCTTGGGGGCATGCGATATCGCTGTTAGCGAATTATCATAAAAACATTCAGTATACTTAGAAGTGACGTGGTTTAAAGAAGGTCTGCTATAAGTACTTGGATTCGACTTAAACATGATATCGCCGTAGTATATGCTGTTGGTCGTTTTGTGGAGCGGGTCACTTCTGCCGATCAAGGTTGAGTAATGGTGGGCTGGTGAACACCGTGCCTCGACAGCACAGTAGGAGGTATTGCGTTGTGTGGACAGCGGCCACTGCAGAAGCAGACTAGGTGTCCAGCCACTTGTACACTCTTGGGACAAAAGCGGTATGTGCGACTGAGTTGCCTCGCAACGCCCGCTTCGTTCTGCTCTCCGACCCCTGCGATCTATACGACGCAGGACTGCTGGCCTTTGATAGTGAATGTTCTGCCTTCCCGCGTGAGCGATGCACGCCTCGTCCTCGCTGCGTGAGCACTGCTCACTACGCGCCGGTGGGTTGCTACACCGCGAAGGAGGTGGGAGGGCGAGGTGTGCCTCCCGCGCAACGGCGGCCTCGTTTCTGGGCCGGATTCGTGCTTCTCTGTGGCTCCTTCCTTTTGGTCTCGCCGCCGGTGCCGTATTTCCCGGTCTGATATAAGGCAGGCGCGCGAGGGAACGCGTTGATGACAAAACTCTCCAGCATCCATCGTCCGGTTTTGTTTTTCACGGCCGTCTCCGCAGTCCGCAGCCGCTGAACTTGGGGCCCGAAACAGAGAAACAACTTTGCGTTTTATGAGTTTCCTGGGCGACCCTTCCCCGGTGCCTCTCCCTGTGTCTCGGAGGCGCTTTCTCTTTTTTGCGTTGCGTTTTCGGGGTTGAATGGCGAAAAAGCAAGAAAGGGCCCGCACGCGGAGGGGGCGGGGGAACGACGAGGGATACCCTGATGGCGCCGCAATTAGGTTCACTTTGGGCAAACAAACACGGGCTCTCCTCCCGTTGGGCGCTACTGCGCGCTCGTAAACGAGCCGGTGGCGGAGGTTTGTTTTTTGTCAAAAAGAAGGACATGCATCCAACGCGGGCCTTTTAGCGCGCTTTGCGCGGTCTGACCCGATGCGCTTTCCGCTTATAACCGACAGGGCCCTCTCGAGCAGCAGTTACACTGGGGCCGCTCCGCGGGGCGCCACTTTGGCCGACTCTCTCACTGCTCTCCTCGGGTGGGACGCTGTCGAGCAGCGCAATGGCGGAAAGCTTCACTGTCCCCAACAAAGCTGCCAGGGCGAAACAGCGCTCGCAAGACTCATCTGATTCAACATCCGCTGCCGAAGGCGCGGAAGCCCCGACTTGGACTCTTCCAAAGAACTACCTGTCTAGGCCGCTGCTACCAATCGTTTGCACGTTTAGTAACATCCACAAGCGACAAACGCACGGGGAATATCACGATAAGGCCGTACTTACGCCTGAAAACGAGATCGTTTGCATGTGCCGGTGCTCTGTCACGGATGAATTAACAGCTGCAGAGAAAAGCATATGCTACACCTAACGCGAGCAACCCTCACGTATTCTCTTGAAGTCCACCACTTTCCCACCCTCCCTTCAGAAGGTACGTTGCTTCGGGTCGGTTGATGAAAAATAATGAAATGCGCAACAACTGTACTTGAATCTGCGATAACTGTGCGAATCGGAAAAACATTTTAACATTAACTTTTCGATACCTCTAAAGCTGGCAAGAGAAAGCAGCGAAGCAAACCTTTATTTGAGTGTCCTAATAAGACGGCCTTTTTTGCGAAATTCTTTTTATATGGTAGCAGTTGTCGGATCGGCAGAAAGCTTTTTTTTCCGGTGTCGGGAAACCGATACAGAAACTAGGAATTTTGATCCCGCGTATTTGCGCTACTTTTAGCTCAAATTATATATGCAGCCGTGCTTCGCGCATCTTTGTGCCCAGACACGTCATCGACATCATTTTCATCAGTCTGGGGAAGTTCGCTAGATGAGAGTAGCTTCTACCAATTGTGTGATTCAAGTCGTTTTGTGACCACTCTACCCCAGCGAATCACCTAATCTCGTACCGCACTCGACTACGTTTTTGACCCCTTGACATCTACCCTATCAACCTCTTTAACCGCCGGTTACCAGCTCTGCGCATTTTATGCCCTGGCCATCTGCACTGTGTATTCATTAATTCACTTAGAATATCATAAACTGGTGTTTGTTCTCTAAGTCACTCTGCCTTTTTTCTCTATCTGTTAACGTAAGACCCGTCGACATTCTTACCGTTCCTCGCTGGGCTATCCTTAGGCGCAGTCAAATCCTTTCTGTGAAGATCTGAAATTCGGCACGATTGGCGAGTGTTGACAAGATTCATCGGTTGTATGATTCCCTTCCTAGGGATTTCGGCAGGCTGTAATTCATATCTTCCAAGCGACAGTCGAATGCACTCCAACCCAATCTTACTCCCTGCTCAGTTTCCCTCTTGTGAAAGGTGTAGTATTTAAAATAGAATGAAGAATTTAAGATACAGAGTTTAAAATAAAGAATCCCGGCCCATATGTCATGGTATGTGTGCGCAGTAATTACTCGGCCTAGATAAATGCACTCCCAAGCAACTGCATTGCCACGTTGCTGTCATAAATTGTTTGTCCTTCGCCGAACCGCTTCGCACTACTTTAGCTTGCTTTGTGATATCGTTACTTGCTTGCATAAGCCTATAATTACAAGTTCTCCGTCCAATTTCTCAATCACGCGACGTAACTCATCGCCTGAGTTGTTTACCACAACATCGTCGACAAATGACAACCACCTTAGTTGTCATCCCCCCCCCCCCCCCCCTTTTTTTTATAATGGCGAACTAACATCGCCGAGTAGCCCTCAGGCGTCCTCCTAGCATATTTACGTAATTTCTCGGTGGCTCGCTTACGCAACACCGGCATGACTAAGGATACTCCCATTGAATCGAATACCTTTTCGCGCGCTGTGAAGGTCGTAAGTTGTAATTTGCGGACTTCTCTCTAACAACTAATTTAATTTTCCACTTTACTGAGTGCGTTCATTTGAAAAGCGTTTTCTTGTGCGTGAAAGTGTTTTGCCTGTTCAGCCACCGGTGTCACGATATATAACCCGGGGTGTAGGTGTCGTCAGGGGGCATGCTTTGTCTGCCTCCTTTTGCCTCACCTCTGGGGTATATAGTGGAATATGCCCAAATGAATAAATACTACCACTACTTTTACTGCATGACTGACGACGAGCATATATACCTATCGCCAAGTACCTATCTAAAAAAATCTACTCGTTCCTGGAGCGGGTTGCCTCGGTGCTCTCAGGGATTATTTTAGTGAGCGTCAGAGAAAGAAAGCGCTTAATATTGGTGGCCGTTGGAGTAGTATAATTTGCACTGATTTAAATGAAAACTCTGTTTTACCAAATTTTGATTCAGGTTGTTAGAAGTTGTAGCGACCTTAATTACCCCTCATACCCATGCTATCGACTCTGTCACGACTTGCAATATCTTTCTTAACCCAAAACCGAAGTTCATACGCATGTTACTGTACGGGAGCATACTCACAGCATACATTGAATGACGTCAACCGTACGACCTCAGGCGAAATTTCGAGAGTACATTATTACATAATACCACGATGCGACCAGTGCGAGGTCATGACTACCTGACTTCTTTGTCTGGCTGACTGGCTTGACTCGCGACTCATCTGAGTGATTTGGCTGACTGAGTGACTTTTGACAGATCCACTTGACTCGCTGGCTGACTCGACTGATTCACTTTAATTAGTGATTGACTTGATGACTAACCTCGCCAACTGACTGGCTTCACTTAGATGATCGACTGACTTACTAAACCACTTCACTTGACTGACTTAAATGGCTGACTGACTTTCCTGACTTAATTGACTGACTGACTGACTGACTGACCTGAATGATTGACTGACTTTACTGACTTAATTGACTGCCTGACCGATCTGGATAACTGACTTCACTGACTTGCTTGACTCACTCACTCACTCACTCACTTGATCAACTTCCCTTACTCACAATGACTAGCTGACTGGTAGTGATTGACTTGCTTCACTTGACTGAGTGACTGACCAAATGACTTAGACACGCTCTACTCATTTGAATGACTCATTTGACTGGCAAGCTTGACTGACTAGCTAACTGAATGGCTTGGCTCACTTGACTCACGACTGCCTCGACTGAGTGGCTGACTGAGTGGTTTCGCTCACTTTACTGAGTGACTGATTGACCTAATTCACTCACTTGACCAGCTCATTTGGCTCTCTGGCTGGTTTGCCTGACTCACTTGAATTAGTGATGGACTGACTACTGACCTCACCGACTGTGTGAGTGACTTCACTGTGCAGACTGACTGCTGACCTGATGGATTGACTCATTCGACTCCCAGGAATGACTGAATGACTGCACTGAGGTGATTGACTGATCGATTTGACTCACAGGACCTCTTCACTTGACTTGCTGGCTGACTGCTGACTTTACTCACTCGAATGACTGACTGACTTCACTGGCTTATTGACAGACAGACTGACTTGAGCAATTGACTGCCTCCCCTCAGTTGACTGATTAGCTCACTCACATGATTCACTTTACCGACTGACCTGACTCACTTGACTGGCTGACTGGCAGTGATTGACTTGACTCGCTTGTAAGAGTGATGGCTGACTAGCTCGTTTACTGGACTCATTTGATTGAGTGACTGACCGACGGACTATATACTCACTCGATTAACTTCAATGACTGAATTCATTGATTCGATTTGCTGATCAACCTGACTGAGTTCATTGACCCATTTGACTGACAGGCTTGACTGATTGTCTAACTGAATGAAGCGGCTCACTTGACTGACTACCTTGACTCACGACTGGCTTACTTGACTGGCTGACCTTTATTGACTAAGTGACTTGATTCTCTTCAATGACCGATTGCCTTCCCTGATTTCATTTCCTAACTTACTGACTGAAAATATTGTGCACTTGTGTATTCTTCCACTCAAAACACAAAACAAAAATGACGTGCATGCAAAAGAAACAATTCTAGCATTTGCAGAATAATTTGAGCAAGATACGAAGCTCCGAAGCTCTGTCTCAGCTTTGTCGCATGGCAGGCCAATTAGCAAAAATATTCACGAAACGCTATTCTCAGCCAACTGTTTCGAATGTGAATAAAATTTAATGGTAAATTTAGAATTTAAAACATGGAGGCACTAACATAAGTTCCCAAATGAGACTGCGTCTCAATAACTGGAGGCATCCCTATTTCTTTAAGAACTCATGTTGATGCTGTTTACTGTATCCTACACTGATATTTTGGTAGGCGGAACGAGTGTGAATAACGACGTGTGTTCACAACGCTTTTACCTTATGTATGCCGTTCTTTTCGCCCTCGACTTCGCTGCGTTGCCGATAACAGGGCAGTTGTCGGGAAGTCTACCATGACAGCTCCCTGTTCAATTGAACCAGTGCCGATTCTTTCCTCTTTTTTTTTTATTCTCACTCTTGTTCATTCTTATTCTTTCGCTAGGCGGCGATAAAACTGATCCTTAAACGATAAAACTGATCCTTAAACTGTTAAGGCTTTCCTTTTCTCTGACCCTGGGTTCGAGCAAACATTATTTAACTAACAGTCGCTAACAATCCTCGTAGCTGTAGATAACGCCGTCATCCTTTTAGCTGTACGATGACACAGACATCATAATTACTTCTGGCAGTCTCTTAGTGCCGGTTCCATTACTTTTACCAGGCTGGCTAATGATCTTTAATAAGAATAAACTATGCTTGCCTAGTGGTTTATTGTTTTTGCACCTCTCTTGGTGTACGCCTGTGCCGACATCCTCCGAGGTTATTAAAACGCAATCAGTCAGTCTAGCAATCAATCAGTGTTCGCGGTCGTTTGGGGCAATTATAGGCGAGAGGGTCTTGCATCTTATGCGTTTGCATACCCTAGCGCGGCTCACCAATGATAAGGATCTTGCGGGAGCTTCTTTATATGCCTGATCTGTCCATTGAATGCGCTTCAGACGCCCCCGGAAAGCAGAATGACGGTGTATATGTACTCCTATGAATGCTGATCATCTAAAGGCTTGACAGACAGGATTTCTGCTCTTCTGATATATATTTGTCAATTCAAACTACATCGTTTTTATCACCAGCTTCTTATTTTTACAGCCGTCGGAAGCGTGGTCTACGTGCGATAGGCGTTGACCAAGTTCATGGCTAAGCGGCGGTAACTAGTAACAGACGGTGTGATTTTTTTTTATTTATAATTACAAGTGACACATTTCTCACCTGCCCACTCCTAGGCTGAATTTTCAGCCCTTTCCCCCACGCCTTTCCTTTGCCTGCTTTCAGCTCGTTCTATTCTAAGAAGGAAAAGTGCGGAAGCACGAGCTCTGCGTCCAATGCCGCACATATACGAAGCAAACCAATTAGACACAGCGTAACTTACGAGAAAGGAGAGACGGCTCTTGGTCCGGTGGTCTTTTATTCTCTTATTTGTCTTCCTTCGCGGAAGCTGGCTTCATGCATATGCGAGCGTAGGAGAAATATGCATTCATAATCGTCAGGCACGGGGAGAAGCTGTGCCGCGGGGCGCCCACCTGAGCGCGGGCAGAGGGAGAAGATGCCCGCGGGCAGCGCGAGCACCGCCGCCGCAGCCACAGGTGAGAAGCGGCCTCTCCTCCGCCAAGTCCCAGCGGGAGGAGCAGCGGCGAAGCTAGCGGGAGCCCAGTTGCCGAGATCATCCGCGGGGCGTCGCCCGCGTCGCTTATTTGAGCCCCTCGCGTCGCGGCATCGGCGCAAAGCAGGGAGACGGCGAGCAGCCCATCGGTCCGGCGGCGTTCACGTGGCTCCCCGCCAGCGAGCGGCCGTGCAACTTGTGCTCCCCACGTCTCTGCTGTGTGTGCGCATGGACTGCGCCCCGACCGAGCGCAGCAGCAGCCACTCCGTGCGAGACCATGCGGCCGGCGCTTCTGCTCCTCCTGCTGGCAACCACCGCTGCTCTCGTCGACGCATTTTCCAATCCGAATCTCAGAGGTGAGCCCCCCACCTTGGATAGAAATAACACTGCTGCTACAGCCCCGGGGTTGACCCCGGCTGCGACCGTGACTGGTGCGAACCGCTCGCGGCTGACCTCCCCGCGTCGTCTGCTATCTTAGCAACCGAAACTCACGGCTCCCGAGATGAAATGTCGTGCTCGGAAATTACGCGCTCGCGAGCTGCCGGCAACTGGCCTCTGGCATCGCGGTCGAGCCTACCTGTGTGTTCCTCGGTGTGCACGCATCTTCTCGCACAATCCCGCTCTGCCGGCACTTAATTTTCTTCTTCTTCCTCGCGGGCGATCGGAGGCGCGGCGGGCGCTCGCGTGCCGCGTCGTCGGATCCGCGGTCCCTGATTGAGCGCCGCCGGCTTGTCAACAAACGCAGCCGTCCTCGACGGGGCCCGGAGATGCACGCAGAGATGCTTTCCCCGCGATACCCCGCCTTCTTGTTGATGTTTTGCGCCAGCGTGGACGCGGCGGTCTTCTCGCGCGCGCACTATCTCGCGACCTAACTGGGCTCGGCCGGGGGCCATCGCACCACTTCCCTGTTCCCCGCGACGTGATTTAGAGGGGCGAGCGTGAAGTAATGCAAAATGAGACGCGAATGACCGTTCGCACTGGACGCGAAATAAGCCGGCGGAAAGCGAACATGACGCAGATTGTGATCGGTCGAAAGCGTCCCTCCAACACGACGCAAAAACTACAGCGCGCCCAAGAAACAACTCTTTGGTCACTGAAGGTACACTTTTGCACTAATAACTAATTTATCAGCTAAAATTCTACGTCTGAATTATCTCCTTCCGCGCGAATAAACTTTCTTCACGCTGCAAGACCATCTAACGCATCGTGCAGTCGAGGGGGTCTGACGTTAATTTGTGAATGATAAAAAAAAAAAAAGTACGAAAGGTGGTCGGCGGGGAAAATCACTTCACAGCCCTCGCATAGTCTTAGCTCGCAGATGAGGCGAATATTGGCTTAAATAGACACCGCGGAAAAATTCTGACTTGCGATCGTACTGATTCCCCTTTCCAGAAGTGTATCATCTGCGTATCTAACACGCTATAAAGGTTGCTCATGTCATGCAGGTTCTCAAAATAAAACTCGGCTAATGCACGCGATGTCTTTGTGTGTGTGTGTGCCCACAGGAAAACTTCGGTGCTATTTATTTTATTGCCTTGTTTCTGTTTGGTGAACGCGCACTGCCGGTGACACTCCACGACTGCTAAACTGTCCACAGTACATCACGTATAAGCACAGTCCGCCAGTTCGAACTTATTTGTACGTTATATCGTTTAGTGGTATAGTTAGATAAGGCCCCCCGCAACGACCTGTTATATTTGAGACACTTATAACGGACCCAATATAACTTTTACGAGCGTATGCGTAGATGCATACGCCTCAGTGTTACACACAGCCCGAAAGACGTGACGGTGATAAGAAATACACTAATGAATCAAATGGGACCTGATATTAAGCTATGGTATATATAATCAGCCGTCATTGCAATCACAGAGCCACCTGCGTTACGTAAACGTAACAAATAATTCAAAGATCGCTAGCGCGCAATGCTCGCAAAAGAAAATTGCAGGTGTCGCTCTTTTTCTCCGAACAGGCAATAATATTTGCCTTGTTCTAGCGTGTGTCACAAAGAGATTTTTCTTTTATACGTGTGACTGAGCGGCTTTGAAAAGTGGCTCCCGCCGCCGCTGTCATGCATAGGCGTGCTCTTGGTATGGGCGAGACGCGTTCTTTCTCTCTTTTCTCTGTTCTTGGCACGCATAACTAATCGCCGACGGCTACAGCGGCACCAAACCTCCAAATTGCACTTAAAGCGCTGACAGACTCGATTTACGACTGCGAGATAAGCAGAGCGGCGCTGTCAGCGCAGTCCAATGTCTCTCAGGAGGGTCGCCGTGCGTCCGTCTTTCCCACGTATTAATTGGCCTCGATCTGAAGCGCCTTCTCATACTGAAACGCATTTACGAACTCTCGCAGATGTCAGTGCTGCGCGAATCGGAGAGCACCGCTTGAAAAATTTTATCTACATATGCTCTTTGTAGAGCGTGTAGATAGTTACTGCCCCAAGTTTTTATTTTTTGCATCACTTTCATTTTCGAGTTTCCGTGGTGACCGTAGTTTCCGCTTTTGAGGACACTCTCCCCTGTTTTACTGAAGCGACAAATTGTCCACCCAAATGGAACTATTCTCGAGCGAAACAAACGCCGAGTGAGCCGCTGCTTTTGGTTCCACCAGGCACTTCATCCAGCTCCGTTGCTTCGCGGTGTTCGCTTAGTAAAGAGCGTCATTACGTCGCGTGGAACGCTGGATTCTCCGCCGAGCTTGACCAGCGTCGCAAACAGCTTGGGGAGGCTGTGGAGTGCCTTGCGCTCGCCCATTGTTGAGCTATTTCGTCACGTTCGCAGGCACCGACGACGACAACCTGTTGCAACTGTAGGCGAAGTCTTTACTCTGAGGGCAAGAAAAAAAAAAAGAAAGGACGGGAAGAGGAGAATAAAGAGAAAGAAAAAAAAAAGAATAAAGGAAAGTCCAGCATCCCTTCTCAGAAACAGCCTGAAAGGATTAGTATGCGTACAACAGGTTTGCCAATGTTACACGCAACCAGTCCGATAAATGCTCGGCCGAGAAACGCGGAAGGCTGATACTCTAACTTTAGGGCGTGTTGTGAGCTTGACCGCGGCTAATCTGCACCCCGTTCGGGTTTTACTATATTCGCGCCGTAAGCTTGACTGCGTGCCAGACTGGCGGCGGGCGGTCACGCACGGCCGCCCGCCGACAAGCTCCGGCTCAAACGCCCCGAAATTTGATGGCCCGTCAATACCCGCGCTCTGCACTGCAGCTGTGGGCGCGGCGATTGCGGGAAGCTCCTGCGGTAAGACCCGCGTTTCTGGGCTAAGCTCACGCGACCAGTATCCGTTCTAAACAAGCGTGATAGCGAACGAAATGAGCACCTGCTCCGCTCTCGGACCCCTACTGTGCGCTCGTGTTTTAAGGCGGCAGTGATAATACACAAGGCCCCGTTACTTTCCTACTTATCGTGCGTGGAGGTGCTACTACTCTTGGTGGAATATTTGTAGGTGAAGAGCGACCGCTTTTGTTTGAGGAAAAAGAAAGAAACTAGAATGAAAGGATTTCAGGGGATGCAAGAACGCGAGTCGCGGAACTGTATAGGGACAGATAAGTGTAAATAATTAAGTGCCGAAAAAGGGCGACTCACAGGCTTTTAAAAAAAATTCGCGCACATACGCTTCCTTGCGCACACTTATGTGCAGAAATGCATGATTCTCACCGTTTACTTTTTTTTGGATGCTGCATAACGGCAGTGTTTCGGAATGATTGAGTTGATGATTTAGTGCAGCTCAGAAGATTAGTATGCGTGCGCCTTGTGGCCACTGCTATCTCCCTCAGTTTCGAATCGTTTTCACGGATAACTAAGTAAGGTTTCAAACTGACACCATTGAGGAGAAGAGCTCGGTTAGGCGGCTGGGCTGCGCTGTGGGCACGAAGCGACTTGCAACACGTCTGTTGTGGAGTGCTTGTAACGAGAGCCCGAGAAATCTCTTCACGCCTTGATTACGAAAGATGCGCGGCGTAGATTTCCGCCCGTTCTTCCAAAACATACCAGACGAAGGTTCGGGAGAGCCGGCGGGAATTCGAAGAGCCGGCACTTGTCCTTGCCCTGCTCGTAGCGCGCCTCAACTCAGACTTAACGAAGTCAAGAATCTGCTTCTAAAACGAAGCGCAGAGGCACTGTGTAGGCAAGTGGCTTTCAGTAGAAAGCCGCTTTATTTGAAAAAAAAAGTCTCAACCAGTCTTCATAGCGCGCCAAATCAGCGTTCTGCGCACGTTCTTAGACTCTCACGTATACTGCAACCTTACATAAACGCCTCTGTAGATGCTTGCACCTTGGTTTGATTAATATTGATTGGATTAATACTCAACTTAATAAACGAACGTCGTAAGAATTACGCTTAACTTCTAGTTATTTAGTAAGATGCGCGTAATAGCATACATCCAGTGAGGTACTCACGTGTTCGTGCGCAGGTTCTTTCTTTATTGAAGTGGCATTGCTCTGTGCGGTGAGGAAAAGTTATAGTCAAATAATGCATCGAGGAAGCAGCACGGCGAAAAGTTCTTCATTGCTGTTGGAGCTACATTGCCGAGGCACATGAATGATCGGCGTTTTGTTCGTGTAATCTCCGTGTATTCCTTGCCGACTCCTGCGATTCGCGCGCTCGTTCCTTCACTCCGCATTCAAGTTTTGCAATGGTTTTTGCAACACTGCTCGCCGCACACATGACGTCCTACGATCAGCAGAGCGTCACAGAGATCTCGAAAAGTGCCCGCGCTCTCAGGTCGCACTTGGGTAGACACTTGACTTGGGCGCGAATTCCTTTATCTGTCAAGAAACGCAGGCTGAAAGTGGCGAGCGTCGAAGGAGTGCATATGGTTGACACGCATGTCCGCGATCAGCTGCGGTTGAACCCAGAACTCCTGTTCGACGCAGTTTACGTATATAACTTTTTTTTTTTTTCATGCGACGCACCGGGATCGCTCGCCCGCAGCGGTGGCTCAGTGAGTTTGGAGTTCGGCCGCTGAGCCCAAGGTCCTGGAGTCCACATTTCTGTTCAGGTGCAAAGCGAAAACGGTAGTGCGCTGCTCGGTGTCAGCTCACGGTAAAGAACCCCTGGTGGCTGAGATGAGCACTTCGCTAAGGCGTCCCTTACAGCCCATGCGCCGCATCGTGACGTTAAACACCATGTACTATAACCATCGTGATCCCTGCGGTACGGTATACGATCTGAGCGAACTGCTGGCATCAGAGAAACGGCAATAGGCTTTTATAACTTCCCTACTTCTTATAACTCCCATTTATTGGAGGCAGCACTAGGGGCACAAGGCGCTTATATGCGGGTTGACCACGGTCTTTGTGTTTTCTAAGGGCGTGTCACCATGGAAGTCCGCACTCGCGCGCCTTTTCATGAAGCGATATTTGCCGAACCAAATAAGGTTGCTCTGAACGCAATATCAGCGAAGGCAGTGGACAAATTGTTTGCACCGAAATGACCGCGAGGCAGGGCATGCCATGGGAGGAAGTTCGCAGTAGACGTTGAGCACCTTGCGAAACTGACAACCAGAAACATTTACCGCAGACACGCACACACAGACGCACACAGGCGCGCAGAGCCGAATGGCATTGTTCGTAGCACACACGTAATCCACGCGACTGGTTCGCTCGCGTCAGCGCAGTGATTTCCCGTGCGGAGGCCGCGGCGTTCCGTTTCCGCCTCCCTTGGGCGCACCCTTTCGAGCTCGTTTGTGCATGCAGGCCGAGCGCTGAACGAAAAGGACGGAGGAGAAACCAAAAATGGGAAACAAGCGGCTCTCACGAGTACGCGTCGCCGGACGTGAGACGGCGGGCGCGGATGTTCGCGGGGACGACAACAGCCTTTATCGGAATAAATGACCCCGCGCGTAGGCCCAATAATTGGGTGGCCCGTGTAACGCGAGAATTAGTTCGGCTCTCCTGGGTTTTGTGGGCGCGCTTTTCACGTTCGCGGGGGCCTCTCAGGATTCCCCGCTCGTCGGGGAAGGGAGGGGGGGACTATTAGCAGCGAGCGCGCTGGCCGCTGCCGAGCCGACCTGACCTCCGGCCTGGCGGCCCCGGCGCGCCGCGGAAGCAACTCGCGAGGATTACCGCGATTGGGATCAATGGACTGGCCCGGACAATGGGCCTCGCCCTTTCGCTTTCCGTCGGCCACGGTCCTCCGATTGAATGCCTGGCCCGTAATGTGCGCTCGCCCGCCTTTTCCCCCACCCCCTCTCCGCAAGAACCACCACGCTGAGCAAGTTTGGTTTGACAAAAGGGCCCCGTATCAGCGCAGCGAGTGAGCAGGACGAAGGAGTAGGGACCGTTCCCCTTTTTTCTTCTCTAAGTGCTTTTACATCGCCTCCTTCCTGCGGGCTTGCCGTGCCTAGGCCATAAGAAAGTTGCTTGGCTATGACGACAGAAGGACGAGCCTTCGTTTTGCGATTTTAATCTGCTTCATTATTTCCAAGGAAAAGCTTCTTAACACGCGCGCTGGCGACGCCCCGCGACCGTAGAGTCGCGAAGCTTCTGTCTTGTAGAAGAGCTGCCAGACTGGCCGGCCCACGAGCACTGGCCATTCGTGATAGCCAACGAGAACTACGCTGAACGACAATCACGCAGCCCTGGTTACATGAGAGGAGTTTTTCGAATCACGACCCTCATTCGCTTGCAAATGTTTCAGTGTATCCGTTCTAGCGTAATACCTCTCGGCCCTGGCCATGACCTACGCAGCTATATTTTGTCCGTACGAACAGCTCACTATAGCCCAGCCACACCAAAATTTAAATAACTGCGAAACGCAATGCATGGGATGGTATACTTGGAGAATGAGTACATTTTTTTTCCTCTCATAAAAAAAGCATGAAGAAATGGTGCGAACTAGTATTCGTCTCGATAGTCTTTTATGAATTCGAGCTCAATTAAATCACTTGTACCGTCGTTGTCTGCTCGCGAAAGCTCGCGAAAGCTTCCTGTCTCCATGACAGGGTGCTTGTTCGGGGACTGTGCCTCTTTAGCACAATCAGTGCGGTATTTCCCACAGCGTCGCTTTTCAATCGAAGCAGACCTCAAAGCTTCCCAGCGTGCGGGGCTCAAAGTATCCTCTACGCGTGCTTGAAAGTGATCGCTATTTTCAGTCCGCGAACTAGTTTACATTGCACCGTTTCTAAATTTATATATACATCGATGTGTGAAGACTTTGAGAACTATGAAAGGAACTCCAAAGGTGCACAGCGGGACGGAAGAATTCTACGAGGATCCGGGACCTTTGCATTCCCTAAGACATCTGAGCCAATGATCTAGCGAAAGCACTACATCATTAATGATAGTACAGTCGCGAGTAAAAAAAGATTAGCGCATTGACGTCACCGGAGCGGTGAACATCGCATCGCGGGGCTGGCGCGGCGTTGTGCTTTGCGAACACACCTGGCACTTTTGTCATCGGCGTGTTCGTAACCACAGCGCCGAGCGTTGCTGTCTGCCGCTCCGGTGGCACGTCACTAGTGCTAATATTCTTTACTCGCGTCTGTACACTCTGAGACAGAATGGGTTTGAAGTGCTACTATAGGGTTAGACCTTTCGGGAGTAACTGCGTTGCCTGAGCCCTATTAGTCCCTCAAAAAGTAACCATCACTTCCCTATAGGCTAACTGCAAAGACACATCACTCGCAGTTAGTCTCCACATGGACCAACCATTCACAACTAAGTGGCGCAGTTTGTCCCACTGACTCCACTTAAGCCATTTCTGGCTCAGAAGATACGTGATGCAAGGTGCGCTTTTCCATTCGATAATGAGAGACTTTTGATCGGATGCAAATTGAGGGCAATCTAAGGCTTAATGTCAAAGTCATCGCAGCCTCAAGGAATCATGCATGTCACGTAGCTCATTTTACTACGGCATAACCATGCAACTAACGTCTTCACTGTCTCTCTCTCTCTCTCTCTCTCTCTTATTCGCTCTTCCCATTTTTCTTAGTGTGGAGTCGCAAGCCAAAGACGCGTTCTTCCGGCCGACTTCTCCATCCGTCCTGACGTTAAGGCTTTCCATGCGTAGTGTAACGAAGTCGATGAAACATTTTTAGAGATGGCACCTTTGCAAACTTCGGGAATTGTGTAAAACTAAGCATGCGCAGTCACCAAAAGTGGCGGAACAACCTCTGCGCTCTGAAACAAAGCACCAGACTTCGACGTGGCGGCTGCGTTATTGTGCCGATGAAGAATACAGCTGCATTCGGGTGATTATAATTCGATTCATTCAACCCCCCTCAACGAAAAAGAAAGGCAGGCCGAGTTGCAGAGCGCATTTTATTGCCTTTATATGACTTAGGACATCACTACTGCATTGGCATATCATATAGCGCAAAAATCCGAGGCACGCAGGAGTGAAGTGAGAACAATAACGCGAGCAAGCTTCACACTTGTCTGTGTTTTTGTCAGGTGTGTCAAGCTCCTGTATACGCCAGTAATTAGTTCCGGCGGCAGCCTGTTTATGTAGCAACGTTTATCGCGATAAGCTGGCGATTATACGCGTTTGAGATTGGACTTGCTGCCGCCACTTTTGTATCTCACGTCCAGGGACAATAGAGCTTGATAAGACGCCCTTGCTAACGAGTTCTGTAAACCTAAAAGCCCATAAATATAGCAGTGACTGTGAGTCAGTGGTCCCAGCTCGCCGCTATCGATTTTTTTTTTTTTTTTTTCAGATTAGAAAAAAGCGTACCATCGCGCTCACGACCGTGAAAAGACCCGCTAATTTCAGACTGACCGTTTAACCAGCCTTGAAGACTGCGCTGACCTCGTGTTGCTTCGTAATTAATTGCTTGTCTGTAATGTTTTCCATAATGTTGTCCATCCCAAGAAAGCAGATGTGCTTTCTCAATAGAAGTTGCTTCCGTTCTGCTCCGGATTCTGTCACGTTAGCGCAGCGAAGTAACGCGAGTTACGTTTTCTGTCTATTAGAACGTAACCGAGGACATAACACCTGTGCAAACAGGTGCTACGCTTGTCAGATCTTTGATTTCTGTAAGGTGCATAAGTGCAGTTTTTTGCACGCGTATAGACCTGAGCACAGTGCAACATTGCGTAACATGCTGCATGCGCTGAAGCTGCTCCTTCAGGAACGCGGAATTAAAATTTGCCGTGTTTATTTTATAAACACGAATCAATTAAAACGTTAACTTAAATCTCCAAGGTAAGTAATCAATTATTACTTAAATGTAAGCCTGAACTAGATATTCGCAGGGTGAGATTATCCGAACTTAAAAGCAGTGCTCCGTATCTTTTATAGCACTTTTATTAAGGGAAATGCGTGCGAGGAATAAAATTAACCGCCCTTTACGTTATACCTCCCATCTTCGAACGCTCCCTCTTTCTCTGTCCTTTCCCTTTCCCAAGTGCGGAGTAGACATGACTCCTCCCAACCTCCCCAGCCTTAACTAGGTGAAGCTTTCTCCTCTCCTGCGTATTCCAACAACACGCACAAGATTGCTAGAAAATAAAGCAATTAGGAGGGCTATGGGGATATATGGTACAGGTGCCGACATTTTTGCCAGCTTGGCTTCATTGACTTTCTCACTTCGACTCTTCCTGTTTGATAACGAGCTCGTTCGTCGTGTGCCCTCGTACAGAAGCACAAAGGGCTTTGTTTTTTTTTTTTTTTTTATCGAACTTTTCGTGGAATCAAATGCGGTTGGAACTGACTCCCCCGACCGTGGCGTCTCTCTTTTTGTCCGCCGGCGCTCACGCGTGTGCCATCGTGCGTTGACCAAAGGACCTGGCCCGAACATCCATAGCGTTCCTCGCCGGGCTTATCGGCGGTTTGACCAGAGCGCTTTCGAAGCCGCCTCCCGTTACCTGGAATCTTTTGACACCTCGGACGAAGACCTTTTCAGCGCTGCCGCCGAGGCGCTGCCCTGCGCGAGTACAGGCATGCCTGAATGGGGCGCTATCTCCCACTATCTGTGTACGAATGACGCACTCGACACCGGAATCCGCGTACGGGCTCCAATTTCGCATAGTACATGTGCGATTACGGACAGGAGGGGAAACGACGCGTGCAAGCTCTTTCAATAGCTTGCGCACATCTTTCCGAAGAGATTGTGCGCGGCACTCTTTCAAAACACTCCAGCAAGAGTAAATACTCCCTGTTTTTCTTGTTCCGCGAGGCGTGAGAATTACTAGCGTTGTCGCCTGAAATGCGCGTCTAGCCGCAGCAGTCGTCTTCGGCAAGAGCGCCCTTTCTTTGCAGCACAAGGTTAGCGCCGGTGTCGTTGTTCGGCGGGAAAGCGAAGCAGCGGCTACCGTAACTGCCCCACGAGCAGTTGCGCAAGTATACGCCGCCAGGCTGTTACGTTTACTGTGCATTCCCATTCAGTGGACCATCTGTAGAGCACTAGCGAAATTCAGTGGCCAACACACCACTTCGATAATGTTTGCGTGCTTGCGCTTGTCATGACAGGGTCGTTGCATCCATTTTAAGCAAACGGCTAAACAAGGCCTACTTAAACCTGATCGTTGCATAAGTTTAGAATGAATTTAACCTGCCTAATGTTACTCTGATACGCCAGTGGCCTGATCTCTTTTGAAACGGAATTTTCGAATAACTTGCGCAGCAAGAGAGAGACCGTAGTCAGCTGCCGTGCTGGCCCGAAAGACGCGGGTTCGATTCCTGCCGCGGCGGTCGCATTACGGTGGAGGCGAAATGCTATAGAGGCCCGTGTACTGTGCGATGTTAGTGCACGTTAAAGAACCTCAGGTGGTCGACATTTCCGGAATCTTTCACTACGGCGTCCCTCATGGCCTGAGTCGCTTTGGGACGTTAAACCCCTCTAAAGCAAACAGAGACCTTAGCAAAAATGAAGCGCAAAGTGGTTAACCGGAACTAACAATCTGTTTACTAACCAGCAAACTGGGCGAAGGAAAGGGCGTCAACGCCTGAGCTAACGCAGGTACCGGACATGTTTTATTGTGCGATGATGCGCGGTGTTATCGGATGTTCTGTGTTCTTTCTTTTTCTAGCCAGCAGCGGCTGACCCTGCGTCATCCGTTCCGGCAATTTAATTTAGTGCAGCGCAGCCGGATAGAAATAAAACATTCTTCTTAATGCATGCTGTAGTTACTAACCGGCTGCTGAGATGATGCCAGAGTTATGAAACTTTGCTCACTTTGTTCCAAACTGGGTGTTTTGCTGTAGCGTGCGAACTAATGCGAAAGCGATGACATATGTTATAACGATGTGCAA
Source organism: Amblyomma mixtum (assembly GCF_055824585.1). Taxonomy (NCBI): domain Eukaryota; kingdom Metazoa; phylum Arthropoda; class Arachnida; order Ixodida; family Ixodidae; genus Amblyomma; species Amblyomma mixtum. The sequence goes on from NC_143014.1 coordinate 51,148,524, forward strand.
GTTTCTGTTAGCTATTGTAAATATTCTTATACTGCTCGAGCGCATTTGCTATCTTTTTCCTAATAAATATCCAGATTTAGGTCACCATTGTACCTATTTCATTTAACTATGCAATAATTAACCTGGAGTCAGGTAGGTCTGTCAGTACATTACTTGTTAAATAAGTAGCTCTCTGTTAGCGAACACCATCAGACCTCTTAGCTCTCAAGACACATCCTATCGGTATTCCTTACACAAGTATTGTTTGTACAAGTCAATCAGTTAATCAATCAATTTGATTGATTGATTGATTGATTGATTGATTGATTGATTGATTGATTGATTGATTGATTGATTGATTGATTGATTGATTGATTGATTGACGACCTAATGGTTTATGTAAGCTAAGGATTGGAAGTCAGCCCCTCCAACATTTCAGATTCGCGGTGAATAAGACCGCGTATTTGCTTGCGGACAAAACGTAAAAGAAAATAAGGAAATGTCCATATCAGCCAGGTACCTTCATGACACTTTTGTTCTCTGACGTCGTAATCTGGTGCCCGACAAGTGTATGTCTTATAGTTAAATGTCGTTTGATTCTGCCGTAATGACACTCAAAACTGAGAGAGAACAGAGTCCCTCGTCGGGCAGAAGTTTTACTTAGCCAGTCTGTGTTCTGGTGAAAATATATGCTTTTTAATTCTTGATTACTCTGTTGCTTGTTCCGCGTGCTCGTTTCGCCCCCCTCCCCCTTTTTTTGTTTAAAAGTAAGCGCGCTCGCAGTTAGGCAACACCCTCGAAGTAGAGTCAACATTGTATCCTCGTTGAAAGACCGATGGCCTCTTGAAGCGTTGCACCTGAAGGCGCACAAGCCGTAACCAGCTCACCTCCGCCACGCAACGGGCGGGATGTGCTCGCGGACGGCCACTGGCCTCTCCACGGGCCGCGAGGCGGCGCCACTGCGAGCGCGCAGCGCAGCCCGGCGCACCGCTCGGACGACGCTCACCATCGACGGCGGGTGCCGGTACCCGGCTTCTGTTTTTTCTTGCTGCCTCGGGCTTCGAGCGGCCTCCGAGCAGCCTTGCGATGCGACCCATATGCGGCAATTATTAGCATAAGCACCACGGGCCTTGTTCGGAGGCGGCTGCCTATCGGGGATTCGAACGGTCGGGCGTTATGCGCCCGGTATAACACCCGCCGCCTCGCAGAGTGGCGCGCGTTCCGGGCTGCCGGGCGATTAATGTGACTGAGTAAATGACTGTCAGCTCGGCCATAGCGGAAGCGGCCCCTAATAGCTTCTCATCGCGTTCGTTTAATGGGGCCGTTGGCATTTTTTCGTAGCTGCCTCGATTACCACAGGGACGGCGAGGAGACGCTCTCCCTCTTTTGCTCGGCGCCCAAAGGGACCGGGCAGAGCGGGAACAGCAACTAAACTGCGATTCATCTCGCAACCTTGCGGGAAGCCCAGCTGCGCTGCTGACTCCAGCGGCAGGAACACGAAGGAAGCGAAGGCAGGGGGAAAAAAGAAAATCAGGCGAGGCAGAGAGCAAGAAAGAGAGGAAGGGAGAGCAGGCGTCTCGTTAGCAGGGATCTCTGCAGTCTGGCGAAAAGGGTTATTCGACAAGACGAAACGAGTGCGGAGCTGGATACGAGTCGCGGGCTGAATGGGAGGCCTCAATATCGGCGCGGAGTAAAAAGCACGGCCTCTTCATCCGGAATGGAAAGCCGTCGAGAGGACGCAGGGATAGAAAAGAGGATGAGCTCAGAACGCGGTATGGCGATGACCCTATAGAAAAGGAAACAAGCTTGCTTCTGTGCAAAGATACGCTTCCGAAATGATTATACATCGCGCTAGCTCTGGATAGAAGTGCCCATCTGCGCTGTAGAGTTGCACCTGAAATGAACTTACAGGCTTGCAAGAAATGACGTCGGGAAACCGAACGACTGGTTCGAACAAGAACGGACAGTAAAATTGCGATGAGTGTGTGTGCGCTCACTGTAAGGGACCAAACGAGAAAAGAAAGCGCAGGCAGAACTCCTATTAGTCGGGTGGTACATTTTTTCGGCCTTCCGTCTGCTAGATTCGCGGATAGAGTGCAATCTTTGCTACCAAACTAGCTCCAAAGTAGCGTGTTTTTAGTGAAGTGTCACCATGGACGTAGCAAGTTCACAGGAGTGCGTCTCGTTAGCGTCTAAGATTTCTGCTATGTCAACGGTTGCGACAGCTTTGGTTATGCTTTATTATGTATATTTTTTGCACGAAATAGGAAAAGGAAATATACCGGCAACACTGCAACTGCCTAACCAATGTTTGGAACCTGGATATCCGCAGGGGGCGCTTAAAATAATCCATTAAGAACAGAAAAAAAAAATGTGGAACGAGAAAATTGAGGACAGTATGTACAGAAATGAAGGCTATATACAAAACTTACAAAACTATCTGCATGCGAGGAGTGCGACAACACTCCCGTTAACGGAGATGACATCACTTCTGCAAGGTCTTTGTTTTTCTTTTGCTTGGAGCAACTATAAAGCTACAACAGCTGGATGGGAATTTTTGCGCCTACATGGGAAGGGACTCTTTTATCTTCCTCCAGAAGAGCCGCTCTTCCTCATAACACATGCCAAGTTTCTCATCCGCTTGTGAAAAACCTTTGCACGGAGCTGGCGGGGGTGACGTCAATCAGAAGCACGAGCTTTGGCAGTGAAAACCGCGTCTTTAATCACTACACACGAAACTACCTTCACAGCGAGGAATTGACGTCTGTGGCTTTGAAACTCAAACGTTACATTCTCATTCATTCTAACGCTCCATTCTTTCGACTTCGCTCCATTACACGTTTAGTTGTTTGACACCGCGAAAACATTGCGACGGAGGGTAAAACGTTCCTCGCTGACTGGTCTTTCATGGCTGGCGTGGGTGGACGGTGCAGCTGCAAAAAGGATATTTCCTTTCAAGAGATTGTGACCCTTAAAAGGCGACGGCCAAAGTGCCTATAAAGTGCTTGTTAGATAATGTCTGAATGGTTTATCGCGTTTCGCCATCGTTGCTAAACCGCATCCGAAGTGGGCGGTGGAGTTTTCATCCGACTGCAGTGATGAGCCGCGCGACTTAACACACCTTAGCACTCTCAGACGACGCTCCAGCTTCTTCTGCACAGTGGTAGCCCGCTTCAGCCATAACGGATTCCAACTTGTGTGAGCAGTGACGCCTCTCACATGCACCTATAGAGCTCGTGTCGGATGCGACTATTGGAACCCGGGCTTCGAGCAGTTGTATCCGTCGTCGTCAGTGGTCAGATGCGGAGCAGCAGCCCCGCAGGGGACCGTCGGCGCCAACGACGACGGTAGCAGCAGGGAAAAGGGCGGGCGCGTGCCATACCTCCGCTCGCCGTTATCGCGCCGCTCCTCCGGGCATGGGGGGGGGGGGGGGGCGAGGGCAGTTCACGCTCCCCCACTGCGTGCCCGCGAGGAATGCCTCGTGCTCGACCTCGATAGGGAGGGCCGCTCCCAGCTCTGGATGTGTATAATACGCGCGCGTTATTTCGTGACATCTGCTCGCGCCGACGGCGAGGGTCCGCGCGCGCGCCGTAATAGAGAAGTAGCCACGCCTGTTCTCTTGGCAAGAGCAGTTATTGACACGCGTTACCCCCGGCAGGGCGAACGGCGAGCGCGCACGGCATCGCGCTACGAAAGCGAAAGAGAAGCCGTCGCCGCCGCGGCACAGCAGCAGAAACGAGTGGGCAGAAGAGGCATTCGGTCGAGGTTTGCACGCAAACCTTGCATGCCAGATCCTTCCGAGATTGGCGCCATGCCCGGCGAGCATCCCCTGCAGGCCCGCGTTTCGCGCACGGACGCTAACGAATGCGCCAAACGGGTTACTTGGGGTGGAGGGAGGGGTGGGGGGGGGGGGGGGGGGGGTTAATTCAGCGCGAGCTCGCGGCAACAAAAAACAATTGGCCGCACGTTCAGCCTCTCCCTCCCTTGAGCGACGCTTTCCGCCGCCTGGCTTGGCACGGGGAAATAAGTAAACGAGGTCGAGCCGAAATTTTTGCGTATAATTAACGCGGTTGTCCCCCCCTCCCGCTCTGTACCCGCCCCTCCTCTTTCCGTTAAGCTTCGCGTTTGTTTGTTCCACATCTCGTATTCTTTACTTTTCAAGACGTTTTTCCACTGCGCGAGCGTTGAAGCTATCTCAAATCGGAGGTGAATAAGCAGCTGATCTATATTTACCGCTGTCCTTCTGAGACAAAGGCCACGCGTGTTGGCGTTATATGAGCCGTCATTTATTTTTTGCCGCGCATTCAATGTCCCCGCCTCGCTTCCTGGTGACGATTCCCCCGTTCCTTGAGATCGTGGAGCAGCACCGTTCAATTTGCTGTCACAAGAAACGCTGGCAGTACCCACGGATTGAATCAGTTTAACTACGCATGTAGTCGCTGCAGAACTACGAGACGGATTTAAAAAGAAAGACCACTGAACTCGTTCGACAACGCTGCGTGTTCAGCTGTTCTTATGCGCGAGATCTTCAACCGTGTTGCACGGCAAAGAACCCCGCGGGCGATATCTGGCTACGTGACACTTTTCATGCCCCCTTTTTGCTATCTGGACGAGGCGGGTCATAAATCATGATTATAGAGCCGCAGCTTGCAGGCGTGGTTGCTCCGCGCGGCGCTTCATTCAGCTCTCGGCCGCTGTACGAGGAGGGCGCTGAAGGCCAACCTCACCGAGCGGCAGGTGTTTATTAACACCTCGAGTCCCTGCCCCAGTCAGCCAAATAAAATCTTGTAATTTATTCAAAGCCCTCTCTCGGGGGACGTCGAACTTTCACGCGCATAAAAAGAAATGACCAAAAGCCTCAAGAGAAAGGAATTCGCTCGATTTAAAAAGAGGATGCTACAATAGCTTGTTCATTGAGCTGGTTTTTTTTTTTTCTTTGGGGGGGGGGGGGGGGGGGGTGCGCTGCATGATGACAAATCTACCGGTTCTTGTGCACACAAGGAAGAGGAAGCAGACCTAGAACGACTCTTGCCACCTATACGGCATCACTCGTGGTTGGACTGTGAATATTTTTATGGGAAAAAAAGCAAAAGAAACGGATGCCCCAGGTGATCAGCGTGACAGGTACACAGTACAAGCATAGGTATGTGCTAGCCGCCGCGGTGGCTCAGTGGCTATGGTGCTCGGCTGTTGTCCCGAAAGACGCGGGTTCGATCCCGGCCGCGGCGGCTGAATTTCTTTGGAGGAGAAATTCGAGGCCCGTGTACTGTGCGATGTCAGTGCACGTTAAAGAACCCCAGGTGGTCGAAATTTCCGGAGCCCTCCACTACGGCGTCTCTCATAGCCTTAGTCGCTTTGGGACGTTAAACCCCATAAACCAAACCAAACCAGACACGCTGCGATTACTCTATTGAGTTCAAGGGACGCCGTGAACTCATGGCGAAGACCTCTTTAGAGCTGCTTCAGCCAGAACGTGTCGTCATTTCCTGTTATGTGTGAGTGACTAACTTGCTCATCACGCGGCATTAGAAAACAAAATGCGGCCCGCAACTGTAGGATCTCAAGTTGTAACACACTGGGTGCCTCACGGCAGGCGTTTCAGAAAACTCGCAAGACTGCAGCGGTAGAGAAAGGAGCTCATTTCCGCCGTGCGCAGACGTAATACTCACGCCAAGAGCGTGCTTTAACTCCGAACAATGGGGGCGGGTTAACAGGTACGCTCTTGTAACGGGCCAGCCGTGTATTGGGCAGTGAATAGTAGCGTCGAAAAGCGCAAACACGCGAGGGAAAGCCTTGAAGACCGCAGCCCGGGCCTTCCTCCTGCAGCAGCAAGGTCGGACGGAGGAGTTTTGTGACCTTGTTCTCTTTCGGAATGCCAAGCGGTTCTATAGTCCAAATCTCCTACGCTGCCAGCGATGACAAGGAGACGTTGGCTATTACAGGCCATAGATCCATTGTCGTCTAACCAGCTCCCTCAACCTTGATAATCCAGAACCTTGAAGGATAAATTTGTGTCTGCCTTGGGCAGCATTCAATTCACGTTAACGAATACAGTTTGAAGCTGGGGGTCGGTTTACTGAAGCGGCATTTGAGAAAGACAAAGCAGAGGCCTGGCCAACGGCAACGCCATACACCCGGTACATATATTTTGCGCAGGCTGTCGAGAGCGCAGTGTCAGAAGCATCATTTATTTCTGAGAAAGCGGGGAGGGAGAGCAACAAATTTACAAAGGAAACCGCAAAAGGAATGAGCGAAGCAGAATCGTGCGACTCGCTTTATACGCAAGAGGCGACGCGCTCGCAAGGCCGGCGCGCGAGGTCCATTGCTCGGGTCAATTTCGCCGTTGCTCAGGTGTATATGCGCAACGTGCCTCTTGTAACCAATCCGGCGCGCGTCGTTACGATAATCGAGCACGCTCGCGTGCAGTATCGAATTCGGCCCGCGAGGTGATCAGGATCGGCTCGTCCGAAGAGGCCTCCGCCGCTTCCCCCGTGGCGAGGAGGGCAATGTGGCTCGCTCCCTCCCGCGCTCTGGCGACCCGCCAGAGGGGGTTCAGTTTTCAAAGCGCCTCAAGTTGCTAATCCCGCGCGTTTTATTGCTCCGTTTCTTGCGCTCCCCTGATGCGGCTGCGATTCATCATGGGCGATACACAGCGCCATCCACAGTGCGCGGCGCTGGTCGGCCGGACCGGGCGCCCCATTTAATCCGCATCGCCGCGGAATGCGCGGTTCGACTCTCGGAGGAAGCAGCAAGAGCTACGCTCGCTCCCCCTGTTCACCTAAGGAGAGGCGGCGCGCGCGTGTGTGCCTCGTAACGAGCCTGGCTTTTGCACTTCCTTGTCTTTGTGCGCGCGCGCTGGCCGTAAGCAGACTATGAGTAATGAAGGATGGAGTCGTGAAAGTTAGGGAACGAAACAGGCGGTAATGACGCGGCTGAAAAGGACGGGGGAGGGACGACGCAGGGGCTAGTATTACTAATTGAGATGTGAACAAAATGATAGCGGCCCCGTCAAGGTGAGCAAGACCCCTTGGGACACATTCTGCCGCCTCTCCGCTCAGGGCCCCGCGCTGGTAAACAAGGCGGCGCGCGGCTCGTGACTATTGTGCACGCGCCCGCCAAGGTCCGCGCAGCGCATGTGTACACTGCGCGCTGCCTCTCAAACGAGCCGCTAAAGCGCATCAACTGCGTGTCGCCGCCGCGCTTCTCGTGCGGGAAATGATTTCACATTGCATCGCCTCGCGTCAATCTCTCACGGTCGCCGAGGAGCCGTAGAGGCCGCCGTCCAGCGTTCCCGGGACCCGCGAGGCGCCAACCTCAGAACCGCCTACCCGACGCTTCCCCCTCCGCCTCCCGGGCTCCTTCGTACCGGGAAGCCTTCGGGCGCCTTCACCGGTCCCTTATTAGGAGAGGGAACCGCCTCCCTGCCCTTGTCCCGGGGTTTCGCTCTACACTACAACGAAGCGAAAGTTTTTGACGCCCTCAGAGCTATATTCTCAACTGATGCTGGATTCACGTTTGAAGAGGCTCTGAGCGAGATGACGGGAATGAAAAAATTAAGTCATCTCATAAGCCTGCCCCGCACATGAACATAGACAACCCCGAGTTGTGCTCCCAGAAAATTCAATTTAGCGAAAGCAAACCAGGCTGGCGGTTGCACTCTGGCTTCGTTAATTATTAGACTGTTTTAGCACACGAAAATCTGCCGCGAAACTCCGGTGTGGCGGTCGGTGCTGTGAGGTCTTCTCACCATGACCCTTGCTTTTAAAGCGAGTTCTTGCAGCAAAACTTCAATGCAGGGGCACTAAGGAAAAACAATATTGCGACTAGCCTTAACACAGCTTTATTTATTAGAATCGTAGCATTTATTTTTCATCTGTCTTGTTAACAGCTTTGTACAGGGACATAAGCAACTTATGTAATAAAACAGCGCAAGGACACAAGACAAGAACGGAGAGGAGCTGACAGAAATGAACTGTAGTAAAATGGCAGGTTGGAGGAGTTGGTTATGCATCGTATGCATAACCAACATACGATTTTACATACGATGCATAACCAACTCGCCCAAACTGCGATTTTAATAAGCAACTTCTATGGCAAAATCATCAGGCTCCGTTTAGAGTTAGCTGTGAAGAAAACGCACTGCATAGTGTATGTCGACGGTCTCGAAGCATAGGCCTATCAAATGTTTGCTGTCTTTTTGGTCTGTCTTACTTTGTTTTGAACTCAACTTTCGCTACATTTTCAATGGACTTAAGAAAGGACGGCCCCGCTGCGGAGGTTCGTGCGTCGGTGGAAGGCTGCGAGATAGACTTCCTCCAAATGCGTGATTCTGCTCCACGGAGAGGCAGCTCACGAAGCCCCCGACGCTACGCTGCACTGGCTGCCACGTTGCTAGAAACAAGAGCCCCGCAGGATCGCCTTGCTTTTGTCAAGTCTGCTGCGCGGCAGCGCGGCCTTTACTAGTGCATAACGTGAACAGTGCTGATATCATTCGAGGGTATACGGAAGATGGGCTGGGCGCCAGCGGAAAACCGTAGCAGCCAGAGAATCGACAACGTGATGTTGATAAGCAGCGTCGAGATAGACCCGTTTAGATCCCGAGGTTGTGGGTGCGTCGTTCGGTAGTAGCGCCTAGTCGCGGAAACGCTGGGATCGGTTTTGAGGACGTCGTCTTCTTTTTTACTGACCGCATTGTTAGAGAATAAACCGATCCGTACATGGCGGGGTAGAAAAGAAGAAAGAAAAGGCAAACACGCCGCGGGAGTCTGTGCTTACGCGCCGGCAAAGAAAGGGCGGCGACTGCGAGCGTGGCGTTCATTGTCGCCAGAGCGCGGCTTCTATTCACCGGACCCTGCGCGTAACTCACGGCACCGCGTCGCTCTCGAAGAGTAGATAATGAGGCTCGGTTCCCCGCATGGCACCAGCAGAAAGCGCGCGCCGTTGTTGACCGACGCCCTTCAGCAACGATCAACAACGAAGGGGAGCGCAGCACCGCCCACCCGCGGCAGGGAAAAAAAGGCCAGCGCCTCGCCGCCGTCGAAGACATGTCCCGTTCTCGAGAGCCAACAGTGGCGTGAAAAAGCGCGCCCGAAGAAAGTGTGTCTGTCCGCCGCCGAGTCACTCTTTGGGCTCGCCGACTGCGCGCCTGTGGCTCGCTGACCGGCGTCAATGGCATGCCACAATGGGCCGACTTCCCCCGCCGCGAGCCACCGACCCTCGGCGCGCGCTCGGAGACCGCGGTGCGTGCCGTTGCCGCGAGGAGGAGGCGGGCGGGGCACCGGTACAATGATGATGCTCTTTTCAGGTGGCCCGGTTCTCGGAATGGCAGCAGACGCGCGCGCGCGCTATGGGGGACCACAGGAGGAGGTACGTGACCCCAGGCGGTGAGATGCTCGAAACCCGGACTTACCCGCGGTGGCCGCTGCCGCGCTAACAATCACTTGCGCGCCTCTCCCGTGCTCAACTCAAAGGGCGACCAGCGATGCGACTTGCCCACCGTTTGTTTGCCGCCGGCGAGAAGCGGCTCTTTAATGATATGTGGCTCTCCACTCGTGATGGCGAGACTTCCGGTCGACGTCTCTGGACGGCGGAGGGCTCCTGCGCGGAACGCCTTCCGGGACTCTGGTCTCTCTCTGTGGCGGCGTCTTCGAACCACCGCCCCCCGGAGCGCATTGTCCCGTTTGCTCCATCGTTGACTGCAAGTGACGCTGGCAGCGCGGGCTTCCCTGTGTATGGCGACCCTTGCCGAGTCCTTTCCTTCTTCGCGTAGCTGCACAGCTAACACATCTGCGGGTTTCTTTGCTTTCTTCGGGTGATATATGGACGGGAGTGAAAATGCGAGCTGTTCCACTGGCATCGACGCGGGCGGAACGAATGTCAATCTGCTTGGCCGCACCCCGCACGGGTTAGAGAAACGGGCGTGCCGCGGAAGAGCACGCACCGCTTGGATTGATCTTTACCGAGATTGCGATTATTGCGATCGCGAGCGTCGGAAAACATGGCTGGGAAACACAGTGCCGAGCTGGTTTTCGCTGTCCCAGCTCTCTGGTGCCACATCAGCCGCCGAGCGAAGCCACCTGTTCTTCAATCGGCGCTTATCTTTAGCTCCAATAAAGAGGTCATAGCCGTGTCAAAAATTGCGCGCGCGCACTGCCTGTCAGCGGGAGAGAGCAGCGCGATCATTACTTCTCCCGTCTTGTCCCACTCTCGAGACTTTCTGAGGCCGCTCCGGCGCGTGAAATATGGAGCTATCGACTCGAAGCGAGGCCCATTATTACGCGTGCGCACGGTGCATGCTAGCGCCTCGGCGGGCGCAGCTGGCGATATCCACATCGAGCGGCCCACGCCGAGCGGCACCCCTCGGCCGATCTGTTGGAGCCGAAGCGTACCTGTCATTCGCACCCCTCCGAGCCGCTGACCGCCGCGGCGGCGGGCAGTGGTCCGCGTCTTGCGCAATCATTTTTCAGGCCTCACGGCGCGTCAGGCGGATCTTGCATGACTGGCCGAAGACGGCTAACATGGGACACGCATACTTTCCTGTACTAAGTGCTCTTACATTTTCCAGGCGTGTCGTTCTAGAAACAAAGCTGCGTTGTTGGAGCCTTGCGCTTTAACGAAAAATGAGCTGGTGGTTTCGCCCTCTTAATCGGCGAGCCATGGGCGTCCAAGTGCCTCACTTTTCTCGAATTTGACGCGCAGGAACCAGAAACTTGCTGCTCCAGAGCAGCTTGAAAACTGTCGGCGACAGAGTCAGTCTCGAAACTAGGGGTGAGAAATTCGGGCAGCCAGGCAGTCCGTCCAGCGGCGCCTTCCGCGTCTGGGACGGTATGCTCCCCATTCAACGCGCAGCGCTTGAGTTGTACGCTGCGTGCCGGAGACGCCCGCAGCACACTGTTTCTGTTGTGTCCTCCCTAGACATGGTTGGAGCGGTGATGCATGCACAGTGTGCGCGAGGCGCTCACCGAGCCACCCATTGGTGCATGGGAGCACAAGCGACCCGCCTTGTTCCTTCTGGCACGCGCCGTTACTCGCTTTCTTTTCTTCGCTGGCGTTTACGAGCCTAACCGCTAGTCTGGCATTCGGCTGGGTTAAAGCGCAGGGATTGTGGGAGGGAGGGCGTTGCCATTGACCTTTGCGAAACGTCGCTGCGCACTTTGTGAAACTCGTGCATGCGCCGGCGTACGGCAGCGGTTAATTATGACGCCGGCCGTGCTATTCAATGAAGGCAGCATTTTCGTGCAAGACCGCATTAACGGCCGGAGCGGGAGTCTCGCGGGGATGGGGCAGTGACGAACATACAACGTAATCAAGTTCGAATCCAAGTGAAAGTGTACCGCTCATCTAATCGCGCTTCAGTGTGTAACAGAGTGCTGTGCAAATCATTGCAAAGTGACGTAACCTACATCGAAGATACATAGGTGTGACCACCGATGTATCTTCAGCACGCATATATTGTGTCTGAAAATTTAATTGCTCTATGCTATATGCTCTTTTCTGTACGTCCACGCAGAGCTCGGTTTCTCGTCGCAACAAGCGCATCTCTTAATAAACGAGCGTACCATGACCGTCAGGAGGGTAGCACCGGGCACAAGAAACGCGCGGATCTGTTCTCTGTAGTCTTCAGCAGTGGTCAAATCAAATCAAATCAAATCAAATCAAATCAAATTTATTCATTTTCATTTAGTACATGAGTTTTCCCGTCCAACCTAAGCACAGCGTGCTTGTTGGTTGTTCAGGCAGTACAGTGAATCACCGAATGTGTACAAAAAATTATGCACAAAACAATAAATTTGAGAACACTAATGCATGCATATTATACAAAAATTATGTATGCATATTGAGCAAATAGGAATGCAACTCGAGAAAAACGAAAACAAACATGAACAGACGTCATCACAACTTGAAATGAGCCATCTAAACAACTGAACAAATCTAAAAATATCTAAACAACTCTAAAATCTGAAGCAAAAGGGAAAGTAGATTATAGCAAAAACAGAGAAAGTAGATTATAACATGTAAGAGGCCATCAGTGATTTATCTGCAAGGATATGCACCATTTTCTTATTGCTTTAGTCATTTTACGTTTTGTTTTGAAATTGTAAAATTCTTCACCAAGTGTATTGAATACCTGTGGCACGTAATATCTCCGTATCTTTTTCCCATAATGCGTGAAGCAGCGCGGCTTAATATAAGCTTCTGTCTTTCTTAAGGCAGCGTTTTTCTTGACGGGTATTTTGAAAGCATTTGTAAAGTAATGACGTGTGAGCACTGTGTAATAAAATAGTTCCCGCATTTCCAGTACACCTAGTATACTGTATTTTTCCTCCTTATCAACCTCCTGCAGCATAGTACCATAAGTTATACTGTTTACAATTCTTTTAATTATGCGATTTATGGATCCCATTTTGTGATCAGAGCAGGTGCCATATAATGTAATGCCGTAGGTTATAATAGATTCAGCTAGTGCCTTGAATATGACGCGCCTTAAGTGCATCGAAGTCTTACCTCTGAGGTTGTACATCATCGCGGACACGGCTCTAAGCCTGTTACATATATACTGCACATGATTAGTCCATGCCATATGCTCATCAAATATTATTCCGAGATATTTTACTGAAGGTTCAAATGGTATGACATTACATGTGCACGAATCACAATGCGAGCCATGTAAAAAAAGTGACTCATTTAGGAGTACTCGCTTGTGCGGGTTTCTAAAACAGAGAAGTTTCGTTTTTTGCTGGTTTAAATAAATTGAGTTTTGAGCAAGCCAGTCTATTACCTTGCATATATCCTGCTGAAAGCTTTTGCTTGCAAAATGAAGATCAGTGAATTCTAGTGCTAGTGCTGTGTCGTCTGCATACTGAAAGATTCTCGACGTTAATTTCAAAAAACCGAGTTCAGAGACGTACATATTGAATAGTAATGGGCCCAGTGTACTTCCTTGTGGAACACCAAATTTGATCGCCCTAAATTCACTGTATTTATCATCAATTCTAACGCACTGTGCTCTGTCTGTGAAATAGCCCTGAAAGAATTGATGAAATCGTCCCCGGAAACCCATGTTTTCTAACTTTTGCAACATTAATGCGTGATCAATAGTGTCAAAGGCTTTCGATAGGTCTAAAAATAGTGCTAATGTAAGATGATTGTTTTCAATGGCGGTGTTAACGTAATCCGAGAATTCTTCTAAGAGCGTAGTTGTGTTCCGGTCCTTTGTAAAGCCGTATTGTGCCGGGTTATTTAAAGAAAACTTCTCGCAAAAAGACTGCATAACTAATCCCACGTGTTTTTCCAAAATATGCGCAAGAGCAGATATAATAGAAATCGGTCTGTAGTTTGCGCAGTCATTTCTTTTTCCGCTTTTATACACAGGCCTCACTATCGATATTTTCAATTGTCTGGGCATTATTCCGGTTTCTAATATGCCGTTTAGTATTTTGAGGATCACACCTTTTAATATGTTAAAGTTGCAGTACAGATCGCGCACACGGATCTTATCAAAACCTGGCGGCTTGAACATCTTCATTCTACGTATGATGTTCCACAACTCAGTCTCTGTTAACTCGGGAAGGTACGCTGTTTGTGCGCATGTAAGTATTGGCTTGTATTCTAGACGTTTTGTTCCATGAGCGACGCGCAGCTTATCTGTTGCGTGAACGAATGTGTCGTTAAACAGTTCACACAATGACTGTGTTTCTTCCTTCGGAAAGTTTTTTTCGATCGTCTCCTCAATCGTAGACTGTTTGACCCGGCCCATTAAACTGTTTGCTAATTTCCATGTCTTTTTTCCGTCGTTCTTGTTCAGTGCAAACTGCTGGGATAGGTATCTTCTTTTAGCCAGTCGCGTTTTGGCTGTTACAAGATTTCGCAATGTGCGAAATTGCTGTCTAAGTGCAGTGTTTTCAGGGTCCTTCCTACAGTTTTGCCAGGCTTTATCCTTTAAGTAACACAACTCCATAATTTCCTGCGTTATCCAGTGGTTGTCTGGTTTTCTTTGTTTAATTTTGACAGATTTGTATGATGTCGAGTATATTAGGTGTAACTTTGCAAGAAATGTATTATACAAAGTCATGTGATCCAGAGATAACATCGCATCCCAGTTTGTTTGCTGAATTGCATTGTCTACACTCCTGTCGTCTAAAATTTTCCTAGCTATAGGTCTTATGTTCGCACTACCTTCGTAGTTGGAAGTTTCTGTCATGGTTACTAGTGCCACAAAGTAGTGATCTGCGAGTTTCAGCTTAATTACTCCTGAAGAGCAGTGTTTGTCTGCCATGCGAACAACTATATGGTCGATGCACGATGTCGTTATCTTGGAACCTAAAAATTCCTCTCTAGTACATTTATTAATAAGGTTAGCTAAGCCAAACTCTGCCAGTAGATCAAGATAGTCCCTGACTACCCTCTTTGACTCTTGCATTATATCTATATTTAGATCTCCGGCTAAAATAAAATGCTTCTCGTTCATATATGTTTTTACTAGTGAGCTAAGTTCTTCCAGGAATAAAGTGGTGTTCTTGCTGGGTGGTCTGTATATTGCACACACAGTGTAAGTTACATTCAATTTGTTAAGAGAAACAACAACCATTTCTGCGTTGTCTATGGATACCTGAATTTCGTATGACAGCCAGGTATCATTAACAAACACGATCACACCTCCTCCTTTTCTGTTTTCTCGACACCAAGTGTAATGAGAGTAACCAACAAGGCTGTAAATGTTTTGTTGTGTTGCGTCTAGATTAACCTCGGTTAGGACAATTACATCTTCTTTCTTCTGCCGGCTATTCACATAAGCACATAGCTGATCCCAGTTTTTTTTTATGCTACGTATGTTTACATGCAATAAACTTAGTTCCTGAATCAACCCTTCTTCTTTTGCAACCTGTTTTACATGAGAATCCCACTCAAAAAAAGACATGAACTCAGCCATTAATTCATTTTTTCCAAATCACTTTCCGTTGCAATGTTGATAGCAGTACTTCCTTCTTCCCGCCTTGCAAAGATTTTGCCATTGCGCATCCAGACAAACTTGTAGCCCTGCTGTTTGCCCCTCTGTTTACTCTGCCAAAATAACTTCTTTTGTGCTCGTGTCAGATTTTCATTTATGTAAATGTCATCAGACTTCAGTGCATACTTCTTCGAAATCCAAAGGTCACGATCAGCCAAGTCCTTAAATCTGACAATGATTGGGG
This sequence comes from Amblyomma mixtum, assembly GCF_055824585.1. Classification (NCBI taxonomy): domain Eukaryota; kingdom Metazoa; phylum Arthropoda; class Arachnida; order Ixodida; family Ixodidae; genus Amblyomma; species Amblyomma mixtum. The sequence goes on from NC_143014.1 coordinate 51,163,694, forward strand.
GTATCTTATCTTTCTGCTCTTTTAACCTGTGAACGGCTTCTAGTGAGTGACGCTCGACCGTCGCTATTTCTAGCTTTGCGCTCAGTTCCGCTAGAACTTTGTACAGATCTTCGCCCTGCTTATAGGGAACGCCATGCAGCTCGACGTTTTTCCGCCTTGAGTACTGTTCAGCACTCTCAACGTTTTCCTTCAGTCGTGCGATTTCAGTGTCCTTTTCTGAAATCCTTTGCATCAGCTCTGCTGAAGTGGTTTTTAGTTCAGCAATATCCTTTTCTTGCCTTGCCATGGTGGCGATAACTTCGTCATATTTATGCGACAGGAGTTCCATCGATGCTTCTATTCCTGCTGTTGTCGTGCACTGGCTGTCTACCTTTGTTTCCAGCGCTTCCAGCCGAACCAAGACTGCAGCCATCTTTTGGCTAATCTCCTCAATCAGTTTTGCTACATGACTCATTCGACTTTTCTTTTCTCCCCTTCGTTCTGTACTTAGTTCTGTGTCACTGGTTTCTGATGTTTCTTCCTCTGTGTCCTTCTTTTTACAGCTCTCACACATCCAGCGGTCGATTTCGCGTGCTGTCATGTTTTTGAAAGTTTTTTTAGTCATTCCCGCACATTTACCTGCATGGTATACTTTTTTGCATTTAGCACATGATACACTCTCTTGACCGTTTTCAAGCAACTTTGAACATTTCATGCAATCTCGCGGCGGCATGGTTCAATACAGGAATGCAGTCCAGTGGAGCAAAGAAAGACGTCTGAACTCAGCTGAAAGGCCTCTTACCTAGAAGTAAGCAGCAAGATCAGCACGTAGCTCGGTGCTCCACCGGACTGCACCCCAGCATCGTTTGGCTCTTCCTTTTGTAGGCTTCAGCTCCTTCCAGGCCCCTGACGTCACCGCTGCCGTTGAACATCAAGCGTTGATGTTATCGCTGGCCCGCCCACGCTCTTGGCTTAGATGTTGCGCCGTGCGTATTCCGTTGCTCGCTCGTTGATCAGCCGGCAAGTAGCCGGCAGGCGGCAAAGTGAACGGGGGCAGCAGGCGATCGCAAAAACAGGACCTAGAAGTAAGCAGCAAGATCAGCACGTAGCTCGGTGCTCCACCGGACTGCACCCCAGCATCGTTTGGCTCTTCCTTTTGTAGGCTTCAGCTCCTTCCAGGCCCCTGACGTCACCGCTGCCGTTGAACATCAAGCGTTGATGTTATCGCTGGCCCGCCCACGCTCTTGGCTTAGATGTTGCGCCGTGCGTATTCCGTTGCTCGCTCGTTGATCAGCCGGCAAGTAGCCGGCAGGCGGCAAAGTGAACGGGGGCAGCAGGCGATCGCAAAAACAGGACCTAGAAGTAAGCAGCAAGATCAGCACGTAGCTCGGTGCTCCACCGGACTGCCGGACTGACTTCAAAGACACTCTCCGGAGCCCGGACGCGGGGCCACCTGGCCGCCGGGGGGTGCGCGTGTCTTGCGGCGGCGGGTGCCATTATCGGTGACCAATTACGGGTAAGCATGCGGTCGGGCGTTGCTCTCCTGGCGCAAAAGGGCGGCTGCAGCAGCAGCAGCGGCCAAGTTGGCGACCGGTTTGGCGCTGCCTGGAGTCGGCCGCCCCTGGGCGTCCCTTGCCGTCGGCGGCGCAGGCCTCCTCCCGGGGGCGCTCGCCCGAGTTCCGCGATTATGCCGCCGCTCGATGACGTCACTGGCGGATTTCGAGGACGCTGCTGCAGAGCCAAGGGGGCCGTTGGTGTCGATATCCTGAGGCCCAGCCGTCCGCGCGCGCAGGCCGCCAGTGCAGTTCCGCCAGGAAGTGCCCTGCAGTGGCCAGTGTCCCAGCCCAGGCTGCAAGCGTTGAAACATAACGTCGGCGAGGGTCGCTAGGTTACGTGAGCCACATATTACGGTGCAACATAAAAGTCGGCCTGGAGGCGGCCCGATTTGGTCGATCAAGGACGAGCACAGATGGGGGAGAGAGAACAGAGTTTAGGGATGGGCAGAGTAGGACCGAGAGCTGACGTTAGGTAAGGCGAGTTGTTGCAAAACCCTTGGTGAAATGACGTCACTTGAGCTGGAGAATTCCACACCCGTACTAGGCGAAAAAGATATTCAGCGCCTTGAAATTAGCACGTTGAATTCAGATATACACAACTGCGCACCGGCGCACGAGTCCTGCAACGGCGCACCTTTCAAATATTCTGGGGCCCGGGCTTTAACGTGACTCGCGAATATTACGAAGTGTGGGCGAGTGGCCAAGGGCGGAGGCGACAAAGCGAACCATTCTGCTTTTGGTATCGACGGCTCTTTCTGGCTGCATAACGTATGCGTCCTAAGATAATCTCGGCTCTGATTTCAATTCGTGCATAATTTTCTGTTCAGAGCGCTCTTGAGAGGCTTCACAAGTTTACACTATGTTATCTCATTATCAAGCATGACTGTGTCAGGTGCCAACAGTTTACAAGTGGCAGGCTACTTTAAAGCTCATGCATATGCACCTTCTTGTAGGTCCCGACAACCAGAGAAAGGAGTGTCCGCTTGAAAGAGCGCCAATCGCTTGTAACAAATTATACCAGACTGGTGCGCTTGTAGCACATCCGTCTAAACGGCTTTATATTTGTACGTAGACGACTATTCAACTACAAGGAGCCCGTGTACAATAGAGGCAGAGTCTTAAAGACGCTCGTTAGTAATAAGTATTATAAATTCTGCTATCGGGTCAAATAAAATAACAGCACAATTATTCTTTCTGCGCCGCACTCGAAAGAATGAACGCAATATCGGCACTACAAGTATTCTGGCGGGCTTCTTGTACCAAAAGACAGATGCGAATGTTCAGGAAAGGCGACTGTGATGAAAACGTACGCCTGTATGACTGGACCCGCAGGGGAGCAAAATCATGGCACTTGAGATAACCAGCACAAACTGTTATCTCAGTTGCTGTGATTTGAGAGAACAATGTGTGTGTGTTGTCGGTAAAGTTGTTTGATGATAAAATTGTGCTCCATCATTACCAGCAATTCGGGACATCGGACCAGGAATTCCGGACATCGGGACAGACGCTGAACGAAGCGGCAGATCCCCTCAAGAAGGCCCTCCAGCCAATCGCGTCTACCGATTTTCATGACCCCGCGGTTGATCCGATTAAGCCCTGGTCGTTCCCCTTTCATCTGTCATACCCTGCAACATGTCACACTAGCGGATTACCCACAATGTCATGAGAATCGGTCGACGTCATTGGCTGGAGGGCTTGATAATTGAGGGGCATTTGTGCTGCGTTCTTGAGTTGTATCCGACTGTAATTCCCTTGGATGCCGCCACGTGGCGCATGGCTTTGAACATTCAGAACTGCGCGTAAGGTCATCCTGCCACCTGAGAATGAAATAGAATGACTGAGTGGCTGCAGAAAAGAACGTGATAAGCCGCTAGGCTTAGCGCGCTGTCCCGAATTCCTGGTACTGGTGCACAGCATGCCTGTATCTGAAGACCTGACTTTTCATGAGCGAAACGCTGCAAAGAAGAGAACAGTGCGTATCATCCGAGCTCTTTCGCAAACTTTAGCTTATTGAATCCTTTCGCAGCCAGTTTTGCGCCATAATGCAACATATATATCACTGGCTCCACACATTACTGTTGGGGAAGCTATCCATCCTCATTGCGCCTCATGAATTATTTATTATCGTTCCTCCAGCGCTTTCATTGAAAACCCACGATGCTTGCTTACGGGCAGCGCACGGGGCTAGAGCTTTCTTCAAATATTTTTAAATTCCTTGCGACAGTCACAGCTAAAAAGCGCTGAGACAATGACGGCTAATGCTTCGCCTGCTTGACAACAAGTACAGTCGGGGACAAAAGTCTCCGGACCACGTGTTCCTCAAAAGAAGCTTAAAGCTCTACTATCAGACAGCGGCTGGAGACCGCACTTGTGAAGATAAAAGAACAGAAATTTAACTTTTACCTCCACAAGTGTGGTCTCCAGCTGCCTGCTAATAACAGAGCTATCGGCTTCGATAGAGGAACACGTGGTCCGGAGACTTTTGTCCCTGACTGTACGCATTTTCTTCTTTAAAGCTCGCAGCTTGTACGAGGCGCCAATTTTTATGGAAGTCTGCACCGAAAATTCACGTTGTTGGGTGAGGTTATGCGTTTACTAATCGCGATACCCCACGTTTTCCTTAATCTTACGGGCCTTTATTACTAAAGCACGATGTTCCTCTCTTGAACAATCTCCCATCGGTTATAGGAGGAGGCGCGAATACAAAAGGAGAAACAGAAAAACAACTGCTTTGAAAGACGCATTATTATTACTTTTTTTTTTTTTTTTGAAGCGAACCAAAAAGAAAAAAAAAAGAGCACAGCCTATAGTAGACCGCAAAACACCGTACTTTCCCTTTGGTATAAAACATGCCAATGGCTTCTAAAATATTTTTATGTGTGCTTATGTGCCTTTTTAGAGCGCGGAGATTTATTTGGCGTTTCACCCGTTTGGGAAAGTCAGAAATATTGATGAAGTAAAAGAAAAGGCAAAGCGCGGTCGCTCGCTTGCTTATTCCGTGGCGGAAACCCGGCTACGTTCTTCAGCAGCGGCTACAATTACCCGTGGCGGGCGCTTAGTTGGCCCAAATTGGCTTCCCGGTTTGGGGCTCAGTCTTATCCAGCGATGGCGTGGCCCTTCAGTTTTGCAGCTGCGCGGAGCGAACTGTAGCAGCTTGTTTTCCTCCAGTCGGCGTCGCGCGACAAGGAAGAGTCTGGCCGGACACGGCTCGGGTCGTCGTCTACAGAGTGGCTCGCTTGACCTCGATCGGCGGCGCCGAGCAGCGAGTCGGAGGTTTTTTTTTTCTCGCATTCCCGCTCCCATCTCGCCGAATTACCGCTCCGCAGCCGCTGTCATGAGACTCGCCATGCACAAATGATTACTAACGCTGCCACCGCAGTGATGGCCTAGTAATGCAGCATCCGCCTCGTCTGCGGAAGGTACTGGGTTCAGATCTCTCTACTCAACTTTATATATATTTTTTCTGATGAGCGTGAGCGTTTCGCTGCTTGAAGCTTTGCTTTTCCCAGAGGGAGTACGCGTGGGGAAGGCGCCGTGCTGCCTTCCGAAGAAAACCTCACCGATGCAGAGGGCGCTTCTCCTATTTCGGCCTCCGTAACGGTATGGGCAAGTCGTCGCAATCACCAACCGAGTCCACTGCAAGACAAAGGAATCTCCGAGCGGGCTCCCAGTCATCCGGCTGCAGCGGCCACCTTACTCCGGCAATTTCCCAAGCCCGTCACCCCATCGGGCTCTTTTTTTTTTCCTTGTCGTTGTTGTTTCTTCCTTTCGTATCCGCTCGCGCAATACACGCCTTGCATGTCCAGAACCTGCGCACACAGGTACGCATGGGCTGCTTCGTCTGCGCACTTCCGGTGTCAGTATTGCTCTGCTCTGCTGGGACCTCGGGTTCCAGCGCTGTCTCCTGGCGGTGCGACGGACGGCTCGGAGATATCGCGGTGCTCCCACGTGGTATCCGCCGGCGAGCGGTGGGAACCGACGCGAGCAGTGCCACTCTCGTTTTTCTGTTGTTTCCCCTGGAAAGTGATCCGCACCTTCGGGGGTGGCGGCAGCAGCAGTCTGGTCGCGCTCTTCCTGTCCGCGTCGCACAAAGCAGCGCCGGTGCGCTCGTGTGACACCGGCGCCGGATCCGGCGAGGGACGGCCTCTCTTTGATGACCGTCGCGGGTGCGCCTTACCCGCCACGGGAAAGGAAACGCAGGGTCCGTGTCTCCATTGCACCCTTTCTTCCGGCACGGCGCCGCTTCTGGTTTCCGACGCCGAAGGCCGTGCGCTGTGCAGTGCTCCGGCGACGGTGTTGCCGAGGCGCGCGGCCGCTTTCCCCGCGTGGTAAGCCCCCTTTTTTTCTGGAAATTAGTTTGCCTACGCCGCGGCAGCTGGCGCGGCACCCCCTTTATTTTCGTGGAACACGCGTCGCGCAGTGAGCGTGGCCGATGCCTTTTCCGCGGATGCGCGCTCGGCTTTTGCCATGCGGAGCACGGATTAGCGAAGAGCGCCCCGGCGCGTGCTGGTATGTCGCCCAGCGTTGGCTAATCTAAATAGCGGCAGCTGACGCCGCCGCGAGCTGGGGTGGTCTTCTCTGTGTCTCACTCCGTGCCCCCTATATACACTGGGCGGTCTGTCCTGCCCCTCGCGAGACGGGCTAGATCGCGCACGCGGTCTGTAGGCGCCTGAACCAGGCATCGGACGACGGGGAAAAGAAGAATAAAAAAGCAATAGAGAGCAGTCGGTCTCTATCTCAATCGGCGCAGCGGTTCTGCAGGGCGTTTCTTAAATCCTGTTCGTCGCTGCATACCGATGCTTCCCGCTTTTAACAGCGGGGTAGGACTTAACACGGCACTGTTTGCCATTTCTGGTAAGACAGTTTAACAAAGTAAAGGAGGCACCTGAGAAGAGTCACCGCGCCCGGTTGTTTGCGCAAGACGTGTGCCTGACGCCAACGGCACTCGAAGGTATGTTAGCACTGCGAAGGAATTCCTGAGTGCTCCGTCTTTATATTCTTCACTTGGGAGCGCAGAACGTGGTCGTCAGATGGCGGCTGTTGATCGTGGCCTCATACTAAGACACATGGAGGCATGGACTGGAGTCTTGGTTCCCTGGGGCTAATAACAGCTGTTTCCTCATCCTCCTCACCGTTGCAATCCAAGCATGCCACCTTGTATCAATTTCACAAGATGCTCAGCACGGAGTACAACAAAGTTTGCTCAGTGTTCGCAAATGCCACCACCGTTACCGCCATTGCGGAGGGCTCATTCCCATCTGCTTATTTCCCTCGTACGTGAGAGGGACAGGCGCGTTTATTTCCCGTAGCTCCAGACGTACTGCCGCATGCATTTTCTCATTTGGTTTCTCTTGCACCTAAACGCATATAATTTTTGTGAAGCCTCAATTTCACACGTTATTGGACAGGTAAACCCCCTCGAGTGCATCACTCACATGAGACGACGATTACAGGACAAGAGAGTACGCCCGACGAGCACGCCCCACTCACAGTATACCCTCAGAAGTTGGTTAAACGTCACGGTTCAGTAGCCCGACGGCCACCGTGTCTTGAGCAGACCACCGTGGGTGGCGAATCACGACAGCGCCTTCGCTGTCACGGTATCCCCTGCTTAGCAGCCCTGGCAGAGTTGCCAAAGATCACATAGCCCACGCCCGGCTGATTTTCTCTATAGTTAGACCATTTTCCTTGGCGGAATCTGCGCTGACATGGGCGAGATTTGGTACGGTCATTCGAAAGGGTATCCAGAAAGTGGGTGATGCTTACGAAGTCAAAAAGAAGAAAAAAAACAAACCAACGAAAGACTCCCGAGCCTTGGATTGTGCAACGTGGCCGTTGAGATTCAGCTACTCCAACCCAAGAGTATACGCTCACAGCTCTTCACTGAGCGGGCTCTCCTTCTAGCGGCGCGGGGAGAGATGAGTGAAGGCTGCCGCGCGGTGCAGAGCTGTCACGCGCCGCGAGCGACAAATTGATGCTTTCGGGACGCACTGCGCTCGCATTCTTATTTCGGTCCCTGGCCTCTCGGCTGCCGGCGCTGCCTCGCTAAAAACAAGGCCGAGCCTGCCAACCTTGCCGCTCGGACCGCGGCTCAAAGCACGCGGCTCTGCGCCCGGCGAGAAATCACTGCTGAGTGGGGGGGGGAGTCGCCATGTACACGTGGACGGGTTCTTGGGGATAGCCTCCGCTGGGCCGAGTAAGCGGGATTCAAACTGCGAGCGGCATTATGCAACGTGGCCCGAATGAGCGCTTCGGTTTGAGGGATGCACTTGAATTACGCAGTTTTTCCGAGCGCTGGGCTTTCTCGAGCAGTGCCCGCTGCCTCCGATGGGTTGCGGCGTGGACCGAGAATAGAAGGGCGCCGGGGGAATTTATGCTCTGCTAGCAACTCGGCGAGCCCGTTTCACGCAGGAACGAGCGCCCCGAAGAAGGAGAAGGGAAAAAAAGAAACGAGAAAATAAAAAGGATTGAGCAACTGTACCCGGACAGTTTATCGGCGTGATATACACTTTATGGGGCAGCATGCTCATCTCCTTGGGCTTTGTTTCGAAAGTTTCCCTTTTTTATTCCCGTAAATCTTTGCTGTCTTCAGTGTTTCATGTTTTATAACTTACGCGTACTTTACATCCTCTCCGTCTGCAATATTTCAAAGTGAATGTAACACTGCTGTCGACTTCTGGATTCGCGTTTCGCCTGGGCCTGCGGAGACGAGCTCATCAAGCAAGGCAAGAAGAAAAGGAAAATGATAGATTTTAACCTCTGTCCCTTATTATTTGCTCTTTTTTTTTTTTTGCGTGCGCACGTGAAGGTCGGAACAGCAAGAAATGGAGCACCATTAGCCCGCAGTCAATCGTTACGTAACCAAGGATAAGCGAAAAGCGTATCTTCGTTTTTTTTTGTTTTTTTTTTTCACAGCAGTTTTCTTCTCAAAGCAATGACTTCACAGATTTGATGCAAACGTGAAAAAAAAAATTTGCGCTTCATTTGGAACTAACCGTTTCTTTCATGTCGCTTGTATTAGCATATTTCTCATTTCTTGGGTCTGATGCGGCGACCCGAGCGTCAGAGACAGATTTAACGATTATCACGCCAACTCTGTTGTTCTTATCATAGCAGCTGAGAACTCTCAGTTTAAGTACAGCCTTTGTCAGAAGTATAATTAGAGCCCACGGGGTTTTGCCTATTGGCCGAGCCATGTGGCTCGTTATGCATCCCCAGCGTTCCGAATCTCTTCAAGGTGTGGAGAGCACGGATCCTCGCCCCTCCGATGGTTCGGACTTCCAGGGATCCGAAAAGAGCCTCGCTGCACGGCTTATAAGAAAACGCCATTGGGCTACAAACTTTTGACAAAGGCTGTACATCTAAACTGTGTATGTGCAAAAAAACAACAACTAAATAATAAATCATACCGGTCAAGTAGAATGCGTATAAGCCTATCTTGCTGCGCGTTGCACTCGGCAACTGAAAACCTCAACCTCATAGACTACTTTTCTTACACGTTTATTTCCGTGATTTGCTCGGACAGATCAGGAATGTCTGTGGAGAACTGAAATAAACCACGAAAGTTTAAAAATCGCACCAGCTGTAGAGCACGGCTATCCAGTCTCTTCTGACCTCACTTTGTGGTCTGACGAAAAAAAAAAAAAAAACGTATGCGTTCGTCGATGTACTCGGGCGTAATATGTTAGAAGGGCACGCGTGAGCGTACATTGCGACGTCGACCATTAACGAGCAGTCTTTTGCTTATGTGCTCAGGGTGCATGCATGCGAAGCGCAGGAAAAAACCAGACGTGACGAATACAAACCTTGCAGACACGCGTATGCGTGTTGTGCGACTGCTTTTATACTGTAATGCCCCAGAGTACCACGTTTTCTTTCTTGCCTTGAAAACAGAAAAGACGTAGTAAAAGAAACACGTTAGGTCCCACTAATATAGCAAAATAAGAGCGATTAAGCAGTCACGGCTTCTGAGCGTAGCACGTCTTCGACCGTAACAGCTTGTGGCCCAATATACACAAACACAGTTCCGCAGCCTCTTTCGACATATACCGAACGAGCCATGTTTTCGTGCCGGCAGACAATGTGTGCGTGTGGGCAAACCTATCCGAAATTATTATCTTTTCGTAGAAAAAAAAAATGCGGTTAAAAGAAAGAAAGAAGAATCTGGGAAACGAGAGCTATGCTCCGATTATGATAATAGTAACAATAAAAAAGTAAAGGCAGACTCGGCTGTATGTTGAAACAAATCGAGAGAGGGAGAGAGAGAGAAAAAGAAAAAAAAAGAAGGACGCGGACTTCCTCCTCAAATCTGGGGTGAAATAAAAGAAGCAATCGCCGCATTCCTGGGACGCCTCGCTCGCCTGCAACTCAGGCGTGAGCAGGTTTTGTCGTTATGAAGTCCTCCCGTACATGTCTTGGGTCCGAAAAGAGCGCGGTATCGAATAAAGATCGGCCACTGCGGGAGCGCGCGCATGTTCCGCCAGCGTCAGCAGCTCCACCGAGGTGTCGCACACCGTGGAGACGGGCGCCTTGAGGCCTGGCGCCGTTTCAGAGCGGTCTATTGAGTTGTATACGTCGCGTCGGTAAAGCGATACAAGACACACTTTACTGGGAACCAAAATTTCTGAGCTGAGGCGTATCGGTGTGGGCTAATTTACAGCCAGCGTATTAGCGTGGCCAGTGTAAAAGAGGTATTCAGATGGGGGCCTTTAGAAGTGAGAAGAAAGTAATTACTTAAATTTCTTCATAATATTTACTTTAACAAAATTGCGAATAAAGTAGAAAAGTACATTTTCATCAACATTACATGGTCCAAGAAATTTAATCATGAACGTACCGTACGAATTCGGAACGAAAGCTGAATTATTCAAATCAGCTGCCGCGGTGGCTCAGTGGTTATGGTGCTCGGCTGCTGACCCGAAAGACGCGGGTTCGATCCCGGCAGCGGCGGTCGAATTTCGATGGAGGCGAAATTCTAGAGGCCCGTGTACTGTGCGATGGCAGTGCGCGTTAAAGAACCCCAGGTGGCCGAAATTTCCAGAGCCCTTCACTACGGCGTCCCTCATAGCCAGAGTCGCTTTGGGACGTTAAACCCCATAAACTAAACCAAACAGAATTATTCGTATTGTTTTTCTCGTGCACTGTTGACAAATAATGTTTGCGTAATCACTTTAAGTTACTTTATTTTCTTCTTTTATATCGTATTACCCTACCCTTATCCTGTAATGCCGCTCAGACCGCTGTTAAAAACCGAATAAACAAATAAATTGATAAATGAATATACAACGTGTAGCAGTGCTCGCACTAGACTATAACAGACTGTTCGAAATTTTTTCGCCCCGTTTTTTCGTTTTCGTAGCTGGGCACGCCTTTATCAAATTATACATATTTTTTGCGCAACCAGGACAGGGACATAAAGAACGAAAGACAAACACATATAATTTGTCATAAATCCAACTAGCCCAACATCTAACTCTTTTAACGCATTCATACTGAAAACTGCGCAAAAAACGAAGACACAGAACGAGAAGGCACGACACGGGCGCAGACTATCAACTGAATTTTTATTCACATGAAGAGGCCTTTATAAGTATCTTCTGCCCACAGTGAGACAAGCACAAAAACACAACAACCGCGAAAATCAACCTAAAATTCCTACCAACTAGCCCAGTTTACCGTTCTTTTAACGCCTTTATCAATCGTACGATTAACGAGCACGTCCTTTTATATCAGTAAAGCGATTATGCTAATGTGATTAATTAACTCGCTAGGCGCTAGACTTTGCAGATATGCTTTATAAGAGAATTAATGTCGCATTGTAAGAACAAGGGGTGTTTCTTCCATGGGGGTAAAAAGCAAAAAAAACTTAGGAATAGTCAGGCGATCTAAAGTTCTTTTATTCAAGCTAATGTTGGACTCTTTGTCCGATGCGAATGTTCCGGACTGCTGCCATATTTTAGAAAATCGACTTAATAAATTTGTGAATTGATATCACCTGCAGCTCTGCAAGCATTGTAGCTATCGTGGTTGTACAAATGTCGGTTTTACAACCCACCATATTCTCACCAAGACATCGCTCCAATTCCGCTATAATTCGAGCTTTTCAAGAAACAAAATAACATAAATGGCAGCAACATAACGTCTTATGTAATGCGCATTATTAGAAGATACTTTTCGGAGATCATACACCTACTCACTCGCTCAAGTCAGTTTATGGCAACCCTAAGGAGAGAGAGTTATTTCCATAGAAGATTACTTCAATCTCTCGCCAAGGCATTTCGAAAAATTTTCAATATAGCCATCCTTGTTGGAATGCTCACAGAATCGAGGGAGAAATGCGGTACTGATCGCCGCCTGAGCGCAGTGCAACTTGTGAGAGGGGCGGAAGGGGGGGGGGGGGGTGACAGCGTAGCGATAGATCGGCGGTACTTGCGTTCAAAGGTGGGTATGCACGTGAAATAGCGACGGTGTTGTGAGTCTAACCATGTGTGCAGGATGTAGAGCGAGAAGCGCACAGCGCCTGGGAGAGGGGCTGCGGGATGATTTCGTTGACACACCGTGGCACGGGCGCCACAGCGCGGCTCCGCAATTAATGATCGTCCGCGTGAGAGCCCAAGCTTATGCGCCGTGCCAATCGGCTGGAGGGTACGTGTGCGGAAATTTTCCAACGTGCGCGCGCGCTTTTCTCTTTACTTTTGTTACACTTTCAGTGAGAAATGTTCACGCTAAGAATTTCAGCTCGGTCTGTTACACAATGCATAAAATCGTAAAAGCGAACTCGTCCCCGTTTTCCTTCGGCAATATTGAATGTAAAAACCGGCAGCACGTGGCGCCTCCTGGCATCTTACTCGGGCGAATGACTGGGAATGCAGCGCAGACTCCATTATCATTTAGGGTAACAGGTGCTACCGCGACGCGCATCTAGACTCTCTTCTTATCCTGGCAACCGAGGAAGTCGTGCGGCCTTTTCTTTTTTTCTCTTGAGTCGGTCAGTCTTTGCGAAACACATGTGGAAGAGATGGAGACGCGGCAGCTACGTCTAGCTCGCAAACTAAGAGATATGTTACGATCGGCAAACTAGAACGCTGGTCCTTCGTTGTAATGGCCAGAGCATCAACGAGCACTCCACCACCCTTGCGGCGAGCAACTTTACCACGTTATAGGCAACTTAGCCAATTAAAGCGGCCATGACTAACGTGTTTCTGGTGTGCCCAAAGTTTGTCTCATATTTTTTTTTTTCAAGCATTTGGCTCCAGCGCAGTCGAACACCACAAAAGGGGAATCTCTCTGAAAAAACGGTGGATATCCGGTGGTACTGGAGATCAATATGGCACCCGGCAGTGGAGGCCGGAACCTTACTGAGGGCAGTAACCTCAAGGCAACACCAGCCGTGGGGCGAAGTGAAGCCAATCACTCAAAAAAGAAAAAATGCTTTGCTGCTATTGCTAGTGTACAGACTAGCTCGGTGAGGACGGGGGACACAACAGCTGTCCTGCTGCTTCAGATCTATCTCGCCATGCGAACTCGCTAGCGTGCTGGGAAGATCTCTTCCGACTGGGCGTCAGGAAAGAACGGCACCGGCGCAGCAGACAAGGACGTTGCGCAAGCGACGAGACATTCAAATCTGACAGAGGGCGTACATGTCCGCACGTGGTGGCGCGTCTCCGCCGGAGGCTCATTAAAGTCATGACGCGACCCCAGTGTCCCGCTAGCGACTGCACCCCGCCGGAGGAGGAACAATGCAGAGAGAGCGGGAAAGACATTGGGATCGAGGCCGCGTCCTTCGTGGCTGTAAAAAACTGAGTAGAGCAAAACGAGTGATAAAGAAGAAGAAGAGTTCCCTCGCCCGTTGTGGTCGCTTTTCGTTTTCTCCCCTGGCGCGTGCGGACGCATTTTTCTCCCATAATCACCCGCCAATCGTCTATTTCCATTGTGGTGCTCTCGAGTTGCTTCCTATTGCCCGGAGGCTGCGCTGCTCGGGGCGCCTGCAAAACAGGTCCCGGATTTTCTTTCTCTGTCCGCTGCTCGCCGAAAGAGCCATCCTTTTACCCCAAGAATGCAATGCATCTGGAGCAACAGTGGCGGCGGCGCCCTGCTACTTTCGTTCTCAGTGCACGGAGGCCGCGGCTTACGGTCGACTTGGGACGTGGCCGGAGTGTCAACGGGGCCGCGGGATGCGTATACGCAGATTGCGCGGCCAGGTGCATTCTCTGTGTCAGGGCGCCCGTCGTCACCGGGCGGCGCTCTCGGCGTCGTTGTCCGCCGCGAGGCGTGACTGAGATCGAAGCGACGCCGGGGACGCGCTCTGCTTCCGGGATAGCGGCGCCTTCCGCGGCGGTGTCCGAGCGCGGCGCGTGCCGCGCGCATGCGGCCCCCGAAGTCGGCCAGATTGCATTCCGCCCAGGCCCACTGCGCGGCCTTGCGGTGGACGACCTTCACCCCGTTTCAAGGTGAAATCCTGGAACTCCCCCCGAGGGCCTTTTCGTCCAGAACCGCCGGCAGCGAGCCGCTCTCGATTCCTCTCTCGGGACGGGTTTCCTGTCCGCCGCCGGCCGACAACCGGTACACGCCGCCAGACGCCGCTGGTCCGGTCGCAACCCAACACCGCGCTTCACAGGGTCATGGCGCGCCCGCTTTGTTTCGCGGCCGGACGTTGCCTCCCCGTTAGAGGACCAACGGTGCGCTAACGGCGCCTGTCGACAGCGCCTTCAAGGCCGCGGCTGCTGCTGTTGCGAATAACCGCTGGGCAAGCGCCGGATGGCATAGTCCAAGCGCCACTGCGCACAGGCGTTTGCATTTGCAGGATCTTCGATTGCGTTGTTCACTTTCCTTTTTCTTTTCTCACTGTGTACAGTTCTTCCTGCCGTCGCTTCCAAACCTGTCTTCGTTAACGGCGTGAAAGGACGTGCTAGTTCCCTTATAGGCCACGCCGACTACTTCCTTTCCCTTTGCTGGTGCAAAAACACAAGTGACACGGTGTAAGGAGGAACAGTAGCGATGGGGCGGGGTAGGAGTGGGCAAGTGGTCGGGAGGAGGAGGGAGCTTAGGAGTATACAGCCCTTACAAGTCCCTCTCTCTCTTTGTTGCTGTTTTCATGATGCCGCACAGGAGTTCTACGAGCATACCGTTTTCTTACTGCGGGACATAACCAGAACAGCCTACTGGGAATTCGTTATGTATGTCGTACAACGAGAAAAAAAAAGAAAAAGATTTCCACGGTCACTACCACGGTCGCACATACCGCACAGCGTAATCAAGAATACTCAATAGATTTCGGACTTCAGGACTCTTGTATTGAGCTTGCTTAACAATCTTTGATGCGTCTGGAGTCAGTCCATGCCCTTATTCTGCTGGAGTCCCAGGTTCCTAAGGTTTGCTTTCACGCTATTTTTGCAAGCCTAACTTATTAACACGAAGGGAAAATTGTACGAAGAAAACGACGTCCTATTTAAAGCACATAACAACGCAGCGCTGAAATTTGAACTTACTCGCTTAAACCGTGAGGAAAAGATATGTGTGGGCTTCATCATGGCATACTGCCGACGGCCCTTAACACGGCTATGTGTGCTCAGTAAAGCCAAGCGAACGCCAGGTAATCTTTCGCGTGCCGACTCCCTCCATGATGAATGTTCCATAAGCATTCCTTAGAGTAGATGTAAACTTTTTGTTGCGTAATTAAAAACGTTGTCCTTTTCCTTCTCGGCGATGATGCACTCTTAGCAGGTTGCGTGTTGACGACTTTCCTGAAAATAAAATGCCAGGTCATCCCAGTCGTTCAGACACTTGTGCCAACGAGCTCCGGGGCGCCTGTTTGCCAAATGCAGCCGGTACAGACAGCGATGACAGCGCCGCCCACCGGCAGGTAGCAGCCACATTAAGGCTGGTTATAAATATTCATTCAGAACGACGGCTTGACATCGGCGCTATGGCGCAGTGGATTAGAGGCACGTAGAGCGGAAATTCCTTTTTAAAGTCCTACGTGCCTCTAATCCACTGCGCCATAGCGCCGATGTATTCGGTACTTGCCTGTGGAGAGTGAGGATGGGACACCATTCGACCTCATTATGCTAATGGGCCTCCATTGTATTTGGCGCTCCAGAATGGCAGGATATCATTGCGATCCTGATGCACGGCCTGCACGAATCTATTTTCAGGAGTGCATGCATAAGTATATTGAAGTTCAGAAACTTGCTCCTGAAGCTCCCGAGTGGCTCGAAAGAGTTGAGCCTTTGGTGACGCTTAAAGGGACACTGAGGAGAAATTGAAGTTGGCTTGTATCGACAGAATACCAGCTCCTGATTACAAAAACGCCACTCATACTGACAACAAAGCTCTTGTAACGTAGAAAAGAGCAAGAACCAAAATACAGGTATCGCCGCCACAGGCCAAACTCGCAAGTACAAGCGTCATGACGTCATATAACAAAACAGTGTTGCTGGAACCAATGGTTCTAGCAACGCTAGGACACGAGTAGCACAAATCACTGAGGCGCAGCCAATGCATGCGCAAATCTCCTTGACGTCGCCAGATGGCGCCACGTTCCGGGCAGCTACGCGCTCGCCTGAAGCATCGGGACCAATCAGCGCCTGCTCGCCGGCGTTAGGCGGGCTCCCGGTATTCCGCTAGCGGTATCAAGGTACACGGTATGCTAAAGGTGTCTATTTGCGAGAACTTCGTTGACGACTTCGAGAACGAGATCCATCGTAACGCTCGCAAAACGCCGGTGCAAACGTAAGCGAAGCGACTGTAGCGACGGCCGCAATAGCCGATAGATGCCTTCAACGTGCGGCCGGCGGTAGCTTTCTTTTCGGCTGCTGCTAGGCCGCACTGCTGGCAGCCAGAAATCACGGAGTCTGCATCACGTCATGTTTTACGTCACTTAGTCCTCTGTCGTCATAGCCGAATCCCAAGTTTGAATCACAGCGGCGGGAAAAACCTTTTCAACTTCGAATCCAAATTTCTTAGAAATAAATGCATTTTTCGCTGCCGGCCAAGTGGCAACAAAGCCATGACATGCCGAACTATCGGATTTTGCTATAAAAAATATATTAATAGTGCTCTCCTCAGTGTCCCTTTAAGGAGTTTTAATATGATGAAGCCACGCACCCCCGGGCGGATAGTGTTGTTAATTATTGCTCATTGCGCTCTGTAAGTGTATTTGTGTACTGTGGTTCTTGCCGAAGTCAGGCAATAAATAAATAAAAAAAAGGATTAGAGGCACGTATTGCGTATGGAAGGTCGGCCGTTCGAATCCGCTCTCCCTAATGTGATTTTATTGTTTTGTTTTTTTTTAATTCATTTTTTTACTCCTTTCCCTTTCAGGTCGCAAATCGTGATGCTTACTGCCATATAACGGCGTTTAAGATTTTCAAAAATTTTCTGCAAACTTTTAAACACATTATTCACACCGCTGGATTATCAGTATTGATTTTAAACTAAATATTACATGGTTAGTAACAATACGTTGCTATAGACTTTTAAGCATTATTTAGGGATTAATTATCCCTTTTAGGTAAGGCGTTGAGACAATCTTCAGTCAGCTTGACCGATTCACCGTGCTTTCAAGCCTTGTGGCTGTACAGGCTGCAGTTGGCGAATACGCCTCCGGGGCTGCGTTTTTGGAGGTTGTTCCATCAAAAGCAGCCATTTTGGGTTTACCTCTTAATGTCTCGCATCGTATGACATTAAAATGATTTTGCCTAGCATATGTTAACGCACTTATGACGCGAGCATCGGTGTCTCATCATCGCAGACCACAGGTTAGCCTCAGTCTGTGCGTTCAGCATTATCCTGAGCGCCAGAGTAATTTCGATTCAGTGAATGACGTGGGCGTCAACGCTCACGGCGTAGATCACATCCTCGCATGTCACAAGAGTGTTTCGTGCACATTCGCTTCCGTCACCGTCAGTGACGTAGCGCGGCGATTGCAAATAGAAATGTCGGGAGTCCGCTTGCTGTCGAAACAACTGCGGACCGACAAGGAAATGCGCAGTGATCTGTACGCTGCTCGCGTTTGCACCCGAGCGGAAACGGGACTCTATGGGAGATGAATGGCACACGCTGGTGTGTGGGCTTCGTCCCTTGTTTCATCGACATCCGCGCTGACGCACGAAAGAGCACACTTACTACTCTGAGCTCTCCTTTCTGCAGTAATTGTTGGTATAGTTCGAAGAGGCGCACGTTGCTTTTTCTTTTTACCTTTGTGGATGATAAGTTTTATTTGGGCTGACGCAAGTTCACGCTGGTCCGAGCAGTTACGTCTAGTGCATGTTCGCACCCTCATGTATGAGGACGAACGACGCCTGCATGTTTATGCTTGGAGTTTAGAACGACGTCATTGCTTACATAGACACAGGAGCGTATTACATAAAAAAACGGGGGACGGGGGGAGGGGGGGGGTGCATTCACTGGTTGAGGAAAACCACTGTGCCCGTAGTACGTATACCTCTTAAATGGGCACTGAAGTGAGTTTTTATTATGGCTGTATGCTACAGAATAAACTGCGTAACACACTATTAGACTATTCAGTCGTAGCTCAGAGCTTTGATTTGATTAACAATCCTGGGTGGTTTTGCTTAATCCTGAGCTCTTTACCACGGCGTCCCTCATAGCCATGCGTCACTTCGGGACGTTAAACCCCACAGTTCAAAATTCACAGTTCGAAAAGCAGTAGAGAGGAGAGCTAGAGATGCCTTCGCTAGCCCTAAGTGTTAATTAGACAAGGAGTGTTGTCGTCATGCTGGCTTCACTTTGCTAGCACCAGCTGCCCGTGCGGTTAGTTAATTCAGCGACTACCACATCGAACCAAACGCGCGGCTTCAGTCACCACAAATACCGTCCAAAACCCGCTCACCTCGGCTTTTACACTGACGTCACCAGTATCATAGAGTGCAAGGGGAAATACAGGGCACTTCATCGAAGGCGCCTTTCTCGCGAAATAATACATACATAAAACAACTGCCTGCGCGCATGGAAAGCGCTGGGCTCGGTATGAGTACTGAATTCCAGTTCCTGGACTCAGATTAGGGAGTGTCGTGCGGAATCGTCTTTGTGCCTTCACGCGGTGCGCCCGTCGAGAGCGTAGCCTAAGCAACTGCTAATTCTGCCAGACTGCGCTCGCTTATCGGCCCCGATGAAGTCACCGGTGACAAGTCGCAGCCGCGCGCGGGCGTCAGCGGCGGCTTCCGCGGCGTCGTCGTCGGGGGGCGCGCTCTTCCGGCGTCGCCCCTCGGCCGCATCATTACGCGGGCTCTTTCACAATGACTTTCCGACCGCATGCCTACGCGAGCGCGCGCGAGTGGCTTCGCATGCAAGGCCGATATTTTTGGCTCGCTGACGTTGGGAGTCCCTCCTTTTCGTGTCCCCCGCTTTCTTTCTTTGGAATCGAGAGAATCACTCTGCCAGTGCGGCGGTCGAGTTTGTTGTGAGCAGGCGGCGAGGTATTTCTGCTCGACTTGGCGGCCGCCCGTTCTCGCTGAGGGCGGCCGAGAGCGGGACTAAATCGACCGCGGCCTTCTGTCACGAAAAGGCGCCTCCGAATGGTAAACACGCAACAGTGCCGCGATCCAGGTCCAGGGGAGCGCCCCGGCCGATTGTCTCCCCCATCAGTCACCACGCGGCGTTGCACTTCATGGAAAGCCGTCGGCCTCCTTAGGCGTGACAAGGAGAGGGACTCGTCGCTATGTCCCCCACCCTTCCTTCGGCACGCGCCCTGTTGTCCAGCCTCTTTTTTTTTTTTTATTCTTCGCGATTCTCGTCCTCTCTCCCTCCGCGCCGCGAAAGGGGAAAACAAGAAGAGTGCGGCCTCCTCTTCTTTCTCTCCCTCGTTCGTAACGTCAGTTGCAAAATAGTTTTTGCCTCCCCCAGACTGTGCGTCATTTGTTGGCGTTTAGCGGCAGTCTCCCTGAGCTGACGAAACCAGGGCCCTGTTTCGCAAAGGACCGGCCAGAAGTGACACTGTGGCCAGTGGCGGCTGGAGCTGCTCATCCTTAGGCCGCTCCCGCTGCCCGCTCTTCTCTCTTTCTTTCGTTTAGAATACATAAGTGTGATGAATTATTTAAAGGTCTAGTGAGTCACGTGTTTACTTTTTCCTTGCTTCGGCGGCCGAAAGCGGACGGTGCCGGAGCTTCCTGCTCTGGCATGACTGCTCTGCACTCGAGTGATCAATCAACATGCCCGAGGCATTCCGTAACGCAGATGTCCACTTACGTCTCTTATAAAGCGCGCCTTGTGTGCTGCGGTGGAGATGTATAAACAGAAACGCTGCTCTCGCCATGGGGGAGTCCCCGGCTGAACATGATAGCACCTTAGTCGATTATTCGCTTATCAGGACGGTCGCATGCCTGGAGAGGCTTCTTCCATTTTGATGACGCTGCAAGATAGCGGCCTAATAATAGAATAACAGGGTGTCATTGCAGAGCCAACACACGGCGGCGACAGAATGGGAAAACGCCGCCACCGCGCGCTCCCCAATTCAGCACGCGTGAAATTTGGCAGGGAGGCGAAACCGAACGGTCTCCTCACGTGCCAACGACCGATAAGAGCAACGCTTCCTTCTGTGTGTAATGCGGCACCCAGAGAAAGTTGGAGAGTGGGCTGAAAAAGCTGGCACGCCGATCGTAAATATTGTACGCTCGCGCGCCAGTGACCATTTGTGTCGCCTTCGCCTTCACTTGTGCGCGTTGAGTCCACGAGAAAGACGCAACGGTGGCTGCAAAAGCTATTAACGTGAAATAGCGGATTCGGAGATATAACGCCATGTGGTGTTCATACTTTCGCAAGCTTTGTTTTCCCTTTTTTTTTGTCGACTGTCCGCCTGCTAGCAGGACCGGTTTCGATGGCGAGGTATCAGATATAAGCATCACTTGTCATAAATACCTCCTCTCGCGTTCACGAACTGGCCGGAATGTGCGCATCTCAACGGGCGCTTCTCTCTTGGGGCTCAGGGCTGCTGCTCTCGACCTCTGATCAGCTGCTGCTCTCTGTAGCATCTCAGTAACCCGGCGTTACTGAGATATCTGCGGCTGAGTAGTTTCCATCCCACCCGTTATGTCCCCTCTCGCGGAAATGTCAGAGCTTGGGCGAGCTGGTAAAGCGTGTCAGACTGACAACATCGCATGGAACGACAAGCTTTTAGTGGCGGTGAAACGGCCTCTTACTTCGTTACGCTTTGCCTTGGTGAATGTATGCGTTACAAAAATTTCGTATCTGTAAACGACGCGTCTACTCTCCTTTCCCCGCGTGCAAAAGCCGCAAGCGTGCTGAAGAGTCACTCTCTGCGGAAGCATGTCAGTGACTTTTCTTGCTTACGCTTCGCGACAAAAGGCTTGCTCCTTGTGTGTTGTCACGTTCGCGTACTTTCCACCCACCCTCGGGCGTGTGCCGTGCACTGGAGCCCGCCTTCAGGAATGCGAGAGTGCACCGGAGTTGTCGGCGCAGGCGTCATAAACAACGGCGAAAGAGTTTCTCGGAGCGGCTTATCTGCGTGAGGAGAGGGACCGCGGAGAGCCCGAGCTCGTCTCTGGGTGAAGGGCAGGTCCTGTCGCGGCGGAAGCCAACCTTGCGCGTCCCAGAAACAATGCCGCCCCCGGACCGCGGCGGCGAGTAAAAATACGGAGTGAGGAAACCTGGGCGGGTTGTTCGCCCTGGCACGATCCGCGGGGCCCCGCCAGCGAGCGCCCAGGGCGCCTGCTCCCGTTTGCATTGGCGCCGCAATCTCGGTCGTTACTACGCGCGGTCGTAGAGGCAGCCGGGTGTCCCGACGTGTCACCTTATCCTCACGCACCAATGCGACCGGCGCCGCCGATAAACTATCATCGCCACGGCCGCCGGCATTCACCGCATGCGCTACGGAAATTCGCGGAACGCAGCTTAGTCTGCGACCGACTTTCTTGCGGCGACGGAACAGCCGTCGCCCACGGGCGGGCTTTCTTCGGTCGACGTGGCTGGGCAGAGTTGCGCGAAGTGGCAGCTGGCCGCTTTACCCGGTGGTCCTCACAAACGCGGACCGAACAGCGTGCCACGCCCGACGACTGTGTCTCGCGTTGAATCGAGTGAAAACTAAGCTTCACTGACTACCGACGCTGGCGCAGAAATCCTCCGAGTGCGACTAATGTTTCCGGCCACTACACATAGTAGACAGAAGAGCACCCTGTTTGTGTGTGTGGTTGACTGTTCACTCATTTACTCATGCAAGAAAAGGATGCACGTGCTGGATGTGAGAGAGGGAATTCGCCGCCGCCTTGAAGCGCATCATCATTTGCGAACACGTAACGCACAGCGGATATGAGTGGCGCGCGCTCTTGCGTGCATCATTAGGCAACCTAACCCCGGCCTCGCAGCTCACTCCGTGACCTTTGTCGGCGAACGCTGCTTGCGAGCGGAAAAGAAAAGCGCCCGGTGTCGACGCTCACCTCAGAATGCTTATGAAGCATAATATCAACTACTATATCCAACTTCCGCGTCGGCATCGCCTTCGAAGAGCGGAAGAAGAAAAAACGCAGCCGAGGCCTCTGCACGTGAGGCCAAATCATGGACTGATGAATGCCATTTCGAGTGCCTTCTTCGCGGCATCGGCTCGGTTTTCACCGCCACGTCTGAACGTAGTCACCGTGCAGGACGGCCTCACCTCGGAAGACTACGTTCGATTTCGTCCGGCTTTCATCGGCAGGAGACGCGTTGCACGGCCCGCGAAGGAGGGTCCGAGTCGAGAGGTGGCGGCAGCGCGCAGGGTTCACTCCGCGCCGACGTCCTTGAGAGGAATGCGAACAGACCCGCTGGGCAAACGGGAGCCCGAGAGGGACACGTGCTAGCGGCGGCCCCCAAAACACACGCCGCGCCGCTCGGCAGCCCGCAGCAGCCTTTGTGGCGAGCGAAACGCGGGAAGAGATAGCAGCGGGGGAAAAGGACATTCCTCCTGGCGCGGATTCCTCAGCCGGCGGGGCCGGCTCGCCTATCGGGCCGCCGCTCGGGCCGCTTGTCTCTTCTTCCCCGAAACCTAATCTAGCAGGCCCGAAACGTGATTTCGATGCTGACCAATAAAAAATGCGGCCCCCGTGGCTGCATGACGAAGATTCATCTTCCCTTGCGGCAGGGCCGGCCACTGACTGCTCCTCTCCACTCGCGGTGGCGCAGTTTCTCCGGCCGCCGCCGCTGGCCCCTTGACGGCTCTCGCGGAGGGTGCCGGATTCCGCGGTGCGCGCCACTTCCTGGCTGCCTGCGCCAAATTCGCCGCCCGACAATCGCCATTGTAAACGGCGCATTCCACCGGCTGGAGAAGGGAATTGCGTCGATCGCTCGTAATGAACAGCGACAACACAACCAAGTGAGCTTCCTGCGCTGCGTGTGGCATAAGTACTCGCCCCTGCTTTCGCGTGGCTCCGCTTCAACGCTCTAGTGATTCACCTCATTGTTTGCGCCTTGAATAGGGAACAGTGCAGACGTGCGTGGCCCACGTATTTAGCTCCCGCGGCATCGAATCCTGTTCACCGCCCCCCTGGCACCTATACAGATACGCTTGTTGCGGAGATAGATGCGCAGTGGATACGTGAACGTCCCACGGACTTTCGCCCAAAGAAGATTCCTCAGCCCTGGTGGCGTCACCAGTCTATGGCCGCGAGCGGTGCACCACCGGTACGAAACCGTGCACGTTCCTCGCGTCAGCGATTGCGCAAGCTAGCGACTGCGCCGCGCGGTCTGAAACAAACATCCTCTGGCTGGCACTGCGATTAGGTGACACGCCCTGTCTTGACTGCCCTCGGGACGAGCTACGCGACACTCGCGGCACGCGTGAGCGAATGGCCGCAGCCAGAAATCCTATAGCGTGTTATAACATCATCGGCGCAACAAAACGAGTGCTGTGGGATCCTGTTGTGCGATTGACGCCGAGGGGAACCGTAGCGTGCGCTATGTAACGGAGAAGCATTGACGGGTGGGTGCTCTTGGGTACACACACGCGGCGACCGTGCATGCAAGAAATTCGTCGTTTCGAATTTACTCTGGATTAGTTTTGTGAGATATCTGTTAAGATATCTGACTGCTTGATGCGCGAGCCAAGCTGAAACAAGGAGAAACACGCAAGCGCCAAATTTGCCGTGCACCAACCAGCCCAAATTTTCACTTAAAAAAAAAAATCATTAGACGCAGCTGCAGTCAGGCGTAGGGTTTCGCAGGTATTAAAAGGCAGGACTGTCTCTGTTTTCTTTTTTTGCTGTTGCTTTTGTGATTGTCCAGACTTCAAGTTTTTCTGTTTTGACAACAATAAGTGCGCCTTCGCAAAACTGACATATTTTACAGGCGGGATGCAAGCTTCGCTTCGGGTCGATTCAAACGCAGCCCAATAGGATAGGGCGCAAGAAAAAGGGAGGAGGATGGGAACAGCGCGAACGCCGAACGGGGTAACAGTTGCGTGCGAACAATCACGCCACAGTCATTAACAGGAATTTGGGACATGTGCTTATACAGTTTCCTTGGCTGCCACCACATGGCG
The DNA here is from genome assembly GCF_055824585.1 of Amblyomma mixtum. Lineage (NCBI taxonomy): Eukaryota > Metazoa > Arthropoda > Arachnida > Ixodida > Ixodidae > Amblyomma > Amblyomma mixtum. The sequence continues at coordinate 51,187,715 of NC_143014.1, forward strand.
CATGACTTTGAACATTGACAAATAGCGTGCTGAAATCATCTGTGACGTAAGACAGCAAGAGAATAATCGAGTGGCCTCCCGTTGAAGCGCTACAGGCCGATAGGCTTAGCGGCACTGTCTGGGCTCTGTCCTGAATTCCTATCTTCGACTTTACAGAATGCACACTTTTCTTCCAACGAATCAGAATAGTGCGCAGCGAGAAACAGCGGACCGGGGCTTGAAGAAACGCTGTCCTGAAACGGGGTCCACAGCAGCGGCGATAAAAAGTCGCTCCTATAGATGTGTCTTTCTGAGCAAGCTATCACATCGCTCGTGATCGCGGCATGTATTTGTAATAATATATTCTGACAGTGTTCATAGTAAACAAATTGAATAAAATCGTGTGGAATTTAGCGCCAGCGAAATTTGTGTTAGATTAAGCATAGAAAAAAAAAGCGTGGAGCGTAATTCTGCATCCGTATAAATCGCGCCATAATAATATTTTGAAGATGTACAGCTTGTGATTGAAATTTTTTGGCTAATAAATAGGAAGCGCAAATCGACATGGAAAAAGGCGCACTTACAGAGGCAGACAGACAAACCACTATGGTGTCTTTTCAAGTGTACGTTGCGATAGTTTTTCCTGTATAGGCCTCCGTACTGGGCATCAGTCTAAAAAGCTTAATGTTCGTTAAAATTACTGATCCATTAGATTAGTGTGAAATAAAAAGTGCGCCTGTTCGCTCTAGTCAGCACGCAACGACACTGGCTCAATCATTCCCGCAACACGCATTTTCAACCTAGGCCCACGTTATGCGGGAAAGCCTGTATGCTCGGTGCCTGTATTAAACGCTACTCTGTGGTTCTCTCTCGATGACAGCGCAGCATCTACTCGCTGGAGCGTATAGAGAATCACGAAGGCCGGAGTCGCCGTCCCCTAATCTGGGCTTAGCTCGGCCAGCGGCGACACTGGGGGGGCGCACTTAGGAGCTGCCCCCCCCCCCCCCCCCCCTTTCTCCTCGTCTCGTGTTGTCCGGCGATCGATGTCGTCTCATTTATTCTGGTTCGCCAAGCGGCACTGGATTAGCACGCGGTGCGCAAGGAAGGCGAAGAGACAGAGCGCAAAGAATAATCCCCTCGGCCATTCCATGTCGCTCGTATTCTGCCCCCCCCCCCCCCACCACCACGCCCTTTTTTTTTTTCCTTCTTTTTCCTGGTTGCAGCAATAGTCGTCCTGCCTGCATATATATATAAGTACTACATGCGGCTGCTACATTGTGGCAGCCACACGTTGTCGCGTGTGACGCCGGTGTAATGAAGATCGGATGTTCGCGTCGCTGGCGTCCTTGCGTCTCCCAGTGGGGTAGGTGGCGGCTTTGCACGAATGAACGCAAGAAAACAGCCAAGGCAATCGCACTCGCTCCAGCCGTCCTTGCGTACCGAATCTCGTCTCGGTTGCGGCAGTGCAGCGAGTATGATACACAATATATGGAGGACTGGCGATAAAGAAAGTAAAATGCCGGCCTGCGCAATAACTCGCCGATCGCAGCAAGGCGACATGGGAGGCGTATGAAGCGGTTCGCTTCCTTTGCGCGGGTTTACTGGCGTCTTTATGGCGGAGCCCCGAGCGGCAGCCTCCTTTTCGTCGCTACGGCCGGGGGGATAAAACTGCGGCGTTTCTCCGCGGCGCTACGACGGCCCATGCAATCTTTCCAGCGCGCGTATAAGCACCGTATTAACGAACGACAACAAAGCCATCCTGCTCGAAGTGAAACATCGCCACACTCGCTGCGACTTGCCGCCTCAACAGCTTGCGCCAGTTTGACGAAACTCTCGTTAAGTCGCGAATCGACGGGGCTCGACCCGTGTTTTATTAACGTTGTTGCAGTCAGTTGCGCTGCCCTCTTTTTTACGATACGGTTCAGAAAACGCTCCGCATTCTGTGGTGTAGTTCGGGAAACAAAGATGCGACTGCCGAGCTAAGTTTCCCCATTGCGACACAAAACGCGACACTCCTTACAATACGCCTTGCGAAATTGGAAATGAAATTCCGCCTCTCCTTATATAGCGCTGTCTGAGTGCATGAAGAAAGGAACACTCACTCATTACTCATAACGCTGCTGTCTATTAAACCGCCACGGCGAGCCCGCGTCACACTCTACGGCGATGTACTCGCATGTCCTTACGCCGGTAAGGCGGTAGTCGCACGTTCATTCAAACTCGAGATCCCTCTGTCAGCGATAAGGAACGTCAGTGATTACTGATACGGGGAGGGACTGCTGTGCGCATTCCTGGCTTCAGGCGATACGAGGAGTCGCCGCAACCTTTAGGGCGCTCAAGGCCGCCGCTTATTGAACCACATCCGAAAACCTTGACTGATAACGAGACGGAAACAGGAAGGAAGCTTTGTAGCTCGCCCGAGCCTCTCCTCGCGCTCCGCCTCTCCGGGGCCGGGCGCGCAGCTCTGGCTGTACGACGCCGCGCTTTGTTTTCACTGCGCGCACCGGCCGCTGCCAGCGAGAGCGAATCCAACGAACGCGGCTTCGCTTATTGCGGAAGCTTTCTTTCAGCCGTTTGCGCAGTGTAATTTGGTGCGTCCATCGTCTCGCTCGCGAAGTGTATAAATGAGCTTTTAATGGCTCCCTGTAGTCAGCTGGAAGCAATGCCGAAGTTTTGTTACGTGAGAAGGCGGACGTAACCATACTACCGCCATGAAGATGCAGCTGGAAAAATAAAACTGTTACAAGATCTTTGTTTTGTTAGTGAAGTGTGTGAAACTGCTCAAAAGTAATGCTACGTACCGACGCGCTTTTCAGTGCGCCATCCCATCGCCAACAACCCTGGAGAAAAGCATTTTTGAGCGGGAAACCGCTTATGAACGCAGTTTTTTCATCTAATGTAAGATTTCACTATAACAATCAATATATCCGCTGATAACCAGCCGGCAGTGGAGCGTTTTTTTTTTTTCTATTAACGTTTTTGCTATCGTCAAAAGCGGTCCCCGTTGGTTTCCTACGGCAGCCGTAACTACTCGATGCGAAAGAAGGACAAACTTTAAAGGATGATTTTGCTATATATCAGAATAATGGACCATTGCTTTCAAAATTTTCATAACAGTATCTTACAATTTTCCTATTTAAAAAAAAACATTGTCCGAGAATGTTGCACGTCTCATTAGAATGATACTTACAAACGACGCAATTACACAAGGCTGGTAAACATTCTTCGAAGAACACGTGCAACAATTTGTTCACGATAATTTGCCTTTATTTATGTCAGTTGTGCGTGTGTGTGTGTGTGTGGGGGGGGGGGGTGTTTATGCCACTCTTCCTCTGGTGACACTGCGCCGGCCCTGCATGTTCTTAATACGTCGGCCATCTTGATTCAAGCGTGCGAAATGAAAAAAAAAATGCACCAATAGGAGCGTCGCTGACGCTCCGCTAAATAAAGCACGAGTCTCTGCGCGCGCGAGTAAACCGTGGCTTTGTCGTTCAGCGGTGTGGGAGCACGGTTTCGGAGCCATGGGCGCTTCTTTTCTTTTGATACAGTTGCCAACCGACCAGCACGCAGATGAGGCTGCTTTGGGCGGAATTTTCGCTCGCTGTAACGGAGAGGGCAAAAAGGAAAAAAAAAACCACACGGCGCAGGCCTGGCAGAAGCGAGCCGCTAAACGCCACGCTCCGCCGAACTGACACAGTGGCAGTTTTCACGGTTTGCTACATCCTCGGCTTTTATGCTTGCAGCTCTGAAATTTACGCCGAATGCGACATCGCCGCGGCGACTACGGGGCTTCGAAAAAAGAAAAAATCTCTATGGGGGCGAAATTACTGCGCGTAAGTCAGGCGGCGTGTTTGAGTATTGTGCATAAATAGCCGTGTCGGTGATGACCGCCTTTTGTTGCGGTAACGGCCATCCCAGCGCCGCCTTATTTGTAGAGTGGCGGCCGTTAAAGGAACGCAGCGTTCCGGGCAGACGTTTCAACTTGAATAGCAAGCAGTAAAACTGTTTGTAGGCTTTATTGCCCTTGCACGAGGAACGAGTAACGCGGAGGCTATCATCGTCCGTTTTCTCTGCTTACGCTCTTGCTTTCGGAGCTTTCCGCCCCGGCGACTAGTGTCCTCTGTTTTGATTATTTTGGCTTTTATTTTTCGTCAGAAGAAAGCTACGCAAATCTTCATGATGACGAGACCAGAACCGTAGGTAAAAAGTGGAAAGAGAAAGCTGGCATTCGTGTGTCCGTGGATGGAATCGCTGTAGCATGTACACCATCTGAGGCGAATTGTGGCTGCGAACAGCACATGGTAGGTTTCCGCCCTCGGAGTTGTCTCCTTCTCGTGGCTTTGTGTCTTTTATTTTTTCGGCCAAATTTTGCGCGTACCTTTTAGAAGCGTCGCCGTGCTCATTGAGGAAACACAACAGCGTTTATATCGTCGTCAGACCGCGCTTACCTTTAAAGCATGTGTATTTCACGGCGTTGTTGAACACGCACGCACGCACGTACGCACACACGCGCACACACAGACACGCACGCGCACACGCGCGCACACACACGCACACGCACGCAAGCACACGCACCAGCTTTGAAGTCCTGTAGTTCCATTGGAGTCTTGGAGTCAGGGAGTGCTCGCTATGCTCCGACGGAGCAGCCTCGAAAGTTGGTAATATTGTCCAAACCACCTTCATGCCACACCAGCGGCCGAACAACTCCCAAGTTTCTAGCACTTCATCGTGAGGTTGTGTGCAGTTTTGATTTAAATATTAAATAAAACTTCAAACATTTAAATATTAAATAAAAAGATGTTGTTGCATACGCGTGGCGGCGTAGAGCAAGGAGAAAGTTCTAACACTTTTTCCTTTTTTTTTTTTTTTGCATACGTTCACGGGAACCCCCAGAATTCAGAAAATATATTCTCACTGAGCTGACGAATCGGGGCTTATCCCTCCTTCGCAGTTTAGTAAAGCCAAGAAGAAGCGTGGGTCACTCAGGAACCGTGTCGTCTGCACAGCTCCGCCGCATCTGTTCCGCGTTCAGATCAAGTTGAGCGATCTCGAGGCCCTCGCCCGCGCAGGCACTGCTGCGGGACATCTGCCGGCCCGCGGCTGCAGGGTTTTCCACCATCTGGGCGCTGTCCGCCGCCCCGTTAGTCACCGCGCCTCCCTCGGCGCTCGTAAACAAGGGGTGACGCGCGCGCACGATTACGCGTCACTGCTGGAAGTGGCTGCGAGATTGGTGAATATCGCTGCTGTCGAATCGCTCCACTCGTTCGTTACTCGGGGCGTGAGGGATCGTGTCGGGTTAACGGTTGCCCTGAGAGGGGGCCTCAGATAACATACTCGGCATTCAAGGCACAGATTTAGGGAAGTCTGAGAGCTCGAACGTTGAGCTATTAAAAGGCACGACAACCATTCGCTGCCGGCTCGGGCCAAATCGAAGCGAGACTTTTGCTTACCGCGGACGATTTCCTCTGAATGTTTCTTTTCTTTATTCTGAGTGAGACTTAAGTAGTGCAGTGTCATCAGGCAATTCAAAGTATGGCACAGTTTCTTAACGCCGAAAATATTTCACCTTACAAGCTTAGGCGCTCTATTTTGACCCGCAGTCAAGAACTGAAGCAACGTGCAGGCCCAAGCTGTAGTTCGTACAATGTGAGCAGACCGGTAAAACCTAAGTACTCTGTTCATGTATTCGCGTATACGCCGCAGCGCTTCAGCACGGAAAGAAGCAACGCGCCCCCACGCGCCGCTCAGTTCCGGTGCGAGTGCCAACTTCTCCTCAGAATGCGGCGGCGACCTTTCCAGCTTTCTTTCTTTTTTTTTTTTTGTCTCCGGAGGCGCGAGCGAGTGAATAGCCCCCGATCGCATCCATCTTTTTCTCGCCGGCGGAAATCGACAGGATTGGGCCGGCGTCCCCTCTAACCCAACTTATACGCGTCCGCTCATCTTGGTTTAGTGCGTCTCGACGAGTATCCGGAGCAGCGGGGCCTTTGTGGGGGCGCATCTCGTCTCGCGGGGCATTGTGCTGCCGCTTTTCTTCGGTGGGCCGCGTCGCGTGCCGCAACATTCCCGCCGCGGCGGCTCTGGAGACAAGCACGCAGAGTGACTAGCTGTGCGCCACTGTGTGCCTAAGTGGTGCTCGCGGGCAAGCGCGTTGATTGACACGTTGGAACCGCGCCAGTCGAGTTCGCTGGCTTCTTTGCTCCCGCCGGGGGTGAGCCCAACGGCCGCGATGTCCGGCGTAGTATATTCGCGCCGTGACATTTTGTCCAAAGGGTTCCCCCCCTCTCCGGATATTCATGGACTCAAGTTCGCCTCGAGGAAGGCCGGCTGTGTGGGGCTGCGCCGCCCACAGCCTGTGCGGTACCCGATGCAAGGACGCCCACACACGCACACACGAACACAGTTCCTTCCCCAAGGGTCAGAGCTGCGCGCGCGAGCCGCCTGGTCGCCCTGTTTATAGCGTGTCTCTCACTAGCTGCCGCCAACTACTGCTGAAGCCCGACAACGTCAAAACGCATTTACAGTTCCGATCTGCGTCTGCTAAGGAATTAAAATTACGCTTCATGTAAAATAAGAGATCAGTGGCGAAGCTAAATCTGCGTCACCTTGAATTACTATGCATTTAGAACAAAGACGATATGACTGCCGAATGTCAGCGGAGGACTTCGTGTTGGTCCTATTCTAAAACGCGCAGTTGCTAAAATTTTGACCTTGCTTTTTGTGCTTTGTGAGTGTGCTTTTCACCCTCACTCACCGCTTACGGTGGCGTTCTCTTAGCTCCTTTCTGGTAGCGTAGTAATCGCGGTATAATTCATGGGGCAAGATCTTCGGGATTTGAGAACAACAGCCCAGTACACCAAGTCAAGAGGTTCGCAAGAGGTGGAGACCACATGACTCTTTCTAAAGTTTTACTGCAATGCGGTTAGTTTAAAACAGGCTGTTCTCTCACTCTCTCTCTCTTTCGCTTTCTCTCCCAGTTTTTACGGCTTCAAGCCGCTACATGGTTCAAAACTAAAGCCCTGTTCGTGTTTTCTTTCTCTTTTTTTTTGTAAGATTACGGCGCACTACAATGACATCGTCCGTCAACACGACAAATTGCATAGCCGCTCAAATTTCGCAAACGTATCCGCATCGTCGACCGGCGACCGTGTTTGTTGCCTTATACAGTGCCTTCTCTGTTGGACGCTGTTTATGAAGGTCGCATGCGCGCTCATATACTTCCTCCTGAAGAAAAACGAATTACAAACACTTGCCATGCTAGCATTAAAGATGCTGTGAGTTTCAGTGCTATATAGCTGGTCGTCCAACCCCGTAAAGCCTGGCGTGCTACCTGTGATACAGAGCGCTAAGGTGTGAATAATACTCACTCCTGCTTGCAGAACAACATTAATCGCTAATATAACTGTAGAAATGGTCTATGCGCCATGGCTGGAGCAGTTGCCGACTTCATCTATGTAAGGCTAAGTCCGCTTGCTCCTTAGCGCGACTACCAACCGCCAACTAACCAATGGGCTTTTACAGTGTGTTCATCCGCGGCGTCCTGTATTATTCCTCTGACTAATTACAACAGCGTTTGGATGTATCAAACAAGCCAGTGGCATCGGAATTCAATATTAATGAGCTTACAATTTCGTCTCGTGAATTGCTTCTTATTTAGGTAGCAAGAGAAGCTTTAATGGCTGTCCACTTTTTGTCACGGAGGAATTCTGTTCGGCGGTCCTGAATGCGGGCAGAGCTTCACTGCAGGCTTGAGTTGTATCCGTGTGTAGAGAAAGGTAAATTCGTGCAAAAGCTAACCTTAATGGCAAAGCAGCCTCTGTGGTCATAGTGACTCACTGGCTGGTGACGGAGCGACTAAATTTTGTTCGCATGATTTACTGCATCTGCACGAGTATTTGTCCGCATGTTTATCGAGCCATCATCGTGGCTCGCCTGTTTCTTAGCGACGTCGGCTCTCGCTTGTGGGTGCTCACTGAGCGAGCTTGCCATGTTGTATCACATGACAGGCAGTCGCTACGCAGGCATGTTACGGCGGTCAGAATAGAATCACTCAGAAGAGGGTTGCAGAATTGCGTATTTCTAAATTCAAGAATACGTTTCGGCATAGAGCGACGGCAGATAATATTACGAAAAATCAAGCTATGCACGATGCACCGAATACATTTGCTATACTTGCGATTAATATGCGCGCTTAAAGAACTACACGTGCGGTCCGTTTTATTTCTCTCCAATTCATTATCATCATCATCAGCAGCAGCAGCAGCAGCCTAACTACGTGTCCACCGCAGGACAAAGGCCTCTCCTTCCAATTAACCCAGTCATGTGCCAGTTGCGGCGTATATAAATAGATTTCGAAGATTAAACCTGGCTAAAGGCTGCGTGTCGGGGGTGTAAGGGGCTCTGTGTCTTTACAGCAGCGCCGTATTCACTTCTGAGCTCTGTCTAGCTCTACCCATACTTGTTGTCCTTGTTTATTTGTTATATGTTGTCCTTTGTTTGTACAGCGAGAAGACGCGAAAAGTAAATGCTGTAATTATTTTTTTTTAATCTTCGAGATGGAATGACACTACATTGCTCGACTGCTGAGGTTACTTGAGCTGAGTTAAATCTGCTCCAGCCTATCACAGAAGTACGAGTGCCGTTGGGAGGCCAAATTTTCATCTTAGGCGCACACAGCCTCGCACACATGGCGTGGTGTCCAAAGAAGGGGTCACGGTGTCGGTTACATCTCAGACAACAGGCTCCCATCTCCATGGATTCGGTTTGCTGTGACTTGTACGAAAGCGAGAAATAGTTGCTCGCTTTGCGTATTTTTTGCGGGTATTTTACGCATTGCATTGCGGCTGTTGCACATACCTTTGAAGTCTTATATATTTTTAAGAATGATGAGCTAATCCCCTTAACCGAACTTATAAATTTTACAATCAGTCGGATGAGCACGGCGCAGATATGAGTCAGCGAGGTGCCTTTTCAGCACGAAAAATTTTTAGACTGGCAAAGCAAGCTTTGAACGCATTTATTTCATATACGCCATCTCTTTCGAGCCTCGTTTTTGGGCTACATTCATATAGCTGCACTTTTAAGCGAGGTATTTCTTATCTTTTTTTAGTGGAAAGCACCAAGCGCTAGTTTTTCACCGAGAAATGCGATAATCAAACGCGTGTTTGTACACAACGAAAGCGTGCACTCGCCTCCTTGTACCATATTAGCACAACAGCTAAAACAAAAAAAAAATATGCCGACTATGGCGTCTCACGTAATACTACACATGCGAGCTTCTGCTGCGAGTTTGATTCAAATAATCTGGTTTCTTATAGCGTCGTTATGAGCAAGCAAGGATCGAGAAACGAAGGGATCGTTGGGAGACATATACACGAAAGTATCCCACTGTCGCTGAAAATAAGGATACCATAGAGGTAGTCATGTAGGCTAGTTGGTGTGCATCATGCATAATTGCACCAGCGCACAAACACAGGAGAACCAGGAGCGTCGTCCTCTGTACTTCTTCTCCTGGTCTTCCCGTGTTTGTTCAGTGGTCGCATTTTGTATGAAACCATAAAGAAATGTTATTGCTCCTTTTACGGGGGTGTTGATTAGAGAATGTAGGAGAAGTGCTATTTTTTTATCTAATCAACACCATCATAAAGGAACATGTAACATTTTCTTATGCTTTCCTTTGTTTTAGTGACTGTGGGGAACGGTCGCATATGCTATGCAGCGGCTTGGTGACGCCGACGGAGACTGGTAACCAGACCATTCGAGAGCCTTTTAAGCCGCACGAGTAATACCATTTATTGCACAGAAAGCCTTAACCACGGCTAAGGCAACGCGGCTATCGGTAATTGCGGTTACAAGTACAGCTACACGGCAGCCTGCACTGCGATTAACTTACTGGTCATGGTTATCCGAAGCTGTGTGACCTCGGTACATACCCTTTTTACAAGGGCCGCTTTAACCACGGCTGAACCCTGCAAACCGTCGTCACGCTTAACCGTAGTTACCCTGCCCGCGTAGCACACGTATAGGCCGTCGGGCCGTTCGGCGCCCGTCGGCGGCGACCGCCACCTGGCCCTCCGCATCGGCGCGAGGGCCGATTCGCCGCGCTGCCGATGCAGGGCGCCAGCGCGCGGCACAGCACTGGAAAGCGTGCAGCACGGCAAGCCCAGTGTCCTTGAGGAGAAGCCAAACACTGCAGGATTGAGTTGTCAAGCGCAGCACCAGTGGCCAGTGCAGCGCGCAGGCCAGTGCGGGGCCGAGGGCGTGGCTGCCGAGCGCCCCTGTGCCGGCTGCCGTTTCGCGAACGAAGCGGGGTGTGAAGGCTGTCCCCCCGAGGAATCTTTCGCGCGGACTCGGTGGGCCTCACCTCAAAGCACAGTCGAGAACCGTTTGGTCGCAACTTCAGTCGCAGCCTTTGCGACTGAACAGGGTGTTTACAACACTGGACTCCAGCGAAAAACGGTTCAATGCTGTTCGGACTACGCACTGCTTTATAATCCTGCTCAGTTGGTACTTCTGTATCTATTTTCTTTTTTACCACCGTTTGAGCCCGTTGGCGTTTTAACCGCTTAAGAGGGTAGGAACGAAAAGTGCGCGAATACTTTTTTGCAAGTGCGAGCGATGTTGCTTGATTCGAGCGAAAAATGCATACATTAGGTGTGCCTCCGTGTGTACACAAGTACGCATGTTTGCTTCCATGGGAATTGGCATGAGTTTATAATCGCAAGCATGACATGCATGCTTGGGTTGTACAGATGTTCTCAACGAGCTGCAATCACAAAAACTGCTTGTATTCTGGTATACCGTTGCACCAGTGAGAGCTTGACAGCACTACTATGTGCGCAGCTTAGCGTTCGGAACTTTTAATCATTTTGAGTAAATCTGAATCGCCTAATTTGTAGAAAAGAAAAAGCGAGGCTGTTCTGTCATTCTACCGTGTCTGGAGAGCGTTTCTTGCTCTTGCAGAGCGTAGTTCGCCATGGTGTTAAATATGTGGTCAAACTGCTGCGACCTGCGAGAAGGTTGACGTGATTGCGAGGGCTGCCAAGCGAGCACTTGCTCGCGCCCAGCCGCGGACGTTGTTCTCCCTCTCGCCGGACTCACTGTGATCATGTTGGTGTGGCGCAGGACACTCCCCTTCCTGTGCACTGTTCCTCGCCTCCTGGCTCTCTCTTGCGGTTTCTACCCTCTTGAAGCCAGGTACGCGAACTTCACTCTTCTTCATTTTGTGTGCGTGTGCGCGTATCTGTGTGTTTCCGCGTGTACGGTCGGGGCGAAACACTCGACGAGACGAGACGGATGCGGGGCCCCCTGTTATCCACCTGGCTATGTTTGCACCTAGCGCTCCGCTCTTGTCGCGTCGATTGAAGCAGAACACGTGTTATGTAAACTAAACCTGCTGTAGCGCGGAAAGAACCTTGTTCTCCCCTCCCCCTGTTCTGGTTTTCTTGGCTCGTTCCGCTCACTCCATCACACTTCACCCTATCACACAGCGAGGATGTTCTATTTACTTCCTCGGCGGCGAAACAAGCATTTGTTGACCGCTTTTATCGGGAGGCCAGTGCTCGGAATGACAAGCCCGCGCTGCGAAGGGGAGCGGAACGGGCGAGCAACGCTCGGTCGCGCCGGCGGGAGCCGCGACATGGCTCGTCATTATCAAAGACTGCGCAAGAGCGTCTGCTGCGTAACCCCTCTCCTCGAAAGGCCGGTTCTTTGTTTGTTGCTCTCGTTGCTTAACCGCCGCGCCGACGGCTGCCATCGCGGGCGGCCCACCGCCTCGTTTGGGGCGAGCCTTGGACGCGGGCGCACGTGCGTCGCGAACCATTCTGATGCAGGCACCGTCGACCGCTTCCGGATGCCGCGCTGGAAGGCGCATGGGTGGAGTCGCGCGCAGTGCTCGTCTGGCGGCGTGGGAGGCGAGCCGCTCTCCTGCGGCCACATGAGCGCCGCCACGACTTTAATAGTGCCGCTGCTTTCAGCTGCTCGAGCGAGCGCAGGGTAGAGGTGCGCGCGAGAAAACCGGCTGCTGGCCCGACGCGCGCGCGGAGTTTGTTCATGTCAGTAAGTCGCGGCTGATGCAAATTTCGCTGACCTCATGCACGGCGGAATTGAGGGATGTAATGAAAACGGGCAGCGTGCTGGATCAAGTCGGGAGTGCAAGCGCGCACTGCATGCACCACAGAACGAACGCGAGCGCAGTGCGGCTTAAAAGGCCCGGCATAATCGTATACTTGCACTTGAAATGACCGCCGCTGTAACTCATCCGCACGCCGTGCTGCAGAAGCAGAAAAAAAAGCAAAAATTGACGTTTTACATTCATACTGTTCTTAACATTTCGCGCTAAGGATACATGACGCATGACCTTCATTGGGAACGCCGTCAACTGTCATTGAATAAAATTGGGGCCGAACTACACTGGTTCCGAGCGGGGGCACTTCTTCAGCAACCAGAGCAGACCGCGTCATGCCCTTCCAGCACGAGATCAGCGGACCTTTCCTGAGCCTCTTTTCGCGTCGTCGTCTCGACAGCGGCCGAAAGATTTATGTCGCGGGTCGCACCGCGGAAAGGCGCTGTCGCGTTACCTTGTCGCCCGTTGCCAGCGATTGGCCATTGTAATTAGGTGCCGCAGAGCTGCCGCGGCGCATCTCTAGCGTGCCTCGGAGCGTTATCCGCTGATAGCCGGTGTGTCCGAAGCCGGGGCGACGAATGTGCGGCGTAAGATAATGGGCTTGCATAAAGCCTCTCGTGAATATGTATGAAACGCGTCTCGGCGCTTTATTATGCGCCGAGCGCATGCACGCGGAGGAGCAAATACTCGGAGACACGGCCGGGGCAGGCGAGATAGTCTAAATGAAAGCAGCCGCATAACAAGTAGGCATTCGCTGTGTTGTAACAAAGCTTGGGGAAGAAAGAGCCTTTACGGCTCTTCTTATCGTCTGCTAACTAGGAAGATAGAGGAGAGCGTTAATCGAGTCTGCTGCTCCCAGAGGAAACCGCTTCCGGCAATTTACGAGCCATAGCGCGAAATTTGATAACTGCTACTTTTCTTTTCTTGGAAAGCGATCGGCACGGCGGTTAAAAACGATGTAATTTACAACGTGCCTGTATGGTGACCATAGTTCGGCTCAAAGAGAGAAAAAGGGAATCGCTCGGCAGGAGCTGAGGCTGTTTCATTCGCAGCAGGGAGGCTGCCGCGTCCTCTGCACTTGCATGCCGTTTCCGCATCGAAGGTGCCTTAGCTATAGCTTCGTGGGAAAAAGAAGAGGACGTCGTTGTCATCGAGGTTTAATTACGTGCTCGGTTCCGCGAACGGTCGCCCAGCCTTTTTGTATCGCACACCATCCTATATGACAGCGGTTTTCGTTGTCGCGTCGCCGTAAAAGTATTGTTATCGAAATGCGTATAGATGGAATTCCGCCAAGCGCTAAAGCAACATCTAAAAAGCCTCGCTCTATCTCTCTTCGTTTCCTCTGTCCTTAGTCCGTGTACACTGTCGGACGTTTGTGCACCGTGGGCTAGAAATGGCCTTCACGCCGTGCTTTGTTTTTGTTTTGTTTGTTTTTCCTTTCTCCGTCTTGTAAACTGAGCGAACCATGGAGGAAGCAGGCCAGTAAATTGAATTTGTCTCGCTGCTCTTCCGCCGCCGATGTGTCGTAAATGCCAGTGGCCGTTGTCACCCCCCCCCCCCCCCCCCCCCCCCCTCGCGGATCTGTCATTGACCTCAGAACTACCGCCCGCCCAAGCGTCCCGGTTGAAGGCTGAGTAAGTCTCGCCTTTTAGCGGCGATTCTAAAATCTATAGCAGCGCATTGATGTCTTTGTATGTGTATGTTGGGCAGTATTTTGTGCGCGCACAGGCGCCCTTAATAGGGGTAAGTGTATAACAACATTACACTACGGTCTCTTCGCTGAAAGCTCAGTTGTTTTTCAATGTAGTTACGGCCATAAGCCCCTAATCTTTTGTTATTAATGCGAAAGTATTGTATGGCTGATCATTATATGGTTGACCAAGAAAATTGGCACCAAAACTTCATGACGTCACCATGGTCTCCGTCAGAAGTAGACCGTAAGACAGTAGTGGGTGATCACAGGCAATGAAGCAAATACATTAGACGAGACGGTTGTATTTAGTGATAAGGGTAGGGATGGTTAGTGATAGTTGTAGTGACAGTGGTAGTCTTGTAATGATAAAAGACGTTACTAAATAGGGATGAGGGTTATTAATGACAATGGCAGTGGTAAAGGCCTTTAGTTTGAAACCCTTTATGGTAAATACATTTAGGTCAACGGCTTTAGGGTGAAGGCCTTTAAGGTAAATGCCTCCAGGGTGAAGGCCTTTAGGTCAAGGGTCTTTGTGGTTAAGGCCTTTACCTCTAAGAATGATTTCGCATTCACAGCACGTAAGGACCTTAATTAAGTGCCCACATAACTTTTGTGCTGCCCTCGCCGTTTTCATGTCACACCTTACCAGCGTGCTTTGTGAATTCCTTCAATTTTAGCTCATTCTTTTTAGTGCTTATTTCTGTAAGACATATATATATTCATCAAGTTCATTTGCCTACTTTTTTCTATGTTTCCTATAGTGTTGTGTAGAATTGATCATTGCATTTTTGTTGCCATTATTTTGCTGTAATCTGCATATTCTGTGATACCTTTGTAAACTGTCTAAGACTGCCAAGTGCCACTGTATTTTTTTTTATTTATATGGTGCGGAGGGCAGGCTTTTGTCAGGTGTCATGCCTTTCGCCCTGCTCTCCCTCGGTTTTGCAGCCTGTGTACTGAAAAAACGAAACAAGGAAGGAAGGAAGGAAGGAAGGAAGGAAGGAAGGAAGGAAGGAAGGAAGGAAGGAAGGAAGGAAGGAAGGAAGGAAGGAAGGAAGGAAGGAAGGAAGGAAGGAAGGAAGGAAGGAAGGAAGGAAGGAAGGAAGGAAGGAAGGAAGGAAGGAAGGAAGGAAGGAAGGAAGGAAGGAAGGAAGGAAGGAAGGAAGGAAGGAAGGAAGGAAGGAAGGAAGGAAGGAAGGAAGGAAGGAAGGAAGGAAGGAAGGAAGGAAGGAAGGAAGGAAGGAAGGAAGGAAGGAAGGAAGGAAGGAAGGAAGGAAGGAAGGAAGGAAGGAAGGAAGGAAGGAAGGAAGGAAGGAAGGAAGGAAGGAAGGAAGGAAGGAAGGAAGGAAGGAAGGAAGGAAGGAAGGAAGGAAGGAAGGAAGGAAGGAAGGAAGGAAGGAAGGAAGGAAGGAAGGAAGGAAGGAAGGAAGGAAGGAAGGAAGGAAGGAAGGAAGGAAGGAAGGAAGGAAGGAAGGAAGGAAGGAAGGAAGGAAGGAAGGAAGGAAGGAAGGAAGGAAGGAAGGAAGGAAGGAAGGAAGGAAGGAAGGAAGGAAGGAAGGAAGGAAGGAAGGAAGGAAGGAAGGAAGGAAGGAAGGAAGGAAGGAAGGAAGGAAGGAAGGAAGGAAGGAAGGAAGGAAGGAAGGAAGGAAGGAAGGAAGGAAGGAAGGAAGGAAGGAAGGAAGGAAGGAAGGAAGGAAGGAAGGAAGGAAGGAAGGAAGGAAGGAAGGAAGGAAGGAAGGAATTACTTCGCTCTTGCAATTTCACTTTAATGATTAAAACTGGTATTTAAGCTTAGAGCAATTTTCGATTTAACGGTCGCAACGTTTTCTGTCCCAGCCAGCTTCGTGGGTGGAAACATGCAGATGTTGGGTTTCATTGCGAAGGCTTCGATTTTTGCACTAAGGAAGGCAGTTGTGCGAATGCATGCTCGAATCGTGCGCAGTCGTCACGTAGTCGTCGGCAGAAACGAGTAAGGACGACACGTTGCAGGAGATATAATGGGCACCGAATCGAACATATATAATAATAATAATAATACTTTATTGCGCCAAATATATAAAAAAAATGTACAGAAATCCGGCCTGCCAAAGCCTCATAGGGCTTGAGTGGCAGAGCCCGACAGGCAGCGGAACCGCGCAGACATACACACAGGCAAAAAAAAAACACATTCAAAATAACGGACATCCAATTAGTATGGTGGTGAGAACAAAATAGACACAAGACTCATGTTACATGTAGGAAAAAAAAATCCTCATCAGATTAAATTGCGAGGAAGAAAAACCAAAGTGGCATGACAATACCTCAGATCAATGCAATAAATACAGCAGTAACCAATGAAATCACGGGATTTACTTGACAGGTGGTAAAGCAAATGAGTATGATGTCGTAAACCCTTTAATTAATGTATCGCAGCATCTTTTTTTTATTTTGTATTTAGTTTTTGCCCGGCGAGCACTTGGAGGTAACCTGTTAAAGTGAAAGGGAACGTAATAATCTCTTACACGCCTTCCATATCTTGTAGACCGTCGGGGAATACAAAAAGGTTCCTTCGGTCGAAAAGACCGTGTGGGAACATACGGAATCTTATCGTCACTAAGCCAAAAATGTTTCAGGACGATCGTTTCCATCAAAAGGCGATCAAAATCAGGTAGAGAAAATACCTTAAAGAGATCAGAATTGGAGGGAAGGCCTAAATCATAGCCAATATTTTTTTAACAAAGATCGTAGGAGAGAATTAATCCTGCACTTCCAGCGAACTGCAAAGTGACCATAGATCGTTATGCTATAGCGCAGTATGCTATAACCAAGGGCGTTTACGATAACTTTGCGTATTGAAAGCGGCATGTAGTACCTGATGTTGTAAAGCACACAGGAGACGGTTCGGAGCTTTTTACAAACGTGGGACAAGTGATCATTCCATGAAAGAGCACTGTCAAAGTATAATCCTAGGTATTTCACTGTATTTGTATAGCTCAAGGGTACACATTGACATTGGGCACAATCAGATCCGGGCAAGAACAGGTGATGGTTTAAATCTACCTTCTTCATCGGGCTGTGAAATCATATAAGCTGTCTTTGCAAAGTCTGTTCTACTCTGCAAGGCGTGCATTCGCTACTTGCGTCTGAATGAACAAAAATAAAGTATAAAGGAAAGGCTGAACACTATACACCTAGCTTCTTAGTGGACTAATCCAAGGTCGGACTCCGCGAGGCAGGTAATCGTTTTGCGAGCGGGAACACATATTCTTCGCAGTCAAAAACGGGGGTCGTATACAAAAAGAACTGCGCAGTTCAAATGATGGTCCCATCCCGTGCGCTCGTTTTCTCATGACCTGTCTTTTGCGCTGACAAACATGTAACGAGGTTCAGGATACTCTGGCCAGACAGTGGTTATCTTATTTTTTCTCAGTAGCCGGTGCGCCGGGGTGAAGCTGCCATAATGGAGACCTAGCGACGTGCTATCGCGGCTCTGCAGCCGAGCAGGGACCCTGGGCTGCGCAGGGACTCGTGGAATGCAGCGCGCTCCCGCCACTCGGGCCCTGAGAGCAGCAGCAGCGGCCAAACGGAGCGCGTTTCAGTTCGCGCCTGGCGCAGGCATAAAGCCGCCGGCTCCTCAAGCGAGCGGCTGCGCCGAGCGTGTGGACACCTTTTTGAAAAGGTCTCCGGAGAGCCGTGATTTGTGGCTGTCAGCACCCGCAACTCTCTTTCCCCCCTTTCCCTCTCTCTACCGATCCTCTTTTCCTCGCCGAACGCCGCCGGCCTGCGGAGAGCAGGGCTTGAGAGAACCTTTAGCCGTCCAGTCGTATACCGAGCGTTGCCTGTAGCGCGTTAGCATCTTTTGACGGTGCAGGCGTATAAACGTGTGCGCCCAGGAAGAAGTGGTATACGATCAGTTAAATATGTCCTTATTTGTGGCCTTTAAGCTTATTACTGAGCCTTTCTAAAGCGCGCACCTCCGTCAGGCCTTACCTGGTCGAGGGATTCTTCCTCCTTGAGCCTGTCTCTCTTGTGAATGTTAAGTCACTGTTTCCGGCGCCTTCCCTCAAATCCCTCCTATCCTGGACTGTCTCCACTCGCAGCTTCATTCAAAGTTATACTTCAACTAGGTATCTCCATCCCCCGTTTAGCCACCCCCGTTGTTGTATCATGTGCCACATCGGTGCGCAGCACGATGCCGGTGTTTGTAGCAGCGAAAACGAGATGCGTGTCCTAGAGCGTGAAGGAGGAAAAGGCAATATCCCGTGGTGTGAGCTCGCTTAAAAACCATGTCGCTCGGGCCGAGCGGCATTATTAGGTAGACACCAATACTTTGATGAGTGAAGTAATCTTCGCACAACTCGCTATAACTGATGGGGGTCACACCAATAGAAGATGCTTGACTAGACTGACGCAAAGCACAAGCAATCAAGACTTGCGACGCTGAGTGGGGGTGTCACAAAGTTAGGCCATCTTTTCACACTGCCTCCTCTCTCCAAGCCTTCCTCTCTTTTTTTTTTCAGTTTATCTTATTTTGTTAACCTTATCTTCTGTGATGCTTTCGTGGGAGGCGGCTTCGAACGAAGAGGTGGAAGAAAGGATGAGCTTTTCGCAACGCACAGGCCCGGACCCATTTTGTTCGCGGCCGCCGATCTCTTTCTTTCGTGACGGCGCCTCTCGGGTCATGTCCCAGTGTTCGTGCCGTTAGCAATCCGCTCTCCGTCTTCATCTGTCACGCCGAGCGCTGAGCTGTTTCCGAGCTATACTGCCTCGCACACAATAGACAACGAGGTACCGTCGGCATGCGAAGGGAAGCCTTCTGGCTGCGGCTTGAGTTTGGAGACTACGCCGCGGCGTGTCGCTCACGCTTTCAGCCTTGCGACTCGTATAGTAGCGGTATTGGAGTTTCCGCAAGACGCGGCGTGATGTCTTCGTATTCTTATTTGGGAGCCGTCGTCGCACGCTTTGTTGGTCTACACGTAACTCTACGACTACCTTTCTCTTTTCCATTCGTGTTCGCGGTGACAGCCACATAAATCGCCGACTTACTCACTACAGTGTATATACACGTGCGTGTACAGTTCATGGTTTTGACCGAACCGACAGTTGCGCCAGGCTTATTCTTCTTTCCCGGTGTCCACTGCGCGCCTCCTCGCGTGTCATTACTCACGCAGAAAAATGGGATATTTGTGAATAAATTAGGTAGGCGAAACTATATTAGCCAGCCCCCGGTGAGGGGACCTGTTCGCGCGCCCAGCCTTTATTCGGTGCGACACCGGCGGGCAGGCGCGCGTGCGTGTTTGGCGCCCGTGGCTTTGTGCGCTCGCTTGCCCCGTGGGCGAGTCTGTATTACCACATTTCACAAGAATAGCGTCTGCGCAAACGCGTCTAGCGCACCTGCGCGCGACGTAATTTATTGTTATTTAATTCCAACGCAACCTGTAGGCCAAGTTCAACGATTCTTTACAAGGTGCTCGCGCGACACCCGCTCACTCAGTAGACTCCACTGCAGCAGCGCTCGTGAGCATAATTAAGCGTCCCGGCCGGTGCCACTCGGCAACATTGGGCATCGCCGCTTTTGTTACACACTAACATTCAAGTAACGCCCAGCTGGCAGGCTTGGCTGGGATTAACTGGCTCGTAATCAGAATTTTATTTTACTGAGACGAAAAATGCACACACGCACTCGTAAGTTTTGAAAATGCAGAACAAAAAGGCCCGGCGTACGTGCTTGTCGTGGTGCAAAAGAAAGTTCGCGAACTGACGTGAAGTGAGACTGCAATCCCCAATAAAGTGCTACGCTGAAATTAGTGCAGTTGTGGCGGCGGCCTCCTTTGAAACTTGTCAGGTGGCATCAACCCATGACAGGTAATATGGACCCGCAGCTGCGCTAGCCGGCGCCAAACAGACGACTGCGAAGGGACGTGGCTAAATTGTCTTCTTCCTTCGTGATGACCTCGCTAACATCTATTTCGTGACAGCTCGTGAGTGTGGACATCGGTGATGGCAAGTTCCGTGCGTTAAACGCCGCCGCGGTGGCTCAGCGGTTATGGTGCTCGGCTGCTGTCCCAAAAGACGCGGGTTCGATCCCGGCCGCGGCGGCTAGAATTTCTTTGGAGGAGAAATTCTAGAGGCCCGTGTACTGTGCGATGTCAGTGCACGTAAAAGAACCCCAGGTGGTCGAAATTTCCGGAGCCCTCCACTACGGCGTCTCTCATAGCCTTAGTCGCTTTGGGACGTTAAACCCCATAAACCAAACCACCAACCAAGTTCCGTGCGTCCATCCACTTGGACGTCGGCGTGCAGCGGTTAGACGGTGGTCGCGTGTGCGAGTGGCGGTCACGTGCCGGCCGCGTGCCAGCGCGGGGCCCCCGGTACGCCGCGACGGCCGCTTGAGCCGCTTCAAGTGACGCGCCACTTTCCACACCGCCAAACCCGAACCTACCGAGGTGGGATTGGAATGTGGCCTTCGACTCCCACCGCCTTAGCATTCCCCGGCGGCTGTCTTGGACGAACGCACCGCAGTGCGCCCGCCTTTCCCGCATTTTCGACTCGCTTTATTTTTCTTCGCTTCGCAATCGAACTGCTTGCCTCTGCCCGCAATTGAGATAAAGCCACGATCTCCAGACACGCGCGAGCGCACGCGCGCCTCGCCACGCTCCAGTGAGGCGGTCGCTGGCGCATTCGCCGCTTCCTTGGCGTTTAGAAACGCAGTCAGCGTCTCGCTTTTCTTTCTACCACTATACTAAGTCGGATTGCCTGAACGTAAAGTGCGTGTCTGCGTGTAACGCGTTGGATGCTGCCCATGCGTTTTCCACGCGTCGTACGTTTCTGTGAACGCAAAGGCAATGCAATCGAAGCCCGAAGAAAAAGAAACTATCCAAACTCGGAACGATTCTCTTTTCCCATATAAACCCGTGATGGAAGGTTAAGTTCTGATATATGACCGGTTTTGGAGCGAAGTAGAGAAGAACGCGGCGTTCTTTTCTCTACTGTACTTCGAGTCAGTACTAGTATTTACTTATTACCTCGATTTGGGCAGGCTTGACACTTCGGTGTACCTAGCTGGGCTAAAGTTTTTCGCACTTTTTTCTTTAATTTTACAATGCCCAACTTCGAATGTGTGTCTGCTATATCGGACTCTCTGAAAGGTGCATGGCTAGTGGTCAGCTCTGGCGCGCTTAACACCGCCGCGTAAAGTGTACCGTCATTTCCCGTGAGACAGGGTGGCGCGCAAGACACGAGTGAGGCAATAAAGGACCTCGCCGTGTCGCCAGTGCGGAGGACGGCGAAGCTGAATCCTGGGGGCAGAGTGAACAATGGCTCCGCACGTGGGCGTGGCGGGCAAGTACATTTCCAAGCGCTGGTGGCATTGTGGTCACACTTGTATCATCAGCCGGCGCAGCTGAGCGCTCTCGGGGCGCGTGGGCGCAGGCCTTGATTGGCCTACTCGCGAGGGGCTTCGCGCGGCGGCACCCGGGCGTCTCAAACACGGTGCGCGCGCGGAATCAGCCAAGTAGGACGGCAGAAATAATGGCCCGGGGTTAAGCAAACGCCGTGCAGTGCCAGCGCGGCTCGGAAAACAGCCGAAGCCTCGGATGAGGCGGCGATGAGCCTCAAGGGCGGCACGACTCTTGATCGCGACGCTCCCGCACCAGCGCGCACCTGTTTGCTGAAGGGGCTCCGGCGCTGCTTGTTCGTCGCCTCCCAGCGAAGGCTGCGCGGAAGGAAAGCCCGCGGTCGGCGTCTGATCGCGCGGTGTTTCTTGGCCGCTGGTGCGAGCCGTTGGCGCGAATCGTCCCGCCAGGGTCGAGGGGCCTCCCGCCTCTCATTAGCCTCCGGCACCTTTTCTTTGACGCCCTTTTCGTTCGTTTTCTTCTTCTTCTTCGGGCGGCGAGGCTATACGTGCGGGCACGTGACTGGCGCGGGTGCTGCTGTGCGAGGGCCTAGGGCCATTTCCGAGCGAGCTTCCTGTTCGCTTTGTTTGCTCCGCGTCGCCTCGGGAGCCATGCGCGTCTTTACTCTTTCTTTGGCGTGTTTTTGCCCGTCTCCGCCGGCCCGTCGCTGGCCTCCCGCCCGCATTGACCACGCGCCTGTCGTCTTCAGCGGCAGCCGCGCGACGGGGGACCTTGAGACGGCGATGACCAAATTATATTGTGCCAGATGCAATCAGCTTTATTGGCTGCTTTAAAGCCAGAGAGCCGTCGCCGCCGGGAATTCTGTTAGATAAAGAGGAGCCGCGACATGCCACGTCCCTTTCGATGAGCCTGAAGACCAAACCGGCTAAAAAAAGTGCGGCTTATAGGAGCGTCTTATGTTGTTTTTAATCATCGTTACGTTTAATCATCTCGTGTTCCGGTGCCTCGAGCGTGGTTTGACGATCGACCTTTTTTTTTTTTTTTTGCCGTTCTACTCCCAGAGGGCGAACGGATTCGGAAAACTGTGAGCCATCAAGGCTTTCATGTAAATTACGTTGCCGTTCAGCCATTCTATTCGTGAGGTTAAAAACTCCACACGATATTCCAAGTCTAACGCGATGAAATTTATGGCAACTGAAAATTACGCGCTTCAAGATCATTCACAGTTGCTAGAACAACGTAATGGAATTCCAAACCGCTTCTTCATTGCGTGCAAGCGGACGTTGTACACTTTCCACGATAACATCCTCCGGATATAAGGCGCCTTCAAAGAGGCGATCACTAGAATTAAGTGATGTAATCATTAACAAGGCCTTATTGCGCGGCACTGTGTCTGTGTTGGAATTCGTGCAATGAACTACCTGAAAGAGCCGAAGATGATTCGCGCACATGTTAGAAATTCAGAGAACTTCACGAGCAAAGGTTTCCGAAGCCGTGGGGAGAGGAATATGAGCTCCTTTGCCCGAGAATTAGTTCCCGCATCGGAAAGCGTCGAACGTGTGGGGCTGTTCGCGAACGTTCGAAGGAGAGTGCGATTAGTAGCCTCGTGACTCAGCTTTATGTTTCGAACCATGTTCATCTGCAAACGTTGCCCTCTGTAAACTGAAACGCCCGACTCGAAAATGCATCGATTGGCTGCGATGTGCGGAAGGTCGCAAAGCTGGCGTAAAGAAGCGCAGGCCAGAAGAGCAATAATAAACAGGGTGAGTAGAGGAGGACCGGACTTTGCACAGCTTCATAAACACCGTCACAGCGCGATCTCTGGTGGCGCCTTCGACCACTCCCGCAGAGGACGCGGCCGTCGCGCGAAGGGCAGCGCGGTGAGAGGGCGCCTGTTTGTCTTTTGCCGCGCCACGAGATGTTTGCTGAGACGGTAATAATCTTAATGGTGGTCCCCGCAAGAAAGCCGATCGACGCCGACGCTAACCCGCCCGGTGTGTGCCCTAACCCGCGTCCGAGTTCGATAACGCGGAAGCGAGTTTCTTTTCCTTTGGCCGCGTCGCGGTCTTCGATAACGTCACAATAAGGCGCCCCGGGTGTTTGTCATATCGCCCCATTTTTGGTCGGCTCCCTTTCGCTCCGTCCTCTCCTCCCCTCGGGCGGCGGCCAAATGGAGTTATGGTTAGCGCAGAGAGCGCCCGATCCGCGGAGACCCCATTATGGTCCGCGCAGCCGGGACACTCTTACGTCAGCGCAGTTGATTCCCTCTGCGGTTGCCGCTGCGGGGGCTGATTATTTGGGTCGCCGCCGCCGCTCCCCTCCGCGGTGTCTCCTTGTGTCGCGTCTCCAGGAGCATTATGCGCTTAATTGGCAATAAATTTTGATGTGCGTTATTCAGGAGACGCGGCTGGCGCGTTCCGCGCTCCTACACTCGTATACGCTCGGAAATGGGAGTCATCAAAAAGTGCCACTCTTTGTCGTCCCCCCCCCCCCCCCCCCCCCCCCCTACGCACCAGCACAGGCTCGCGATCTCTGCTGCAAGCGCATCGGTCATCAGGCGCCTCGTTTCTCGCGACATGGTGATGGGAGGAAAGTGGAAAAGCCACATCCTGCAGTTGACCCCCCAACTGCGTCGCTTAAGCGCCGCCCATTTGGATTTAGCAATAGCGCGCTTCACGCTCATCGCGGCGCACGCTTCATTTCTCCCCTCTTACTTCTCCCTTTCCGCTTACTTTTTTTTTCTCTTTCTCTCTCTTTTCTGTTTTCGTCGTCTAAACGCCCAACTTCTTCTTAGTGGCTGCGGCGAGCGCGCTGTCAACACCCTGAAACTTAATTCACGTTATGTAATGATTCAAATCATGCCAGTTTGCCTAAGCGTGGCTATGGCGAGCGCGTCTGCTTCATTCCTCGCGCTATAGCCTGTTTCGACGGCGGTAAGCGCCTTCTGAAGAAACTGTCAGCCACGTCTCTGGCTACTGGGACAACTTCACGAGAGCACCGCGGCACCATGCCAGCGGTGCCATTCTTACTTCGCGCAAGGTGCCAGCTCGCTTCTCCGCTGTCCACGGAACAAAAGAAAGCGCGTTCTTCCCCTTGTGTTCAGTGTCTCGAGCCATGTGTTCGGCATTTTATCCGCCCCTGCAAAGACAAATTCGAGTCATTAGAGAAAAAGGGGTGAGCTTCAGACGGGCGCTAACCAACGCCCGAGAGATTCGTTATTGGTATTATCGTCACGAACGTTTCAAAATAAACGAGAAGGTATTTCGCACCTTGCGGGTGGTCGTCCGGAGATGCGTAGTTATATTTCTGCGCGAATCGCAAGTTACGTGGTCTGAAATAAAATGACTGCACGTGGGGTGGCCGCCAAGTGTTCGACAGTCCAACGCAGCAACGCTATCTCCGCAATATTCAAAACGGTGTGTGTCGTTGTCAAGCTGCCAGCTTGCGCGCTGGTAGCTGTTACCTGCATAATGTGTGCTTTTATTGGCGTCGATAGCGTAGCGAGGGGTTCATTAATGACCAAAGAAAACATAAATCCTGAAGTCCGCAGGGAAGGAAAGTACAAGGATATTGTAGTGCTTTATTACTCACTTTTCTCAAAAACGCTGTTTGCTTGCACTGTCGCTGGCGTTTCCGACCCCGGCTTTTGCCACTTCATTATAGTTGTTACTGCTTTAGTCATCACTTGTCCCAACAATCGGAATCACCGGCACAAGAAATTTTAGCATTTCGAAAGCCTCATTTATTTCCAATTGCTCTCCGTCGTTCTATTCGTTCCACACCGGCAAGTAGCCGCTGCTTCGCGCCCGTCGCTTAGTCTTCAGAAGCCGTTCTTTTTGCGAGGCGCGACCGAGAATCACACCCTGCCGCTGCAAGCCGCGAGTCTGGTGCTGGGTGTGATCCGCGAAGGCGGCGGGATGGTGTAGACCACGGAGGCGTCTCAGATTCGACCGCAGGTGTGACCGTGGGAGAACGCGCCATGGTTTTCAAGCAGTGCACCGCGCAGGAAGCAACGTGAGACGGCCCGTGTTACTCCGGGCGACGCGTGAATGATTGTCGAGGCGGCGACGACTACGACGCGGTGCTCGGCGACGTCCGGTGCGAGCGACGCGGTTAGTTTCTGGGCTTCCTTCGGCGGCGTCGGTTCAAACCTCACTGCCCTTCCGGCGCGGCCTGTTTTTCAATACGCGCCCTCGGGCACTCGCCTGAGTCAAAGTTTGCATTCGCCGAGCCGGAAGCTTTGGCTCGCTCGTGTTTCCAAACAGCCGAAGGGAATCACGCGCGTGCGATGGCCCTTGCGCGCGCTTGGCGCAGCCTCCGCTGCTGC
Source organism: Amblyomma mixtum (assembly GCF_055824585.1). Lineage (NCBI taxonomy): Eukaryota > Metazoa > Arthropoda > Arachnida > Ixodida > Ixodidae > Amblyomma > Amblyomma mixtum. The sequence continues at coordinate 51,213,169 of NC_143014.1, forward strand.
TTTGTCGTCGTCCCCCCACCCCGTGGCCTTGTTTGCCCTCCTCTCTCTCAGTGTCACATCGGCGTCAGGGCGCGTACCTGATTGCTCCCATTCTGCTTTCAGGGTCGACCTTTGCCGCGCGCGACGATGGAATACCTGTCAAAGAACTTGTCGGTATGCGACTCCGCGCCTTCCCGACCGTTTCTCCATGTTGAAAGCTTTCCTTTACAGATGGTTTGCCCCGGAGAAAAATGGCTCGGAAGTAATTAGGGTATGTCCGTAGCCGCGTCGTCCTCGAGGCCGTACATTGGATATGCCCGGCGTAAGTGATTCTCAAGGTGCGCCAGACAGACGAACAACGCTCGCCGGCCAAGAGACGGACCGATAAAATGCGCGGCGAATATGCTGCGCCTCGAGCGAAGCGAATTAAGAACCGCTGCGAGTGCCGCATTCCGAGTGATCTCGATTCATACGGGGCGCCTTCGACCCCTCTCGTCTCGATCCCACTAAACTTGCAGCATATCGGCTGGAATACGCTTCTCAACGAACGCTGCTCCACTGTTTTGTTGTTTCTTGGTGGCTGTTGCCATGTGCCATGAGGGACAAAAAGCCTCACGAACAGCGGTGCACGCGTATAGGTGTCATGTCTGTGGACGACCGTCTGATTTGCCTTCCACGCGTGAGCGTACGTCATTTCCACTTTCACCTACGCAAATCTGAAGCCGCAGAGCTATCGGCTTGAGTACAGAGAGGTACCGCTTACATACGCAGGCCGTGAGACTACACTGTAACAACCACAAGTGCGTCAGGTGAAGCAGCGAATTTTGTTGGGATGCCGAGCTCATACAGACGATTTCACATGTCGATGGGTTTAAAATGAAGACACGCGAATGTCACTGAGATTGAAGTGCGTTTAGCTTTTTGTTTGCCTATCTACACCTTGATTTTGATTTTATGTCCAAAATCAATATCGTTTTGCCAGATAGGCGCGGCACTTGGTGAAAGGAACGTGAAGTGATAGCCTGTCCTGAACTGATGGCACATTTAAGCGTGGCGCTTCAGTTATTAAGACAGAAGCTTAGCGAGCAAGCTGTGCAATGGAAAGCTCGTCTGCGGCATTCCTTCGGAGTGACTCCACACGCGCGCACGCACACATGTACGCACAAAAAATAACTAAAAAGCCCAGCAAGCGAGAGAGAAACGGAATTTCTTTCCAGCTCTCAGAGCCGATACGTGTCGGCGGCAAAGCGACACGCCCACACTGCCCGCGCTCACAAAAGCGCGCGTATAGATTTCGCGCCCTGACTCAGCTGTCACTTTTTGCGGGCGCGCGCGCGCGCTCGGTGGCTGAAGCGATCTAATGATGGCGCCGCTTCTGTGTGTCGGCAATTATGATTCTTTTCGCGCTGGAAATCTAATTAATGCGGGCCCGCCCCTCTTGGCGCGCGGCGAAGGCCTCGGCAGCTGTTGTTGCAGGGGCTCTGGGACGCCGCTGTGGACGCGAGGACCCCCCCCCCTCCCTGCCGCCTTCAGCTTTGAGCTTGCAGCGGTGATCTCCGCGTTTTCACCTTTCGACGACGTCGGCCTCTAGCACCGCCCACGTGCGGCGGCGCCGTCGAGCGACGCTATAGGCGCGCCACACGCTCACCAAAAAGAAACCCGCACCTTCTTTAACTGCCTTTCTTCTTCTCTCCTAATGGCTACCCTTAATGTACATACTCAGCCGCCTAAGTTAGCTCGTCTGTCTTCCTGCGGCATTAAATATCCTCGGCCCTCATTGTGATTGGTTGTTTCGTGGGATTGTGCATCCAGACTTGCCTCGGACTCTGTGTGCTCCTGAGTCGAAACTCATCCGAACGTGGGGTCGAAGCCTGCATGGAAACCCGCCTGTCCACGCTAAGATGGCTCCAAGTCACCATTGGCTCAGCTGCTTTGTTAAGGCGGAAGCCTTTAATGCCTCATCGTTATAAGCAGGAGCTGTCGACAGAAATGTCACGCTTTTCAGTTGGTCGAAACGGTTGTGACATCACAGTGCGCGAATTTCGAACGGGGCCAATTGTACCTTGGCTACTAACCATGCAATCAATTAAAGGGATCGTATAGTGATGCTTTAAGTAAGTTTGACTGAGTTTAGTCTATTGCTTACTTAACCAATCAGTCTAATTAACCTTTCTAGTCATACCGGATAAATAAATAAAACCGAGTAGGAAATTGGCCGAGCTTGGGAATCGAACCCCGGTCTCCGGAGTGCGAGCCGAGCACGCTACTACTCCGCCATGCCAGCTCGATGGTTTGGAATGAACAAAGGTGCGTCTAGTGAATACAGTGTCTTCGTTCACTCCCATCTTCCTCCCTTCCCGTTACGACGAGGTTTAGGAGTCCACCGAGATATCAGAGTCAGATACATTTCCTTTCCTCAAAAACCAATTTACCGACGAGCAAGGCGTATTTGTCCGCCTTTCAGATTGGTCCAAATTGTCATGACGTCACCGCGCGCGAATTTTGACGGGTGTCCACCGAAATATGTGAGGCAGTTACTGCGCAACTTCCTTTCCTCAAATAGAATTTTCGACTAGTGTCTACTGAGATATGTGAAACAGTTACTCAGTAATTTCCTTTCCTCAAATACAATTTTCATTTTCTTCATTACGGCCCCTCTTTCTTCTTTCACTCACACTTCCTCCCTTCCTGTACGGTGCGGCTCAGGTGTCCACCGAGATGACAGAGAATTACAGCCCCATTTCCTTTCCTCAAAAAGCGTTGCGTTCAAAGGGCAACGCATCGCGCCGAACGGGTGGTGGCGTTCCTTGGACTCCGTGGCAGCGCTACAACATGCTGTCGCGTTCCACTCCTAAAGGCGAAGCTTAAGCGTCATTAGTTGGCAGTTAATTAATGCACCAACAAAATGTGCAGTGAACAATCGCGTAGCAGAATGCAGCACTCAGGCTTTCGCCTTTCACCACTTTAGTCGCTAAAGTTCCTCGTAATTTTTGGACACCCTGACGCAAACCATCAATTAGTGCCCGTGGGGAGGTCCGGTAACCAATGTCTGCTAAAGCATTCCGCCCAAACCGCGAAGCCCCCATCGCTCATGATTCAAGTTGGTGGCTAACACCTGCGTCCCGTCCGAAAGCACGCCCGGTATCGAGCAGCGGTGGTTAGCGCTGATCGGTCGAGGCTGCCTGGAATAATGCTCAAGTTGTCAAGAGAACTCGTTCAGGATGACAGCGACATGAACTGTTAGAACTGAAATGATGCTCGAGCAGTCGTTGCCTGAATGCGTATTAGACGTTGTCTTTAGTATTAATCACAGCCTTACAAAAGAGTCCGACATGTGAGGCGGAAGAGACGTTTAAGGCTTTTTTCACGTAACCATCGTGAATAAGCACGTGAATATAGCGGCCGTAAAAGCTGATTATTCCGTGGCAGCAGCCTGGACTGCATCGTCCTAAACGTCACGCGTTCTGCAGACGATGCAGCCGTCACGGGGAGAGAGCAGTTGATAAGCCTCGCTGAAGAGGTCCACCAACCTTTTTAATTGTTTAATATTGCTCAGGGGAGCCCGCGAAAGCATTTGGAGCGGTTTTTTTTTTATTATTTTTTGCGTCTCGTCCGGCTACTATCAGGTGCTACGCCCGTTACTTACGTCAGTTGGCAATCTGTGTCTTCCTTTCTTCATTTTCTCACCATTTTGTATTTCTTAACCACAAACAACAATGATAACATTGTGATATTACCTGTCTGTAAAATTAGCAGGCAGGCATTGATCGTCACACAGCCAAAGAATATATTTTGCATTTGTCGAGTTTCCATAGACAAAAGCCTCATTGTGGCGAAGTAGGCGTACAGAAAAGGGGCAAATCAGATGCAAGCTATAGCTTATAAGCCTACGAACGCCTGTGAAACGGGCATTAGAACTGCGACAGTGGTCTTGCAACCGCATGGTAACGCTAGGCTCAAAGACAATCGCAACAGGCGTATTAAGCGTGTTCCTCACAACGAACTGACGGGAATTCTGAAGTTCCCATTAGCTATTGGTGAAATTATCTTTTGGGAGCGGGTAGGGTGTCGTCATTTTTTGTGCAAACTTACAAAGCGCGAGGTTAGAAAAGCGTGCACAGCATGCACACGTCGTTACAAAACGCTGTCTCGGTCTTAAAGGGGCTGCGAAACACTGCCTGGGGGAATACCGGCTATACTTCAGGTGGGTTCTTTGTCACACAGATGCTGACTTAAAAAGAATTACAGGAATCGATGCACAGGAACGGGAGTTATTCAGTGAAGAAATTTCAAAATACAAGCAAACAAAACGCTGCCCTCAACTCGATTTTGGCGGGGCTTCCCACTCCTATTTCGCTCTCCCAATGACGGCACCTGGCGCAACCAATCAAAACAGCCAGCCAGAGCACATCGCGGAAGTTTGTACTCCATGGTTGCCTGCTCTCTGTAACTCGTTCTTGCTGAGACTGGCAGCGTTGTTTCCATGCCAGAGCGCCCCTGGTGGTGTATTTTTACTTTATTTGCTTTGCAGGGCTTTTATCTAAGACAAACAAATTGTTTTTGTTGATCTAATATAAAACGCAGACAGGTGACAAAATGTGTCTCTATTTATTCACACAATTTGCAGTATATTTACTGTTTGTCCGGTCATCAAGCTCGCGCCAGGTGATGTCATATCCGCTGCCAAAAACCCGCCACTGTGTGGCGACACCATCAGAGCCATGAAGTTGTTTTTGGGAGGACATTAAAATATTAAAAAACGGAATGTACGCGGTATTACCGACGCTAATAACACCATTATAACTCACTGTATGCAATCAACAGGCAAAACAGTTAACTAAGATTGTGTTTCTGGGCCACTTTAAGGCATCAGATGGAGAGCCGTTTTTAGTCCCAGCTTGTTTAATATGAATGCGGCGCATTCCGTGGGCGAAGTGTTAACAAGCATTCCGCTATTATCTGGCATATTACCACGGCAGAGCAGCTCCGCGACCGAAGGCCGCTTTATCGAACTATTTATATACGCTCCAATGTATACCCTCCTTTCTTACTTCGCCGCTTGGTTTTCTCCTCTCCGTCTCGGCGTTATCTCGAGGAGCGCCTCGGTCCATTTAGAGGGGGCCTAGCCTTCGCCTGTTGACAAGACACCCCCGGAGCGGGTGAACCGCGCCGCAGAATGCCCGGCCATGCAGCAGCACCACTCCGGAGCCCCGCCGCGGCATCCCCATTCCCCGCGCGATGTGCTACCGGCTCTTGTACACCACCGAGATGGCAACGGGAGATGGTCGGGCACGCCGATCACGTTCCTCAGCGGGAGTGGCCCACGAAAGCCGGGAGAAGGACGACACACTTCGGCGAGCCTGACGGCGGGGGAAGAGGGAGTGAGCGGCGAAAGCAAACACGAGACCTTATTTTTGCTCCTCCCTTTTAAACTTTCGGCCGATGCTACCAGATCGCCGCTGCGATCTCCAAGCAGCGCGCGCATCATCCGGACGACGAGAAGAGAGCCACGGGACGGATCCGCGGGAACCTGTCGCGCGAGTCGCGGCAATTGTCCGCCGACCGAGTAGTAGCGCTGCCGCTCTCGTGCGGGCCAAGTGGCTCGCACCGCCGGCAACGGTGAGCGCGCGCGCGCGCGCGTTCCGCGCCGAGGTGATAATTCAAGGGTAATCGGTGCCGCCCGAAGGCCATCGCTTACGCCAGATTGGTATCGCTGCAGGCGCGAGAGCGCGCGTGTCTCCTCCTCAGCCTCTTCCTCCTCCCCTTCTTGCGCTCGCACGCACTGGCCGCGTTTTCTTTTTTTTCTTCTCTCGCTTCGCGCGCTCCGTGGCGCTGATGCGCCCACGATTTGCATGCCGCGCACTCGCGACTCCCGCGCGCGGCTTCTTCGTTTATTGCTTCGGCTGATACGGCGAGAAATCGAAAAGACGTATATACGAGGCCGGTCGCCCTTCCTTTCGCGGGCGCATTCGAGCTTCGAAACTTTCGCGAGCGAGCGTGGCGCATAAAAAAGGAAAGAAAGAAGGAATGAAAACTGTGTGTGTATGGGGGGGGGGGGGGGTTAAAACATTAACCGAACCGTACTAGCTGTAGCGATCGTGAATAAGCAAAAAATAAAAACCAATTTGAGAATCCGTAGTCGATACACCGGATATCGCGAGACAGTCTAGAATGTGCAGAAAGAAACATAGCTTCTGTTTCTCTTTGTTTTTGTGCTTGCGAGAGGAGGTGCTGCCCACGTGGCTGTTTTGTTCGAGACTAACGCGAGGTCACTGAGCACTGAAAGGGAGAATTTCCGTCGCATTTTCCCACGAATATGTCGCCTTAACACAGTGTTACTGCTGAGGCTGGTGGCTTTCATACAAGGTTGTTGCTATCTGCGCGTTTGCGAAACCGACGCGAAGCTTTTTGCGCGAGGATGAAGCGTTCGCTTTCACTCCTGTGTGCGGCCTTATCGCAAGCTTCGCCTCCGTGACTCAGTGAATATTTAAGTGCAGAACATATAGGGCTGGCGTAATTAATGCACGGTATTAGAGTTCGCACGGCGCCGCCCTCCCACAAATGTTACTCCCAAGTCATGGGGGTAACCTTGTCCGTGAATCTTAGTGCGCCACGATAATTTGTACTTCACGCGAGGCAGTCGGGCTTTACAAGGTCGCACGGATGCCACTTAACTGTGTATAATGCCTCCGCTGAATAATGAAAGGGCAAAACAAGATCCTTCCTCCTCGCCCGCGGGGGGAGCACGTGTCACCGCACCTCTCACCCGGTCCGCCATGGACAAGCGATTACCGGACTCGACAGATGTATCAACGAGACCATCGGCGGCGTCATCGGCACATTTCTAGCGGCGCGGAGGATAAAGTAAAGCGGCCAGCTGGCAGCCCAGAGGCAGAACAGCGAACCGCATAACCGCGCGTGCCGTTTATCACACATTCCAGGCCGCCGCCGCCGCCTGAGCAGCGCAATAAATATATGAGGGCGAGCGTGGTTATTTAGCGGGCGCAGTCCCGATCGAATACAGTATTATAGCGGGAGGGAGAACGTCTCTCGGGAAAACCCGGCAGTTTTTACGCGTGCTTCGGCGGCGGCGACCAACGTGCCCGCTTTCCTTAATGCCGATCAGCCGCTGCAATAATTGCGAAGCTCGCGGGGCCATTATACGCGGCAGCCGGGCTCCGCCCGCGCTGCTCGAAGGGGATTTGCATTCGCAATGCTCCCTCAAACAAACACTTCTCCGCTGCTGTCCGGACCGCTCCTCCCGTGTAATTACGCCGACAGCGCGGGCGCGCATTGTCTTGGCGGCGGCGGCGCGCGCGTCTTCTCCAGGCTGGCGATTAGCGGCGCGTATAGATCACCGCCGCGCGGTCGGGAGGCGCGCCCCGGACCTTGGCTGGAGGTGAGAAGAAGGTTCCCACCGCGTGTGTGAGCGCACAAATCTCGCCGCCGCTTGGCGTTGCCAGTCACGGAGGAGGCCGGGGAGAGGCGCCCATCGGAGTGACCACTGCCGCGCGCTGCTGCTTAGCGCTGTCATTATGTTAACGAATGCGCCTTTGCCCCCCGCGCGGCCATGCTTCTTCTGCCCGCGCCGGAGAAAAACCGCGAGAGCCTGCGGCGACGGCCCGCATCGGCACCGCGGCTCTGAAGGGCCGCAGTGAAATGCAGTTTTCACTTTGCGGTGCACCGCGAGTTCACCGCTGAGAGGAGGCGGGTCACGTCCCGTTAGCCGGCGCTCTCCGAAGCCCCCGAGCGCCCCACCGAGCCCGTTCCGCATTAATGCGCGCGTTGTTTGCGTTGCGCTAACGAGCCGGGAATCAAGTACAGATGGCGGTGGCGAAGTGCACGCTTCCCCGAGCGATTGGCGGACGGTCTTAGCGCGATGATGGCAGTTACAGCGCCTTGTTACCGGTGCCCCTGCGGGTCGTTGGCATTTTTCTACTTTCTCTGGAATTCGCTCTCAGCACCCGAACTATTCACATCGGTGCTCGTGGAGGTTTCTTCGACAAAAGCATTCTACGCAGCTATCAGTCGTCATCGTGCCAATTAAGGAAACTGAGTCATTCTCTTACCCGATGTCAAATATGCCCTTCTCCCAGTCATTTACAGCGCTGCAATGAGGTATAATTCGTTATCGCGTGCTCCCGGCTTGTACAACTTTAGGGCGACGCGGCAGGCATGGTCACAGAGTAAAATGAGAGGAAAGGCGCGGTAGCTCTCGGACGCGCTTGAAGTGGCGAGGATGAGGGGAGGAGATCACGGAGAGAGTTCGTTGAAAGGCGCCCTCTAGTTCCCTCTTTCTCGCCGCCGCAGCTGCCTGCGTCCCTTGGGGTGAGCGGCAGAAGCCCGATTAGTCCACTTGTTGTCAGCCGCACTGAGGCAAAGCACCTGCACCTGCCAAGAACCTGCAATGACAAACGGGGTGAAGAATAAGGGCACTGACATGGCGACAAGAGAACCATCTCTGAAAAGCATCGTTCAAGGGCACACTGTCAGACGAGGTTCCAGGGCACACACAGCTGCCGTTGCCATTCGCAGTACAGTTGGGATGGTCATCTGCAAAATTCTGAGCTTGTCCAGTTGCGCGCAACAGCCAGATAAAGTTAGGCCCTTCGCACCCCCCCCCCCCCCCCCCCCCCCCCCCCCCCGCCATTGCGTGCCCCGCTGTTTCGAAGTAGTAAGAGCTGTAGCTTGTGCCATGCGCCCGCCCCTCGAAAACATCCACAGCAATGCTCACACTGACCAGGCCAGCCTCAATAACCCTCTAATCGGCCAGCGGATGAGCGCGGATGTTTCCACTCATGGCATTCTATGATACCGCGGTACATTTAATCCCGTACAGAGTTCCCAATTTACGCCCATGGATGTAGATGCAAGTACAACTTCTTATCTGCATTATCGCTGCGAACTACAGTGTGACACAATGTCTGAAATAGCTAAAGCGACGAAGTCAGTGTACAGGAACTAACATACATGCGCTTCTTATCGCTGACGCCAATCACGCCAGTTCCAGCCCACGGTTTGTTTGCTCGGTATATATAATGGGGCAAACAAAGAGAATAAACCGAACTGCGCACGAGCGTCTTCAGTTTCATAACCCAGTTATCTCATTAGGCAGTCCTCCTTCCGGGCCACTCCCTTCGAGCGGGGCTGTCTCCGAGCGGCAGCTTTTTGTCTGCTGGGCATGTGCCAGCCTCTTCTGCAGGAGGGGCTAAATTCGGCTCATTTCTTTTAATAAGCATCACTGAGACTTGTCCCCACCACGCTGTCTGCTCGTCAGCACCGGCGAGCTCTCCTCACCGTTGCTGCCGGCTCGGCACGCACCACGTTAATATCCTCACGTGGCCTTGCTTTCTTTGCGCTGTTTTCTCCGCCGCTTCCCGTGATTCATGCGCCAACGGTGACAGCACCTTCAGAAAGTGCGCGTTGCTTTTCACCCCACGCAGTGCGTGACATCGGCATTCGCCCACCGTTTGCTGTGAATGTGATCCGTGCGACGTGAGTGAATCACTCGCGCGAAGGTTTCGCGTGCGAGATATCGTCATCAGCGGGTGACAGCTGATATGGCGAAACATTGCGCAATAAATTCAGAAACTTGAGGTTTATGTTATTCATGGCGTTTGCAAGAGTTGTCTGCATCCCGAAACGGCCGAAGCTAACGGCCTTCGCATTTTTTTTTTTTTACTGCGCCTAAAGTTTTGCCAGCGCCTTTAAAACGCTCTCCAATTATTGACTCATTAGAGGGTTCTTATCATCGCCTCTTTTTTGTTTATTCCACGCCCCTTTCTTCGCTGCTCGGCATTTTGTTTTCCGCGACCTTGTCGCTTGCCCAATAAATCGCTCGCAGCTGCTAGTTACGGAGCAGTCAAGGCGTGATGTGCGAGAGTTTTTTTTTTTTTTTGCCTTCGCTGGCGCCCGCCGTATAATGCCGGGCCACGCTCCTAACGCTGACGCTCGTTCTTTTTTCTCTCTCTCTCTGTTGCAGGAGATTCGATCAAGTGCGGCAACGAGGGCCAAATCACGTACGTCCCTGGCATCTCGACAAAGTGTATCACCTGTAAGTGCCAGGTAGGCAGTGGTTCCCGGCGTGTGTCCTTATGTGTCCTCGGGTTTTCCGTTTCTCTTGCTTCCGGCTCCCCCTGCACCAAGCGGCGCGAAGCTCGTGCCTTGCTCGAGCCGGGTGCTGGAGTGGGTTCTTTGCTGCCTTTGCATGCTAAGGTTTACAGCGCAGCGCTCTCGAGCGAACGGAACGCTTGGCGCCGTCGTGCTCCTGAAGACTCGCCTATACGTTCAGGAGCAGTGTCGAAATGCAGTGTACAATTCACTGGTTGATGTGGCTTTTTTTTTTTCCTTTTTGCGCTAATGACTTTTTCTTGGCACTGGTAAAATTCCTACAAACTGTGAGAGCTATCCACTGAAAAAAAAAAATAATAAAATGTAGAATGAACATTGTCGAGTTACAAAACTGCGAACAGCAGTGTCTTGCCAACCGTAAGTCAGTTGCTGTCATGTATCTAAATATAATTGACAGGTTGGTGAGCGCAGCGGCTGTGTAGTAACTTCTGCCGGTTATTAAGGCTGCATTTGTGTCTGGTGGAATGTCCACAACAGCTGTCGGGTGCAGCGAGAATCAGCGAAGGTCCTGTGCATTCGCAACCCTTGGTGCGCAGTGAGTGCTATGCAATCATTAGGGACACGTTTGGCGTCGCCGGAATGTATACGGAAATACGACAAGAAACCAGGAATCCCTCCCAGTCAAACGTTGAAGCGAAGGCTGGCGCCAGTGGTTCACAGCGCGTGCGCTATGATGGGATATTGTAGCAAAAAGCCCATCACGCCAAAGACTCTATATCTGCCTAATGATAGGCTGACAGGGTGTTTCAAAGCGAAAAGTTGATAATACCCTGCCAAACCCAAACGTCCCGCGTATAGGATAGCAACGAGATAATTAAAGCCCACTACAGACTACGTCTGAAAAGAAACACGTTGGCGAACCAATACTATGCGCGTAAGCATATAACTTCCTCTTCTCTCCACGGACGTCGGTCGCGGGCGACACGCGAAGGTGGCGTCAGGAGTGAGAAAGTTGAACTCGCCTCGGTCTCTGGGCGTCACTCGGGCTCAGCAGGAGCATTCCGTTCCCCGCTTTCATCGCTCTTGAGAACGGGGTGCTCAGATTGCGGCAATTACTCCTTTTCTTGTCTCTAATCTTTTATCGGCCCTATCTCTCTACATGTGTGCAGTGTCACAGAAAGAATAAGCTTACACTGGAGCGGAAAATTGTTGTTTCTGTGGCATCAGGGCTGGAGACCTGTATGAAAGTCTGTCGGCTCCGGAAAGGCTGTGTGTGGGCACGGAGAGCTTGTGTATATGGGCACCCGGCTAGAAAGCCCGTGGTGCCGCCCGCTCTCATACATCTTGCTGAAAGCTGGCATCAAGATATATAGAGCTGTCTACGGCCTGATTCTCAAAGCTGTTCACATGTTATAAGGGCCCGTGACTGATCAAGAAAAAAGCGGATTTTCCACCTCCTTCCAGCCAATGGCGTCGGCCTATTCTCATGAACCTGCTGGTGTGAGTTGCGTAACAATGCAGGGGGGGCTCTGACAATGCAGGAGGGGGACTATCCCCCTTTATATGCAACTCCCTCAATTGTCACGCTAGCAGGCTCATGAGAATCAGCCGACGCCATTGGCTGGAACTTGGGTGGTCCTTTGACGGGGAAAGGCCGTTTTTTCCTTGGCTTGTATCCCCCTATATCCTATAGGCTACCATGACTCGCAAGGTTGAATAACACCATCTGCCGGGCTAGTTGGCTGCGATCCATATGTATCAGCAGCGCGAACACAACACAGGAAGGTTGCGGGCGGGAGCCGGCCACGAACGGTTCTTAGCGTTGTTCCCGAAGTAAACGCACAACCACATTAGGCATCTTGTCAAGACGCACCCGGTCTGTCTGCGTCACTCTGAACACCGGCCAACTCTTCACAAGACTCAAGTGATGTGCCGGGCATGCAAAATCTCCTGGCAAACCAAGCAAAATTGGTAAATTTTAGTGCACGTTGGCAAGCTCACTTCTTTGAGGAAATCATTATCATTGCGGAATGAGTGTTAAGACTGAATCAAGCAGTGAATGGAGCACGTGTGCGTCATGTAGAGGGATGTTCGCTCGAAATTTTCGGGATTTATCAAGAAGGTGCAACTTACCGCACGGTTGCCAAAGTATATCAGAGAGAAAGAAAATGAGCTGTGTGAAAAAAATAAACCCCTCCTGTGTTTAATAATCCAGGCAGTTCGCCTGCGTGGTGTATAGCGTGCTCGTGTCAGCAACTAAAAATTCTAACAGCAGACCATGCATGGCCACAAAGCGTGAAGCTTTATAAGTTGCGCTGACGCTTATAAGTAGCGTAAACGCGTATAAGTTGCGCTAACGAAATATAAGAGAAAAAAAAAACGCCGCGAGTTATAAGTTGGAAGAAACGGTACATAGTTTTATTAGGCGTCTAGGTTAAACGTGCATTTGCTAGCAGCAAAACAGCGTGCCACCAGTCCATTCATGAGTGAAGATATTCATGATTCACAACAGCGCAGCAGCCCCGCCGTGGTGGCTCAGTGGTTATGGCGCTCGGCTGCTGACCCGAAAGACGCGGGTTGAATCCCGGCCGCGGCAGCTGAATTTCGATGGAGGCGAAATTCTAGAGGCCCGTGTCCTGTGCGATGTCAGTGCAAGTTAAGGAATCCCAGGTGGTCGAAATAATCCGGAGCCCTTCACTACGCCGTCCCTAATTGCCTTAGTTGCTTCGAGACGTTAAACCCCAATAAAACAAACAACAGCGCAGCATGACACGGACAGAAGAGAGACTATATAGCGCCTTTCTTGTTTAAATCTCCCTTCTTCCCGTGTTTGCTGCGGTGTTGTGAATCATGCCTGTCCACACCAGAAAGTAGTACTAAATTTAAAATAGCAGTATCATTAAGAACGCATCTTGACTCGCAAAAACAGAAAGGAAATTGAAAGAATGTGAAAAGTGAAGGCGCCGTAGCCACTCGGCATTTCTCTAGCGCGCTACAAATTCCCACATTGAGTGGATCATCTTGTCCCCAATAGAGGTGCGTCTCGGATCTCCTCGATACTGAGGAGTTTTAGAATTGGGGGAACCATTTGTTTAGTGGAAGATTGGGGAATAGCGGGGCACCAGTGCGCAGGCGCAGAACAATAGCGCCCCTCGGGTAATTGTCCTGCGCATGCGCACTAGCTCCCCGCTAGTCCCCTATCCCCCTAATCGATAGGGTCCCCCTATTCTATAAGTCTCTAGTGTTTATTTCAGCTCACTTGAAGATACTTCGCCTCACAACAGCGTAGGTGAAAGTCGGTAGTTGTGGCGATATATGCTAAGACTGGAAATTTTAGAGATAATACCTGCCGCTTGTGGCTGGAATCAGCCTTCAACGTCTTCCTGTGCCGAAATTTGTCTGAAGCAAGCCCTTCGATGAGGCACCGAGTGTTCAGATCTGCGGCCAACGCGGGAGATGTACCGCGAGATTTCAGCCGCGATATTAAGATGTTGGCAGTGGCGCAGCTACGAGGTGCCCCTTTCGATGGGGCACCCAAGAAGTACCAGGCAGTTGTGCCATAGCATAGGTGAAAACATAGGTGCGACGACTCGTGCCAGCCGCGTAAAGCATTGTTCCATCAGCCCACGCTCCTCAAGTCAGAGAAAGCGGCCATAATATGGGGCGCAGTGTCGACGCGCAGTCGTGCTGTTTGAATTCTCCTTGGCGGAACGGGCGCCCACGGGGCTCCCGCACCTGCACCGGGTGCCGGAACCGAGAGTTGTGGCCTGGGGGGCAGGTCGTGCCGGCAATGCGGAAATGTGCGCGCTGTCTTTTCCTTAATGAGGTCGCCACGAGGAGCCCCTAATTGCGCCTGCAGCGACGAGATGTCGCTCGCAGCGGCCCGGCAAATACGCGGGTCTGCAATATTTCAGGCACCCTGTGTTGTTCTTTGGCCGGATTCGCCCCGCCAGTGGCGCCAGTCGAGCCAAGGTTGAGTTCGCATCGCCGCCACGCGCCTCCTCTTCCCCCCCCGCTCGGCCGTTTAGGAAGGAAGGGGTGGGGGGAGACGCTTTCGTCGCCGTCGCACGCGCATAGTGGCCCGCAATTGTGTTCCACTGGCGCAAACACCGACCGCGCTGCTCCGCAAGCAGCTGAGCGCCGCTGGCACGCGCGGGAGCGGCCCGCATTCTCAGGCGCGTCCCGCGCGCCGTAAGGAGCCGCGGAGACTCCTCCGGTCGTCTGTTGAAGGAGCGAAATATTTCCGGAAGTCTCGGGAGCAACATTGTTGCCTTTTCTACGTTTATTCCAATTTTGCTGCTCGCTGCGTTTTCTGGTTCTCAGAGGAGAGCTCTCCCCCTCTCGCCGAGCCCAGGTGTAAATGTGCCTTTTGCTGCGCACGGAAACCTCGGCATGGCCAGGTGCCAAGGCTTTGTAACTGCCGCACACACTCGCGGCTGGGCAACAATAACTATAACATTTCCAACTGCTCGCTTTTGGGAAACTGAAAAGAGCGCGGGTTCTTCTGGGTATTTATTAGGGGGTGATTCTTAATTTCTCTGCCGTTAATCGGTTTTCCGCTTTCCGTTTTTTGTCTGAGGTTGCGCAAGGCAATGCCTAAGGTCAAATGGAGATTTCAGGGAAGAGAAGCAGCCAAAATAAAACGCGTACCGTACTCGGAGGCCCTGTTTTCGCAAGCCGATTGAACATGCTCGCGACGCGTAAGCGAGCGTCCGAAGAAAAGACCCGCCTCCTGTTTATACAGAGAGGGGAGCCCGTTCGCGAATATGCGAATCGCCTCCGGAGCGGCGCCCCGTGTGAACGCGTGCAAAGCGCGCGAGCGACAAACAACGCCGACCGGCCGACGCGTCAGCCGCTTCACACGCCTCGTCGCCCTCTTCGATTTTCAGCTCCGATTTCGACGTTCTTACTGCGCGCGAGATGCGCCGAGGCAGACTCGCGCAGAGGGATACGCTCCTCTCGCGTTCATGCATAGGCGCGCCTGCAGACGTGAACGCGTTTCGTCGTCCGCATGGCAGAGTTCGTTCCCGCGCGAGCCGAGGAAAAGCGACGGCGCGCCGGGTCGCACAGTGACGCAACGCGAGCGCGCTATAGGCGTGCCCCGTCACTGCGGCTCAAGGAGCGGGTTTCCGCGAGCCTTGCCGGCGGCACGAGCGCGCGTTTTGTCTGCGGCGCCGTGTTTCGCGCGGCGGCGAGCAATTGGAATGGCGCGGCGGTCGAGGACGTCGCCGAGCTCCCCCTCAAGACATCCCGGGGCATTCCTGCGGGCCCAGCGCCATGCTCAGGAGGCCACATGACCCGCTTTCCGCGTAGCCACTGGCACGATTAATCACTCTCTCCATCTCGTTCCGAGATGGCAGCGCGCGCGCTAATGTTGCTCGCGTTATATGCTCTCACCGCGCTATGGCTTCCCTCCCACCGGGGCGACAAGACGCAGTGGCGGGGTGTACTTGAACGAGGAAGAGCCTGCTTTCGTCTCTGGATTACAGGATTCAGGGCCACACCTGACGTCGCGCGGATTTTTCGACATCCCAAAGCGCAGTTCCTGTCACTCTGCAGGAGCGGATATTTATGGGTCATTTGTAGGGGGCGGCGGGGGTGGGGGTGGGGGGGGTGGGGGGGGGGATGGGGGAGCATGTATTTTTTCTTAGACCAGTCCCATCTGAACCATGTATTTCTTACTTTTTTTTTTCGTCAATAAAATAGGGTTCAGCATGGTTCTGTATGTGAAATTTCTCGTGTGTGGGGTATAGGGGAAGGGGGGCGACAACTGCTAACCTCCCCTCCCCCTAAATCCGCCCCTGCTCTCCAGCTGGACGATGGTTGTACCAGGACCTCACTCATATGGCCGATTCACACGGTGGACCGTCAGTCCACGGCATGCGCATCACGATGTGTGTTCCCACGTCACTGCAGATTGCTCTGCCGTCCGATGCTGGCAAGCGGGCACAGTGGACCAAAAAAACCAGACGACGCACGGGGCAAACCAAAGCCGCTAGACTACTTTAAAGAGATTGGCAACGATGGGAAGCAGAACAGAGAAGGAGACGAGCTTTTGTCCTCGCGCTGTGAGCTACTTCAGCCCTACCCCTCAACTTCCCCCCTTCGCCCTCCGCATCCCTAGCCCTAGCAGTGAAAGAACTATAGTCGCATACAACTCAATAATCAATCGGCAAATTCCCCCCTCAAAGGAGCCCCTTCAGCCAATGGCGTCTTCCGATTCTCCCCCTAGACCGATTCTCTCCCTCTGGCCGTTGATCGGCTCCCTTGGGCCGGCTAGCGGGAAATCGCAGGAGGTGGTACATGAATGGGGAATAGCTATGAATTATTCGGATTAACCGCGGCGCAATGGAAATCGGTCACAGTTAGAGAGATTTAGCATACTGGAGACATACTAGCGAAGACACATACCGGCTTTACGTAAAAGAGCTGCGCGTGCGCAGTGGCAAATGCGTCGTCGGGTAGGACTATACTGCTCGTGCGCAATAGGTGCGCGTATACCGGTGTACGTCTGCGCTAGTACGTCTCCGGTAGGCTAAATCTCTCTGCTAGTGAAAGAGACGTTTACGGCAGCCGAAACGCTGGGAATAGGGGGCTGGTTGCCACACCTAGTGCGCACAGATTCGCGGCCCGCCGCTAAATCCCGCTGGGAAAAAGCCACTTGACATTTCTCCCTACGCGGTGGCTCACTGGTTAAGGCGCTCGTCTACTGAGCTGGAGTACCCGGTTTCGAACCCGACCTAGGCGGCTGCGTTTCGGTGGAGGCGAAATACAAGAGGCTCCCGCGTGCTTTGCGATGCCAGTGCACGTTGGAGGTCCCCAGGTGGTCGAAATTATACCGGAGACCTCCGCTACGGCACCTCTTTCTCCGTTTCTTCTTTCACTCCCACCTTTCCTCCCTTCCCTTACGGCGCGGTTCGGGTGTCCGCCGAGATATGTGAGACAGATACTGCGCCATTTCCTTTCCTCAAAAACCATTTTTTTTATTTCTTCCTTGACTGGTTTGCGGGCTGACAGCGCGCCTTGTGTGGCAGTAACATGTGAACACGTGATGCGCGGGCCGCGGACGGGCCGCGGACCGACGGTCTCTCGTGCGAATCGGTTATTAACCGGCGCCCAAAACAGGCGCACACGGGCGCCGACGGCGAGCGCGGTGCAGTAAGCACGAAATGGAGAGCACGACACGCACTCGCGAACCGTCGTGGAGATCTTCCGCATTGCAGCGCAATGCAGACGAAGCGCGCGGCAAATGTAAGGTTGAAAAGGGGGCGTTCACTTTCCGTAAATAAGAATCCAACGCGGGGTATTTCCTCATAACATCGCTATTGGCTCAATTATTCTGTGAGTTAGCCGAGGTTACCTGCATGTATAATTCGTGCCGCGACGATTCACTGCCCGCAGCTGTTCTGCAAGGAGCGCTATATCCCACACACAGTTGAATTCGGGCCTCTCTTCTGCTCCTTTTAACTGTTCCTGTTGCATTTCAACTGCGTTTGTTGCGTTAGCGAAAACGAAATTCTATCACTGGCCGTCAAAACTGTGCGAGAGAAGACAAGAGCGGGTTTACGAAATCATGGCCGAAAGGAAAAGGTGACACGCAGTACAGTGAGCCGTGTGATCGGCCGAGCGTTCCACTCGTCGTATCCGGCCTGTCCCAGCTCACCATCATTCGCGAGACCGAAGGGAAAGACAAAGAAAAGGCAGTCTTGCCGTACGTCATGAGGATTGCGGAAGTAAAACATAATTTATCAATTCAAATTGCGGAAAGGGACGATATCAACTGGATGGTTATCAGTTAGCGGCGTTGTAGAGAGAGGGCAGGAAAGATGGAATTCCCGACAGCTCAAAGTAAGCGAGGGCCATGAGGGAAGTGTCAGACCGCTAGCCAACGTTTTGAACAGCGAACAGGCGATGCAAAGTCCTCTGCTCAAAGCGTTTACTGGCGACCTTAAGCAACCCTTCCGCCCCTTGTTCACTTTGAACTGCCCGGTAAATGTAGTGGCACATTAAAGCCTGTCGTGTCGGTAATGGTAAAGTGAGGAGCGCAGCTCACTATTTTGAGACTTTGTGCGCGGGCAGCCGATAGAGCGGCGAGTGCTGCAGCTGCGTGCGAAGTCCATGGAGAGGAAACTTCGTTTGAGATGTTCATGCCAGACAGTCGCTATTAAGCCCCGGACAGCGATTGATCGCAACTGCGATCGCAACTTCCGTGTCTCTTTAACCGAGCAACGTTTCAATAATTTTTGTACGAACGGTCAAATGAAGCCACAGGGAAGGCCCGACAGTACGACTCCATACACATTTGCCCTCGGTGGCGCAGAAAAAAAAAAAAGTAAAGTAAGTGTCCGCGGCGGTATTTACTGCCGCTCCATTCTTTGGCTGGAGTGAAAGCAGAGAAGCCGAGGCGTCCGTCCTTCGAATGACCTGTTCGCTGCACGCTAAATAGATGCTGGGAGGTTGTAATTCGATAAGCTGTCCTTTCTGTTTTCTTTGGGCGAAAATACGCCACTTTAGTGGCCGTCCATCCAGGGCCTTCTTTCCACGGTCGGTTGGTGAGCGTCGTAATAGGCGAGACCCCACCCCCCCTCCTTCGCCCAGAGAAGAAGAAGACCCATTTTCGGCCGAGGGACGCAGAGCCGCGGAATTCCTCTCCGTAACTCTTTGTCTGCGCCTGATTTATGCTTGCGGCCAGCGGAGGAGGAGGCATCCGCTGCCTCCGGCTCCCCTTTTCCGCGCCGCCCTCCCGGCGGCCCTTCATATTTCTCATCTCGCCAAATAGACGCCGCCGCAGACTGCGCGGCGCGCTGTAATGGAGCCGCGGGCCTTACGTTTTACGGCGCGCCGTCGGCCGGGAGGGGGGGGAGCGCGCGTTTTCGGGGGGGGGAGACGTGGGAAACGGACGCCGGGAAGCCCCCCGCGCTTCTGTTTTAACACCTGCTCGTCCCTCGGCGCCGCTCTGCTTCGCACACGTGGCGACCGCTGCCCTCCCTCGACCGTCCAGAGGAGAGCGCACGTCTTCACATGCCAGGCTTGTGAGGAAGAGAAGGCCGTGTGCGAGAGGAGGAAGAGAATGAACGAAACTGAAATTATTGTAGTCGTGCGTGGACCTGCGTGTTTCTACCTGCAGTTGTACAAGGTGAAACTGAGCTGCGAGAGAGGGTTTCGGAGGTTGAAGTCTTCCTTTCTTGGCGACTCTTTTTTTTCTTCTCTGTGTGTGTGCGTGCGTGCGTGAGGAACTGATTTTCCGTTCGGCATTGAAGAGCTCATCGCCTGAATAAACTCAGTTCTCAAACCGCTACCAAACCGTCCACGACATGCAAACTCGGCCAAACTCATCGCCGCGCAGCTAGAGGGTCCGAACGTTTGCAGTTCTGGTGCCCAACCAATAAGCAAACACATGAACTCATAGAAAAGAACTTTAATGCGTGTACAAACTTGATGCGTAAGCAATGCACCATGGGAAAGTAACGCTTTCGTATGCGCACACGCAAGCAGTGTTAAATTTCACTGCCGATTTTTTATTTTTTTTTTTGCATTGCGCTTCCACACGGATGTGCGGGCGCACGTACGCACGCACATGCACACACGCAGTTATATAAAATGGAGCACGCAAGCTAAGTAATCTTGCTGCGAGTAGAATCATTGCTATCAGTAGACATGTTCTCATTTTTCCCCATGTGGGTCTATTGAAGGTTACAATAAAGAGGAACGCTGGGACGAAGCGCTCTTTTGATTACGTGGCGCGTTCCTTGATCAGAGGAGAAAAGGAGGTCGTATTGTTCGCAAAAATTTGTGGAGTTCCTCAGGCATCCTCTCCGTGTGGCCTCAAAGTCCTGCGCTCCCATATAAATGCGAGCGGGTAACGCGACCGCGACTTGGTGTTTAGCAGCAGACCGAAACATCCGTTCGGTCACGGTAGCCACTAAAAACGTGCGTAATCAAAACAACCAAAGTTAATGAGGCTTACTGAGGGCAACTTTAGCGCCGACTCCCCTCGGGCAGTCTTTTACACTTACCGGGCGGTGTTGGTCGTAAGTTTCCGCCGGGCGTTGACAGCCGAGCGCGCGCGGCGTCCCAGGACGGTGACGCACGCGGTCCCCCTCCCGTGGTGCGATGGCCGCCTACGCCAGTGACCCATTAGAGCTCTCCGCCCGCGGTGTCCGCCGATAACGGCGGCATCCAGCTGCGCCCGGTCGTCGCGCGCCCTAATGCATGCACCGGCATCTTTCGTCAGCTTTTGTCTCTCGCGATCGGGGCCAGCGCTCGGCATTCCCGGGGTTCGCCGGCGAGCATATTTCTCTTTATGAAGGCGAAACACGCAGCAGGGGCGGCCGCTTTCTTCGGCTGCGATGGGCAGTGCTTTTCTGCCCCGCTGCAGAGGTTATAAACACAGGCCGCGCGCTTGTTTATGTATCGGCGGGCTGCCTCTGGCTTGCGGTCGCGCGGAGGAGAGGGATTTCGGGGAATCCGGCGACTTCATATATGTAGGGGGGGTGAGAGGCATAAAGATATCGACAAGATAACGCGCGCGGCCCCTTAAGACGCGGACCGGCGGGGGAGGCCCTTGCTTATCGGCGGCTCTCGGTCCCGGGAACACGGCGAGTGGCTGGCGCGTTTTTATGGGCGTCCTCCCGCCGGGGAAGGTGCGCGGGCGAGAGGCGCATCGCGTCGATGCACGCCGCCGCCGGGGGCAAGGGTGCCGCTGACCGGCACATCACCCAATTGAGGGAGGAAAAGGGGGGGGGGGGGGGGGGGGGGGCTCCTTTTCAGCGCGGCACTGACACCTTCCCGCAATTTTCTCGGAGTTCGGAAGAGCAAAAATAAATTGCGTTATTTTGAGTAAATTACGCTCGATGGTTCCGGAATGGCGGACGGTAGAGCGAAGGGAACACCGCAAGCGCGGCTCACAGATAGAGACGTAAAGTTTCCGGAAATTTTCAATGCTTAAAAAAAAAAAAAAGCAATGAAGAAAACAGAATTTTTCTTTTCGGAAGCAATTGAAACATTGCGAAATACTCAAAATAAGAATATGCAGATCATTTAAATCCAGCTGCATCAGTAGTTTGACACCGAAAATGCTTTTTCGTTGATTCTTGTTCGCATGTGCGCATAATTGCCTGGTGCTTTGGATTCCCAAAGACTGCCCCTTGGATACTTTTGAGAGAAAGAGAGAGAAACCCTGTAATGAAAAAAACAGAGAAAAAAACGTCTTCGTCTTCGTATTAACAACAACCTTTGGTCGGCGTTCCTTCCATTAAATTCAGAGAATTTATCCGGAGTTTAAAAATTGCTGGCAGGCTACTCTGCGCGGGGAAGGGAATTTGGGAGATAAAGATGGAAGGGGAGTGGTGCGGAAAAGGTAAAATAAAGGGGAGAAGATAAAATGCGGCCATTAAATGCGTACTAAGGTGTACCGGCGAGTAATGGTGTAACATTTGAAATGATGATGTGCACAGTCCGACAAATGGGCTAACAAAGTTCAGTGCGTGAAGAATGCATGAGCATAACATGCAAGGTGAAATCAGAGCTTGTCAAGATGTCCAATGTGATTTGAACATTCAAAAATTGTGTTGATTGCATGTCTCTGTTGCCTACATCAGAAGTGGCCACCAGAGGAAGATCTGTCAGCCTCTAAATAACGGTATGTCGAAAGCTGACTGCACTAAGAAGGAAATGGACAGACAATCCAGTCAGCAATCTTTTAAAGGAGTATAGACACCTAACTTTTGGGTGCCTGTTTTCTTGTTTGTAATGGTGCGTAAGACATTATTATACATTAATCACCATGTGGTATTCTCCTACGACCGCGAAATAATTTATAGTCGAATTTCTTTCTCGTGCTGTTTCGGTTTCAACAGCCGACCGATGACTGACATCAAAGTGTGGTTAGAGGTCACGTAAGGCATGAAAAAACTGCAATATAATCGCTGCTTCTACATTAATGTCATTCCGGCCCTTGAAGAAGGCTGGCTTCAGCACTCCAGTATATTAAACCGGTGAAACAGCGATTATATCGTCGTTTTTCCATGCCTCACGTGACGTAAGAACCACTTTTTGACGTCACAGGCAACGTTCGGCTCCTGAAACCGAAACAACATGACAGAAAAATTCTATGAGAAATTATTAAGCGATCGTATACGCGAATATCACATGGTGATTCGTGCATAATAGTATCTTCCGCATCATTATAGAGAATAAAATATACCATCAAAATTAGGTGTGTCTACTCCTTTAACAAACGTCTGCTGTGCATGTTGCTCCGCAGTGCCAGAAGATGCTTGATGAGGCTCTGTCACAAATAATATAGCCTTTACTGATGCTGCTAAGAGCCCACATTGGCTTTAAGGCTTTCGAGCTTCGAAGACTCGCATTTGAGCTGCCATTTCAGCTGAAATAAGAGCTGATTACAAAATCCCGATTTAATAGTTTGACTGCATGTGTAGTCGCGTTCTCATGTAGAGCAGACCCGCGCAACATTTGTCGTTTAGGCCTTACCAACTGACAGCTAAGCATGATGTACTGGCTCAACCCCAAATTATATTGGAACTGAAAACTGATAGAAAATGTACTGCACTTTATTCCCTTTTTCTTTTCTTTTTTTACGCAGCCGCGCATCACAATTTCAATGTTCGCTGAATTAATTGTTCAGTACCTTATTTCCAGGCCATATAGACCATGGCCGTTTTTTCTCCTGTTTTCCACCCCCGAGGAAAAAAAAAGAAAAAAATTCGTTTTTTTAACCAAAATTCTTTTTTTTTGCCGAGCCCTACCTTCACTACTCACAGAAGCGTGATGTCTTGGAACGTAGAAAGCGCTCCATAACCTCACCTTTTGTTGTCCCGTTTCCGTGTTGCCCTTAACTAAACACTCTTAATCTTTTACGACGTCCTGGAATGGCTTTAGCTGCGTTGCCGGCAATAAAATACCACAGCCGGGCACCGCTGCTTTCCTTGCGCGAGAGGAAAGGAGAGCGGTTCATGAGCCCATGTCGTCGTTGATGAAGAAAACAAGAAATGGCACAAAGTGACAGCGTATATCATGTTAACGTGTTCGACGTCATCTGGACGTCTTTCACGTCATTTCACAACGTCAAATGAATTTTTTGACGCGTCGGACGCCATTCTGACGGTGACGGGTTCCTTCTTCACAGCCTGGGTTCTAGTGGTCGTAGCACCGGGCTTGCCCAGTGCTCCTTCTATAGCGTGTTAGCAGCGCCAGCCGCGCCGACAGAACGGGAGGGACCTCAGGGGAAGTGATCAGCCAGAAGTCATAACGGGCTGCGGTCCAGCTGCTTTGTCACAGCCGTGCACGCTTCGAGTTTCTTTAGCAGGTGGAAATGGTAGAAAACGAGAACTGGTTTGCCTGCGCCTGGCGCCATCATATAGAGGTTGATGCGAACCTCTCGATTGATTCCACAGAAATCGCTTTGTCGCTCACCTCCAGTGCAGCTTAGGAGGTGGTGCTTCGCAGTTAATTCTGCCAGATGTTCTCTCTGACGACGACAGCTCTGATCCTCGCATTATTCAAAACAAAGGCAGTAGCGGTCAGCAGTGCTGATTCAGTCGAAGCGTGATTGGGCACTGCAGGAGCACTTAGTGGTGGGCCCACGACATCTCATAACTTATCGTGGCAGAAAGCGCCCGAACATTGGTTCCAATTCCAAGCACAATCGCACAGGTTTCGTCGTCGAACACACCACGAAACTTAGCGCGCGATAAAATGCCTCTCTTGGGAGACGCTTGAGTACTGTGTGGGTGATGAACAGGGGCGTATTTTTTGGTCACTCTTGGAGGGGCCGGTCCAGTTTGTAGCATTCATTGTTTGGGCATATTTCGCCGGAAAAAAAATGGAGCCAGCAAGGTTTTCCTGCGTAAAATTTCTCACTTGGTGTGTGTGTGTGTGTGTGTGTGTGTGTGTGTGTGTGTGTGTGTGTGTGTGTGTGTGTGTGTGTGTGTGTGTGTGTGTGCGTGTGCGTGTGCGTGTGTGTGTGTGTGTGTGTGTGTGTGTGTGTGTGTTTTGGGGGGGAAGGCCATTACCAAAAGAAAGGGGGCATTCCGATTCCTGTTATTACCAGGTGGTATGAAAACAAATAAGTACCAATGGGTACAAATGAAGGATGCAGCTTGGCAGGTCCCCGTCGCTGCGCGATTTCTTCGTTTTCAGGACTGCTTTACGAACAGAGTTGAAGGACAGCGAAAGCGCTGAGGACAAGTGAGCAGCGGTTACTTGTTATCCACCGCCAGTATCGTTCCTACCAGTCGACGCACACGCACACGCGCCGCGTGTTATCGACTAGGCGCAACGAAAGCAGAAACTGGCCCCATTTCACGCACACCAAGTTATCCCCGAAATAACGCAAACGGTGCAGTCTTCTTGCAAGCCAATCCCAATGCACGCGGCGCTCGTTACAGCGCGGCTGCAGCGGAGTAGACGTTAACTAGTGCTCTCCTGAAAAGGGCGGGTTAACTTTACTCTCTGCTCTCGCTGCCAGGGGGCCCGTTTCTGTTCTGTCACGTTTAGGCTGCAGTGACGCGAGGGGCTCTCGGAGAGGAGGAGGGCGCTTGGCAAATGGCCTCGCCAGCGTCGGTCGGCCAAAGAGAAAGAACGGGTGGAGCCGCAGCTGTCGACACCCATTCCCACTTCCCTGTGCCGTGGGCCTCGGGGCTTGCCGACAGCGACGGGATCCCTGACTAAGTGCCGCCGCAGGACGCACTTGGTGACACGTCTTGGCACGTGAACCACATGAACCCCCGATACCGACTCGCTCTCTGCCGCGACCGAACACGGGCTATTTGCGCGCAGAGATCTGTGGGAACGACGGCATGCCCTTACGCCTTGCCTCCCTTGAGCGACCGTCCCTCGAGGTAAACCGGAGCGGAAGCCTAAATGATCGTAAGCCAAACTAAGGCGAACCACGAATCAAGTGCACAATTCACATACCGCATTTTATGGCCTATGAGTCGCTTCGCTCCGTTGTATCTACTATATACGGTCGGAGCGACGGAACCTCACTGATGAATCAAAGTGTGGGCAACCACCAAGTACGGTCGAGCGGACGTCGTGCTTTTTATTTGTGCACCAGTGAATCCGGCACACGGCGTCCTTGGTCTGCGTTGGCTGCCTCCGCTTTACCCGGCAGAAATACAAGCAACCACTTTTAAATCGGCTGCACACATTCAAAGCTTGCATTCGTTGAAAATACTGACATGATCTGCGAGGAAAGACTACACTAGATGGTGCGTTCATGACGCAAAGTCCTTGTCGATACTTAATAGCTACGTGTCATGGCTGAAAGAGAATGCGCAGCATGAACCGCGCTGTCATCTCGCGTAGTTTTAGCGTAACACGTTTTCACAAATACGCATATAAGTTTCGCTAACGAAACGTGAGAAAAAAACTCCACGAGTTATAGAGTGGAAGAAACGGTACGTACTTTTATTAGGCGTATATAGGTTGAACCTGTATTTCCTAGCAGCAAAACAGCGTGACACCTGCGCATTTATGAGTGAAGCATTTTGGGCGAGTTGGTATATATTCATGATCATGACTGTATTTCGGAGAGCTGCCCGGCATTTCTCTAGCGCGCTACAAATTCCCATTGGGTGGATCGTCGTGTTCGCATATTTGTGTCGCCAATGGAGGTGCCTCTCGGCTCTCAATATTAGAGAGTTTTAGAATGGGGGAACCATTTGTTTAGGGGTAGATAGGGGAATAGGGGCCGCCCCGCTATTTCCCTATCACTCCTAATCGATACGGTCCCCCTATTCTAACACTCCCAATTTAGAGCAAAAAACTCATCGGGCCAGCGTGAATCAGCGCGAGCGAGCAAAATGGGGCCACCGCTCGTGAATGGTTTCCCGAGCGGGCCGAGCGCCGCTAGTAGATCGTGCGAAAAACTCGCATTCTTGGCATGTGAAAAGCCCCACAGCCGCGGCCGAATGTAATTAGCCTACGTCACAGGGAGCCCGCCGACGCTGCCTTGTCTCCAAGGCCACTCGTGAGGTCACGTTTCGCCCAGGTGCGCGTCTAAACGAAAGCAATAACACACAGCGCGCGGAGGCCGATAAAGCGACTCCTTAAATTGTTTCAACAGGGGCGGCGAATTCCGCGAGCACGAGACTATCACGTGCCGGGACCGCGCCTGTCGGCACGGGCGCCGGCTACGATCCTGTGCCCCCTATCAATGTTAATTGCGCGTTGCCTCCGTGAGGCCTAAACTGCACTCTATATGCGCGAGAAGATTGGCGCGTGCCGTTTTCTCCCTTTGGCTCTGGCACCGATAAATGCGTTGACGCCGCATATTTATCTTCATTTTGCAATCGTTCACTAGGAAGCCGGACGCGTGCATCGCCCAGTTACTGGCTGCCTGCCTACGGGAGGGCGATCCAATCGCCGATCTTCATAGCGCGCCCGGCAACGACGCTGACTTCATCGTCCGCCTTTGGCCGAGGGCTGTGCGGACGCTGAAGAAGAACTGCTGTGCCGGGCATTATACTCGCCCCTCCTTTACCGTCCTCCCTCGGCCAAGCCAAGGACGTCGAGGCCTCTCTGCAGCTTCCTCGCGCGCACCGACGCTGGATTTACTGGCGACAAGCATGGAACACCAGCATGCAGCCTCGGTGAGAAACACTCGAGGCCCTGGAGCTTAAAACAAAAGCGCGTTTTAAATGCGAAATTTCTGCACATATACGGGGACCCCAAATTCTCGAGATCGAGCCACTCGAGCCTCATCAGGATCTCGCCAGCGCCTATCCCGCGCTCCTCCATAAAAACTGAGCGAAGAGAGCGGCTTCTTTGAGCAGGGGTCTCGTTTCCCGGCACTGCTTTCAACCACTTGAATTGGCATCTCCTCAGCGTCCATTAGCTAGTGCTCGGTAGATTCAGTTTGTCCAGAAAGAGCGCGTGCCGTGTGTCTGGAAACGAGGATCATGCAGGCTATACGCAGGAGACTAAAGTTTCGGGCGGCTCATAAATGTGAAGTTTAGGTCCGAGCGTCTTAATCAGCCTTCCAGAGATGCACTAGAACTAGATTAGGAGGGAGAACATGATGTGGCCCCGCAATAAGCATGGAGAGCGAAAACGGGCTTCGGAGGAGCGGCGAAAATGTGCAACGCCGACGTTATCGCCTCTGGACACACGAACCTTCAGGAGCACCGAGGACAACTCCAGCTTTTTTTTTTTGTTAGCACAGATCCATTCTATACCATTTTCTGACTATGCTGACGTTGTTCGGCAGCAGAACACTCATTTATTGCTTCAATCCGCCGTGGTGGCTCAGTGGCTATGGTGCTCGGCTGCTGGCCCGAAAGACGCGGGTTCGATCCCGGCCGCGGCGGCTGAATTTCTTTGGAGGAGAAATTCGAGGCCCGTGTACTGTGCGATGTCAGTGCACGTTAAAGAACCCCAGGTGGTCGAAATTTCCGGAGCCCTCCACTACGGCGTCTCTCATAGCCTTAGTCGCTTTGGGACGTTAAACCCCATAAACCAACCTACCAACCAACCATTTATTGCTTCGAAAATTGGGTTTGCTGGTTTTCTCGCCACTCGATTTAAACTCGTGACGCCTGCATCGACAGGGACTCCGTGAATGGTGGCAGCGGTGTAGCCAGGCCTCAGGGATGGGCGCCCCGCAGTGCTGTCTCGGCGTCCCCGCAGTTTACTTTCGAAAGTGGTAGGTGGTGGCGAAACGCGTATTTCATCATGTGCTTTTTTTCTAGATCATACAAGCTCCATTTCCTGGTAGAGCAGTTGCTTTGTGTTTGTAACGCGGTGATCTATCGATGCAGGCCGACGTCAGTTTATGTTGCCGTAACATTTTTAGCGAAATAGAGGTTTTTTCGTGTACTGGACATGAAAAAGAACTCGGGACGTGTGCATTCCATGGCGGTAACGAATATGAAGGCGAGCGGCAGGGCAGTTAATCAAACGCCGCTATAATACGAAGGTGACGACGAACAGTGACTGTTAAGAAGTCGGTGGTCAGAGAAAGACGCCATAAATTGTTATCACGTACGAGCCTTCGTGAAGGAGGTCGATATATTGGCTATGGAGGCTCATGCGGTGTCTAATTGTTTGCGTATAAAATACTTTCACGCGTAAGCTTACTCTCGACGTGAAAACAGGCCGTCAATTTCATATTATGTATTCTTGGTCGCTCACCCACTGGGCACGAATGCGCGTGTCACAAACTCCCGCGCAAGGCCCCATCAGGCCTGCATCGGCCGCGCACTCGAAGTTTCAGTCCAGCCTCGCTTGAGGCGTAACTTTGCGTGCACAACAGCCTCTTGCTCAACGGCAACGTCCCGCGCAGGCGGCCCCCCGATTCTCGTGCGCCGTCGTCTGGTGGCGAGCGCCGAGACAAGAGAGGGGTCTCCGCCGCCGCTGGCCGCTGACGCGCGCGCCAGGCTTCATCGGGTCTGTACGTCGTGTCCAGGCTTCTGAGAAGTGTTGCCACCGCTCTACGCGGCCGACGAGCCCCCTCGTCGTCCGTGCCTTTCCTCGCCGGATCGGCGGCAGATATGCCTTCGCTTTCTTTATTCGCTCTTCGCTACAGCTGACGCCATCGTATACGTCCCACG
Organism: Amblyomma mixtum; assembly: GCF_055824585.1. Classification (NCBI taxonomy): domain Eukaryota; kingdom Metazoa; phylum Arthropoda; class Arachnida; order Ixodida; family Ixodidae; genus Amblyomma; species Amblyomma mixtum. Next base: position 51,241,797 of record NC_143014.1, read on the forward strand.
ACCCTCGCGCCGAGCCTGACGCGTCTTCTTCCCGTCGAGGAGAGAAAGACGGAGAGGAAAAACGTCTCTTCCTCTCGGCGCGGCGATGCCGTCGCGCGCCGCGCGCACTCGTCACAGGATCGCGACAAACGCTGTCCGCTGGTGTAGCGCATCTTCCGGAGTATAGCTGCATGCTCGATGCGTGTTTGTGCGCCTAGACTGAAAGGTCGACGTAGGAGGGTGCCGCCAAGCATTCGCCATTTCCTTGTTCTATTCACAGTACGGCGCAGTATGACAGATCAAGCAGGCGGAACTCAATAAAGCAAGAGAGAGAGAAACAAAGTGACACAGGTTATAAACGGAAAAAGAAAAACAGACGCAAAACTTCCGCATGTGTGTGATTTGGCTGTGACATAATGTAAAGCCATTCGTGGATCTCTTACAGACCTCAGGTTAAGTGGATGCGTGGGTGCCACAGTCACGATCACTGATAACTATGAGACGATATCCATGGCGTAGAACACACGCTCGAAAAGCTTTGTTACTCTTGCGCACCTTTCCATACGTTGAACCGTTGAGATTGCAGCCAAGGTTGCCAAATGCTCCAGTTCAGGGTGCGCGTATACGAACTCTGGAGGCTTTTACGTTGCGCCTCAGCAGTTTTTAAAAAAAATTGATTGTAGCAGTTATTACTGTAACACGAAGGCAATATATATTTGTCTCCGTCCATCTCACCGCCAGATGGCGTCTGTGAGCAGCTTCCGTCCTTTGGCAACTGATGTCTGGCCCCGGCTTCCTTGCGAGGGATGCGAGCTGACTTGAACGATAGTATGCAGCGTCGTCTAGAGTGTCTTTACTGTGTCTGCGTCGTTTCCTCTCGTTGTATTCCGCCAAGGTCTGCAGAATACGCAGGCATTCGATATGAGCAGACTGGACAAAAGTCTGCTGCACTGCTGCAGTGTGCGGTCTTATGTTGTACAGCGTTCCGCTCTGCAACAAAAAAAAAAGGTGGTGACGAAAGCTATAAGATCGTGTGTTACAACGTGGTAAGCTCGCACTAATGCTATATGGTTTAAAATAAAACTGCGGGCCATAGCATAGAACAACCACGCCGTGGGGCTGTGAGTATAAATAGTCGGCATGGGACAGGCGGGAGTCGGCTCTGTCCATGCATTGTAGCGCCAACAGCGCTTCCAGCGGACGTCCACTCTCGCACCGTCTTCGTCCGCTCGTGAGAAACAAACTACAATACGCGAACACGAATCGCACGCGAGAAAAAGCTGGCGCGCAGTGGCGAGAAGCGCTCACGTTTGCGTCAGCGAGACTTGTTGTGGCCCAGCACAGGCTTCTCAGAACCACCAGCAGGGGCCATCGCTCGCGCCGGCTCGTGCAGCGAGTTCGCTACGGGGACAAGAGCAAAATCCGCCCCGGAGGAACTTCGCAGCAGCAGCAGCAGCAGCCTGCGGTGGTGTTGGCGCTGTTTGACGCGTATCGATGGCAGGGCGGCAGCGACCAGTCCGGTATGGCCGCCTACGTTCGCGCCGCCGTCGCTGCTGCGTAATTACATTTGGACCGTCCGATCGCGATCGGCGCACGCGCGGCTCGTGCGATTCTGTAGCTGCGCCGTCCGGTTCGACCGGGGCCCATCTCTGAGCGGCGGGCCCATCTGTCACGCGAAACCCGAGGCCCGGCTCCCCACTCGGACTCGAATGGTCGTAAAGCCGCTCTTTTTCGGGCTTGCGCCCACTGTAGCAGTTTGTTTAAAGTGGCATCTTCAGGCGGCGGCTTTGTTTGCTTTCGCGGGGCGCTCTGCTGTTTTTCCGTCATCCGCAATCATTCCGCCAACCAAGTCTTCTATTTAAGTGGTCCGCCGCCGGACCGTTTGCGAACGGCTCGTGAGTTTATAAGGGGCGGCCGCCGTGTATCTCAAGGGACACGGCCGCCCTTAATCTTGATCTTCGCGACGCGGAAGAAAAATCTCTCTCCCCCCCTCGCCGGCTGACCCGGACGACTGTTTCTGCTCGTAGCCTTTATTTTGTCTGCACCCTCTCGCGAACGGAGCGCGAGACGCGCCGTGGTTTATCTGTCATCGAGAGCATCGGACACGCCGTTTTTAGAAAAAGCGTAATCTGAACAAATTACTGAAAAAGCCTCTCGAACACCGCGCAACTGAACGCTGGGAAACGGGGCCCGACGCGGAGGGAAGGGTTTCTACGCCGAACAGAAAGAAAGGCCAGTGCACAGAATTTCCTGCGTCCGCCGTTGTGGAGCCTTCTTTCATTTATTCTCGTTATGGTTGAAATCGCAGCTCTTTGGCGACGGAAAGAAGTCGTCAGTCTAATGCGCTCTGAGCGACTATCCAGGTTTCGTGAAAAATGAACGTCAGACAAACTTGGGAGGAGCAGAATGGGGTGAGCAAAAAGTTGTGAAGAAACGCGCGCAACGCAGTTTACAGCAGGCACGCCGATACAGTGAAAAAGTAACGTTCAGGTCGTAAAAACAGACAAGACATGAAGGGAAAAATTGACCTCGCAATCTGCTGCACCGCTTGCTGCACGGCCGCAGACGCACATCTGAGCTCACGCACCTGATAGCGCAAGATACCAAGTTCAGCCTTTTTAATTTTGTAAGATACTGTTATGAACATATGAATGGGAATGGTCTAATCTTGCGATGCGTAGCAAATTCTTGCGTTTAATTTTTTGCCCTGCGTTCGCACGGAGTATTTAAGACTGCCATAGAAAATTAAAGGGGTGCGTTTTGGGCAATAAATAGCAAAAACGTATGCAAGCGTCCCAAGAAGGTATCTGCGTATACTATATCGATTGTTGTGAATCAACCTTAGTAGCTGCTAAAAAATTGCGTTCATGAGCGCTTGTCGATAATTTCCGGTTATGCCCCTTGAAAAGATATCCGACGGGAAATTACGGAGAAGGGGCGTCCATAGCCGGTACCAGTAAATTTAATGACAAACCTATAATTTCTCACAACACGGTAGCGCAAAAGAATGTCACTAGCGCAGTACTTAAGACGAGTGGAGTAAAACAGTAAATAGGCTAAATGAGCACCCTGGCTGGATGGACGGTGGAAAAGAAACTCGGCCCTGCAGGGTCGTGCGGAGGCTCAGAAACGCCGTAGTAAAAGCCAAAAAAGGGGGAGTTCGCTCGGAAAACTCTCGCGAGAACGACGCCACATTTCCGCGTTTAAAGTGTTCGCGACTGCTGAGTGACTTCGACGAACGCGAGGGCCGCAGTCAGCAGCACTGCCGGCCAAGACGGCGCCGGCTCAGTGAAATGTGGTTAGGCACTGCAGGCAGTCCGCGTTCACGGCCGTTGGCGGCGTATATACCATTGTCTAGGGGAAGCAAAAGGAAAAGAAACGGCAGCGCGCGATTAACTGAATTCCAGCAGCGGGTCGAGCTGTGGCTATAGTTACCCGCGGTACTTATGAATGTGGAGCGGGGAGTCCCTTTCTGTCGGACTCATCTACTATACGGTGGCTATGGTTAGTTAGCCCCTGCTTATGGAAGGTCAGCCTCTCTGCATATACGACTGTCATGGCCAGCGTGAACATAGCAGGACACACGGAAGGAGAAAAAGGGTCGGGAAACAACACAGAGTAACGATATTTTCGCCCCGACCATTCTTCATCTGCGTGCCGTGGCAGCGAGGCACGGCCTTCCTTGCTGCTTGTGTGTCATTGCGCAAAAAAACTCGTGTCTGTGAGCAATCAGTAATTGAGCGTAGGAGGCGAGCTCGAAATCTTTCTTTTTTGAGAACGCCAGTGTGGAAGCCGCGCTTTCCGCGATAAGAACTTCTCTCGCACCTCCCCGTTTTTCTGGTTTTTCCGTGAAAAATTGTTGCACATGGAAAAGTTGATTTGTCGATGCCTTGCATTTAAGCTACGAGCTGCGTGTATGAGCGTATATTTATGCGCAGTCGATACCCTGGACACCCACGACGCACGAAGCGCCCCCCCCCCCTTTTTTTTTTTGTTTACGCTTCGAGCCCTTTCCTTCTCGCAAAACCTACTTTTCTCATTTTTCATCACTGGCATGCACTAAGCAACAGACCGTCCTTTCATCTCACCACAAATAATCAAAGCCCCATAGCGCGTTTCGCCCAGCTTTGGGGCAAAAAAAAAAAGCAGTCGAGAAACTTTGCTGCTTTTTGCCCGTGTTCCCTCGGTTCTCTTTCATTTTCTGGGAAAATTTCAATCGTCCGATTTCTTTCAGTTTGATCGCAAGCCTCCTCTCGCGTTATTGTGTAACTGAATGAGGCGCATGCTGTGCACTGACAACGCTGGGCAAGCGCATCGATGAAGAGGAAAGTATACACAGTGCATTCATATCGCTCAGCTTTCTATCACGCGCACTGGCTCTGACCCGAATAACGTTCTTAGGTATACAGCTCGCCACTCGCCTGTCAGCGGGGTAACGGCTCGGCTCTCAGGGCTATACGAGCACGTGGAGGGGTTTTGTCGTTATTTGTATGGGGCAGCGGGGGCCCCTGCCATTGTGCAACTCCAGGAAAAGTCATCTTTCTCGAACAGAAGGAGATGAATCTGCGCACTCGTGCCATCACTCAATTTTTTTGTGAATGCCCTCGCAGACCCGTTCGATTGGGATAAAAAAAAAAGCACGCGCTGGTCCTTTGCAGTCCTTGTGACGTCTTTAAAACGCCGGAGGATTCAAACTGCTGTCATGAAGGGGCGAAATAGTACGCATTTACTGAGTAAAACGTCATGACTTTGAACAAATTTTGGTGCTCCTGTTCTGTTATTATTTTTACATTACAACCAGAGAAGATTACTGGCAGCTGCCAAAAAGAAATTTTAATACAGCATTTATTTACAGACCAGCTTGTTCACGGGAATAAAGGCTCAATAAGTAAGGAAAACTTATTCCAAGCGTCAAGTTTCCTATTGTGCGCGGACTTCAAGCACCATGTGTCATTTTTATTCCCTGACTCGCCTACGCTTAAACCTTGGCATGTAAGAAAACGGTGGCATCATCTGAAACAGAAAACAGAAGTAGTAGTAGTAGTAGTAGTAGTAGTAGTAGTAGTAAGTCGGTGTGTATGGTGTAGCAGTCATCAAGGATATACTGCACCGAACACGATGTGTGCAGGAAGTTTTAAAACCGAAGCGGTTACTTTAAAAACTAGAATCGGTGAGTGTACCCACTGATACGTGAAGGCTGTATACGTAAGTAAATGGATTGGATGTGGTGGCATTCAGTGCTCGCAAAAGTATATAGATAAAAGAGTTTACGGTGGTAGTCTAGGTGCGGGAAAGTTAAAAGTTTGTGTACGGCAGTGGGCTCATCTCCGGGCACTTCCTCGCTTCAAAGTGGATAATTGTGTGTCAGCATGGGATGTGTCGTGCGCGTAATAGAACTTCGTAACACCGGTTTCTATACATGGACAGCGCCTCCAATCAGAGCATTTATTCATTACATTTTTCTTTCTGAGCAGAAGTACCATTACGCGTTTCCAGAAATTAAAGCGCGCCTAATCACGCCCGAAGGCCGCTGGTTTCATGTGCGAGTAAACGATGGGCTCCGAGAAGCAACGAAATCGCCTCATTTTTTTTTTGTTTGTTTTCTGCTCTTTAATCTGTCCCCACAAATCGTGAGCTATCGGAAACAGAGCTCGCCACACCCCCACGGACAGCCGCTCTCATATGAAATGGGCTCAACAACTGCATCGAACATCGAGAGGAAAATGTCGAGATAAGCTCGTGCTGCCACTGCGTGGGGAACGATTGGGATCGCGCCGCCGCTCGGCTGCTGCCCCATTGGTCGAGCGGCGGGAGAACGAGCGCTCGGTTACTAACGATGGGACGGCCGCGTGCGTGCTTATACGCTTCGTTTGCAGAGATATCGTTTCTCCGTCCCACTCTTATGATGCCATTCTTCAAGAGCGGGGACTGCATGGATGGGATAATAAGCCTTCGGTTAAGTATGCGGCATCTCCCCGCGGCTGCCACGTTCATTAATGGAAATGCGAGCGAGCGCTCTAGTTTTTCGTTTTTTTTTCTGTTTTTTTTTTTGTTTTTTTCTTGTGCACCTCACAGGAAGCTTACTCCGTCCCAGAGCTTTTCAGAAACCCGCATTGTCATCGCTGCCGTCGCGCACTGCCGCCCGCCGCCTGCGGGCGAACGCTATTTCCGTAGTTTTCGTTTTCTTGTGCCGCGAACATGGTGGGAGCAGTTAATGCGCCCGCACAGATTTCCGAGAGCAACGGCGCATTTTAAAGGGAGTGCCATAAAGAGACACTTCACTTCGATTCTTTTCTTGTGCACGAACGAAGCGAGGGTGATCGCTCTATTGTTTCAGGTGTCAAGAAGCAGCGTTCTTCGCTATTCTGTTCTTCCTTCGTTCCCGCTGCATCGAAGCGCGGCTGCGTGTTTGACGCACATCTGTCAGGAAGAACTTCTTCCTGCTCGCCATGACTTCCTGCACTGGTTAGCTTCCGTGTCGGCGAAAGAATAGGGCTCGTGTTGATCGAGACGGGTGCGGAGGCCGGAGCTGAGGGTGTAGGTTGGATGCATTGTGTGCGCAGAATTCTGCCCCGAAGAACATGAAAGGGCGAGGCCAGACGGCGACCTTCAAGTGTGATGGGAACCTACCGGGGTCAAGCAGTACGTGCAGTACTGTTGTATACGTGCTCCTTTCACTTCTTCAGTTTTTGGCCCACTTCTGACACGAATGAAGTTTCCGGGGTTTTCTGCGCATTCGACATTGACGCAAGGCCTCTTTCTCGTTTTTTTTTTCCCTTTTCTGTACTTTGTTTTTGTCTCGCAGAGAAGAAAACATTTGAGGAAAAAATAATTTTTTCCTTAGAAGATCCATTATCATGTTTGTGTTGTCGTAATTCTCATATCCAAAAACTTTGCGGAGAAAGAATTAAGTTTCACAAATACGTTATTCTTATTATGCTTGTTTGTATCTCCTTAAGTCTTAATACAAGGGCGCCACATTGATTTTTTTTTTCTGCGCCGTTTTTCTGAAAACTTGCTCTACTATCTTTTTCAACAACAGAATGCTGCTTGCTTATGAGTCGCTGACTGCGCTGTAAGGAAGGACAGATGAGATATTCATGCGTTATAATCAAATAAGCTTTCCTCGATGTTCTAACGTTTCAGTTGCGGTGCTGTATGCTTTGATGTGGGATAACCCGACAGTCCTCATAATACGTGATCACAATACGTGATCAGTCGAGAACCTCCCGTTCGAAACGTTTAAGAGAGTTTGTGTAAGTGTCGCAATGAAATGAACAGGGAATTCTGAAGCGTGAAATAATTCAGTTTTCATCGGTCCTCAACAGTTGTTTTGGGAGGGATTCGCGTGCCAAGAGGGGTTTGCTAAAATTTCCTTTTTTTGTTTACTTCTACGCTGCTCGCTGCGAAGAGCCCTGCGCCAGCGTTAATACTAAACGACTCCTCTCCCATCTGGGCTAGCAGAAAGGATACGACGCCGGTCGAGCACGGCTTCGTCATCGACACGCGGGCGACACTGGAGCGAACTCGTCCGTCTCCTGCACAACGGCCTACAGGATAATAACGTGACTCTGCCGCTATATATTTAATCGCGGTGTGGGAGCAGCGCACCCCAACACTAAGCGACACCATGGTGACATTTAGCACCCTGAAGCAAAAGGCGACGGTGTAAGTTTTTCTTCCGAGGGGTTTAGTTTATTCTTACGCATCTCTGATAATGTCTCAAGTCCTGTCCCCCAGGCCGCCGCGGTGGCTCAGTGGCTATGGTGCTCGGCTGCTGTCCCGAAAGACGCGGGTTCGGTCCCGGCCACGGCGGTCGAATTTCGATGGAGGCGAAATTATAGAGGCCCGTGTACTGTGCTATGTCAGTGCACGCTAAAGAACCCCAGGTGGTCGAAATTTCCGGAGCCCTTCACTACGGCGTCCCTCATAGCCTGGGTCGCTTTGGGACGTTAAACCCCCACAAACCACAAACCACTCAAGTCCTGTCCCTGACGGGTGCGCCTCAAGTGCAGACGCTGCCTGGTCAGCGAGGCACGTCATGGGTTATTTATTGATTGTAAAACATTTTATTCGTCGGAAAGAGCTTGGTGCTAAGCGGTCGAGGGTACATAGCCTTCGACGACTTTGTCAGCCCACTCTACCGCCAGAACTTGCTTTCTGGGTTCAGAGCTAGCTAACACGCTCCCAACGCTGGAGAGAAGGATCGGCATGGGCCAGACTGGCGGGGAAGAACTACGCGTCATTTTTACCGGACTACACTCGCGTCCCGCCATGGCCTCTTGTTTGGGAGATGGGGCATGTCATCGGGCCTTTGGGCCCTACCGGCCGCAGGCAGAGGGAGCGGAGACTGTCCGACCAGCGCCGCCCAGTTCCTTGAGCGGCGCACAATCTGATCGGGCGCGACCCTCGCCGGGGCCAATTTCCAGACCTGCAGAGGACGCCGCCAGCGCTGTGTCACGCATGAGAGGACGCGCGCGCTCCCCGCGCCACTATCGTCGCCATCGGCAGCCCGCTGCTGCTGTCCGTGTAGTTCGGGATCGGCCGCTTGTCCCGTCGAATGGCTTTTGTTTAGATCGCCGATAAACGCGCCCGTGGCGTAAAGTGCGGAAAGGCGAACCGGGCCCGATCGGAGAGCGACTTGCAACAGTGTATTCGAGACCGGAGCGAAAACGCTCGTCGTGGTTGTAAATGCGCCCGGCGGGAGAGGGAGGCCGTGTGTGAAACGGGCCCCTTCCCGTGCGACACGTTGTGCGGAAAACACTCGTGTCTCAAGGTGTTGCGAATGCTAATTGATTCCGCTTGCAAGATCGCTTTTCGACACTTGAGAGCAGCAAAATTGTTGCGACGTTTTCAGCTGTGCAGTAAAAAGCTAAAAAAAAAAACACACTACGAGAGAGTTCGGCTGGACTCAATATGTTATCCGGTATTTTTATAGCGTTGTGGTTTTTCTCGCCGAGCTGATGGACCACCTGTTGCAATCGTCTTCAACGCGTGCGCAGTGATTGTATACATTGTTTTCAGCGCTTCACCTTGCGATCCTCGAGTAGCATGGTGGCGTGTTATAGTGTCGACTTAATTTCCCTTTTGCCGGCTGCGGCTCGTATTTCGTATTTCGCACTTGACGACGCCCTTGTTTCACTGCGGCGTCACGCTTGGACGGCGCTATTAACGTGGCTGCCCGTGGCGCGCTTTCTCCTCCGCCCCCTCGCAGAACAGCGTGGTCCAGTGTGGACGCGAGACCTGCCCCCTGCCAAGGGGCTGCTACTTCCTGCAGGAGTCCAAGGGGAACAAGTGCTGCGACGTCTGCAAAGGTAACACACACCCGCATTCCCCCCCCCCCCCCCCCCCCCCCCTCCCGCGCGATTAAGCGGGCCGCTGCACTGCTTCGTAGCCTTGATGCTCACCGATCTGCTTCGGCGTAACTCAACGAGTTTGCTCCAAATGCCCGCTTGCTTGTATCCAGTCTGTGCGTGCGCGCGGGGGGAAGAAAAATAAAAGGCGTTCAGTTTGCTGCCGCTAACCTGCCCTTGCCAGCGCGCATATTTTCGTTTGCACTTCCCAGCAGGCGCGAGCTACTTTCACGTTAACGGCGGTTAAGGAGCATCGCAGCCCCTCGACCTCGTAGCGCTCTCGACGTTCGCTGACGGTAATTGGATGCGAAGAGATGGAGAAATAAGCAGCAGTGATAAGGACGTCAGAGTTGTTACGCAGTAACAGGGTGAATAATAACGAGGGTCGTGTTAGAGTTGGTTTCGCTGAGAAGGCGGGTAGTCATTGCAGATACTGCGGTCGCAACATGCTTCTTGCTTGTACTAGTGTCAGATGGTTAAATCAGTGTCACTCCAAGTGAGGGTGCATCGCCTCATGAAGTGTCACTTTGGCGGCATCGTAATGCGTGTGTCAGCCGGAATGGATGTCACTGACAATCGGTAAACCTAATGCGCGGCCAGAATTTTAAACAGCACGTACAAATTTTAAGAGTTTGAAGGTAAATAAAAACACTTTCCTCAACTCCACTGACGTAGTAAAGCAACGGACGTCGAGACAAGCATGACGCTTTTTCAGGCGTGTTTATTACACCCCCCCCCCCCCTTTTTTTTTACGACATTAGTATCGGTTTCGAGGCTATACGCGCGTGGAGTGCGTAAAGCGTGTTCGGGCCGAATGGTAGTGACTGGATCGAAGTCATTTCGAGACGAGTGCGTTGTGCATCGAGCGTGTCTAAAGTTTGCAGTGTGAAATTTCACGAATGACTGTTAGATAAGTCCATTTCGCAGAAACGCAAAATAGATATATCATATATGGGCAACTCTTGGAGAGAACGAGGGGGGGGGGGGGATAAACTAAACATAAATGAAAGAGGAGAGAGAGAGCCCAGACTAGCCTAGTTTTCCGTGATTAAAAAGCCAATATGACATAAAAGAAGAGGAAAAAGTGCTCAAAAGGGAAATTTAAGGACAAGTAATTTGGGAAAAACAGAAAATGGGCTTGCCTCGGCGCAACAGCGCCAAGTCACAATTTGGGGATAAATAAAACAAAAAGTGATAGAAACATAGCTGGGAAGACAGGGAGCCCCAGGCAAGGAATGCAGAAGAAACACCCTCTCCACCTTTCCTCTCCTTGGTCCGGTGAGTAGAGCAAGGCGTAGTTTTTAAACATATAGTGTAGCACGCCGTGCGCATGTGAGAGGAGTCAACTCCGGGGCAGGAGTTTTTGCCAATGTTCCTGGCTGTTTCCGCAGGCTGCGTCTACAAGGGCCGCCTCTACGCGAGCTCAGAAGAATGGACTGACCCCCAGGACCCCTGCCGCCGCTTCTTTTGTCAGGTATTCCAACTCCTTCCGTTCGGACACGCGACACCTGTATCTCACTGCAGAATACACCGCCAGGCATTCCGGGCTATAGGCGAAACCAGTGGCTCCTGCGCCGTTTATAACGAGGCTTCCCAGCCCCCTCATTAAAGTGCACCAGACAGAAATTTGCACTTCCAGCGTCTGCAGCCGAACATGGGGCATTCGGATTTCTCTGGTATAGGTGCTCCCTCAGCCGTGAACTTGCAAAAACATAATGGCGCTAGTTCATATAGTAGTATTGTACCGACAAACAACGCGTACCCAACATTCTTGGAGAAAAAAAAAATTGAATGTCGCAATATTGTAAACTACTGTTATGGGAATCACGTCCAACACTGTCGGACAAAGAATTTTGAAAATTAGAAAATTGTAAGGCATTGTTATGTAAATATTGAAGGTAATGGTCCATTCCTCTGATATAAGCAAAATCTTTCTTCTAAAGTGTTTCCATCTATCGCATTGAACAGTTAAGACTGCCGTAGAAAACCAATGGGGAACGCTTTTGACGACAGCGAAAAGGGTAATAGAAAAAAAAAATTCAAGACTGTCATGGGGTGATCTGCGGATATAATGGTTTTATAGCGAAATCACGCATTATATGAAAAAAAAAATGCGTTAATAAACGGCTTCCCGCTTAAAAATGCTTCGGTCCAGAATTGTTGGGTATTATTGAAGGTAATGGTCCATCCTTTCGAAGCGTACCGAAATCTTTCTTTTAAAGTTTTTCCATTGCTCGCGTCGAGCAGTTAAGACTGTCATATAAAACCAATGGGGAACGTAATTGACGATATTGTGAAAGCGTCAATAGCAAAAAAAAAAAAAAAATGCAAGCCTGCTCACGGGAGATCTACGGATATATTATTGTTATAGTGAAATCTTGCAATGTGTGAAAAATCGGCGTTAATAAACTCTTTCCGTTTGAAAAATGCTTTTGTCCGAAATTGTTATGTATGGGCAGGACGCTAGCATCACACCTATATTGCATAAAAAACGTTCTCTTTTATTTTTTGTTTTGCTTTTATGCAGTCGTTTCTGAAAGTTGGAGGTTTTATTTGAAATAATTTTTGCTTTCAGGATGATTTTCATACAATGTGCTCCACAGAACCATCTTAAATGTTTGCGCTTGTCTTGTCGCTGTTTTTTACAGTTTTCTTTGAAGGTTGCCGGAAACGTTGCTCGTATACTTCAGGCGAACGCAGACCAGTTCGCTACCGCAGACGCAAAGGGAGCGAAGCTTTCTGCCTCGCAAATGCGGAACGTATTTTAAAACTGCGCTCGAACGCCACAAAAATGCTTCCGAATCAGAGGGCTATTCATTCATTTTCCCTTTTGGCGCAACCAGTGCCTAATAATACGCCCTACCCGCGCTCGTGCAAGGTTTTATGAACCAGATTTATGCGTGAAACTTCTAAGAACAACTTTGCGCGTTCGAAAAGGCTTGCCCGAAACTGCGTCCGTCCTCCCCGATAGACATTACGTGCAGCTGCGGCGCAATTCACATCGCAGTGCGTTTGCTCCAGCGCGTCTCGATTTGTTGTCGTGAATCCCTGCAGGCCATTAATTTCGCTGTAAACGGCAGCGCAGCGGGCGGCGCTGGTGCACTTTCTTCGCCAGCTGCCACCCTCCGAGCCCTGCGGCTGATTGATCTCGTATATTTTCCAACACGCTCCCTCTGGAAACAAACTCGGTGAATATATATAGCGAGAGAGAGAGAAAGAGCACCGCACGCGTAATTTGGAGGTCCTGGGTTCGGATCCCACCGGCGGCTCGTGGTTGTTTTTTCTTCTGCTTTCTTATTATTTATCTATAAAATCATCACAAATAATCTCAATTGATCAATACCACAAATTAAAAAAAAAGTTCCCCTATGCTTCTTGGCTTCTGTGGCTGTTGCCTTCCTTCCTATTTATAACGAGCCCCTTATTCCCCTTCCCTTGTCTGCTTAATTGCTTAAGAAGGGCCTCGGTTCTGGCAGTCTCGATGCCATAGGAAGCATATAAGAGGGTTATCGCATAGCTTCCACCCTCGCCGTTCTATGACGCTACACGTCACACCAGCGGTTATACAGGATGTATTACGTCCGCCGCTACGGACGAGGGTGGCGCTGGTGAACACTGTCAAGGTTAGGTTACACGCAAACTTAAATACCCCCGAAACCAGAAGATTGCACAACCGTCTCCGTAGCTCAGTTGGTAGAGCACCCGACGCGTAATTCGGAGGTCGTTGGTTCGGATCCCACCGGCGGCACGTAGTTTCTTCCGCTTTCTAACCATTTGTCTTTAAGCCATAGAATAATCGCTGATAATCTGAATTGATCAACTCCACAACTTTAAAAAAAGTTGCACAATGCTCCTCACACAGTCAACTTTTAGAGTTACTGCAAAAAAAAAAAAAAAAACCTAAGACTTTACACTATCTTTAAGAATAGGCTTTTTGAGTTGGCAGACCGCTTTTTTAGCGTAGCATTGTCAGTGGTGTAGTACATCAGAAAAAATTCAGGGGGCACTTTGACTGTCTAAAGTGCGTAGAGGCGAAAGCGTTTTCCGCACCACTTTGGCTGCCTCTGTGGCACTGGTGGCGTCACATATAATTGAGTACTAATTACTAAGTGACGATAAATCACTAATTAATGGTTAATTACTGAGTAATGCCTTAATAATAATTAAGTGCTAATTAATGACGCTTAAGCTTCACCTTTAGGAGTGGAACGCGACATCGTGTTGTAGCGCTGCCAGGGAGTCCACGGAACGCCACCACCCGTTCGGCGCGATGCCTTGCCGTTTGAACGCAACGCTTTTTGAGGAAAGGAAATGGCCCAGTAATTCTCTGTCATCTCGGTGGACACCTGAACCGCACCGTAGAGGAAGGGAGGAAGTGGGAGTGAAAGAAGACAAAGAGGGCCCGTAATGAAGGAAATGAAAATTGTATTTGAGGAAAGGAAATCACGCAGTAACTGTCTCACATATCTCGGTGGACACCCGTTAAAATTCAGGGGGGCACTTTTGTGTCCTAAAGTGCGGTCACTGATGTGTGGTTAAGATGTTGAGCTTCGCCTCTAGAGTGGAATGCGACAGCGTCTAGCAACGCTGCCAGGGAGTCCATAGAACGCCATCGCCCATTCGGTTCTACGCCTCGCTCGTCGGTAAATTGGTTTTTGAGGAAAGGAAAGGAAAGGTATCAGTCTCTCATATCTCGGTGGACACCTAAACCTCGCCGGAAGGGAAGGGAGGAGAATGAGAGTGAGCGAAGACACCGTATTCACTAGACGCGCCTTTGTTCATTCCAAACCATCGAGCTGGCATGGCGGAGTGGATAGCATGCTCGTCTCGCACGCCGAAGACCGGGGTTCGATTCCCGAGGTCGACCAATTTCCTACTCGTTTTTATTATTTATATGGCCTGAGTAGAAAAGTTAATTAGGCTAATTGGGTAATTAAGCAATTATCTAAGCTCAGTCCCACTTACTTGGAGCATCGCTATACGATCCCTTCAATTGGTTGCATGGTTACTAGCCGCAGTACAATTGGCCCCGTTTGAAATTCGCGCTTTGTGACGTCACGACTGTTTCGACCAATTGAAAAGCGTGACATTTCTGTCGACAACTGCTGCTTACAACGATGAGACAGGCTTTCGCCTTAATAGAGCTAAGACGTGCTAACTAGCAAAATGGCTAACTAATATTGAACAGTTAACTTTTTAACTATTACTGTTGGGCTCCTTAATTATTAAGAGGCGTGTTGCCCACCGTAAGTAATATCCATATCAGTTTTTAGAATTTCGAAAACGCGGTTACCCTCGGCGGTGTGGCCCGGCAAATTTTGGCTACATCGCGCCAAAATACATGCGCTTTAGAGAAGCTTGCAGGCAAAGCAACCTCTCCAGTGCATGTAACTCGTTGAAATAGCCGAAATGTGTTGGTCCACAGCGCCGAGGCGTTTTCGAAATTCTAAAAACTAATATGGATGTTACTAACGGTGGTCTACACGCCTGTCAATAATTAATGAGCCTAACAGTAATAGTTAAAAATTATCCATTCAGTATTTGTTAACCAGCCTGGTAGTTAGCACATCTTAGCTGTATTCTGATGTTCTATAGCGCTGAGAATGCTATGACGAAAAAAGCGCTCTTCTAACTCAAAATGCCCATTTTTAAAAACAGTCCACAATCTTAGATGAAATGCCCTCTATATGGCTTTTATACGGGTTAACTGTGCAAGTTTGGTGATCACATGTAACAAACAGGAACCATTTGCCACTCAACAACAAGAGATGAGAGTGCGGTCCTTGGGCGGCACACCGCAGGGCTAACACCGCCTGTTGTTGACAGTGCACTCCTCCTTCTCTTAGTTAGGCGTGTTAGAGGACGCGCGGCGTTGGACGAAAAGCGCTTGGCATGGAGCGGCATGAAAGATGCTCCATGATTGGGTACGCGTTTTGCGCGATGTTCCTCTCCTTGCAAGGGCCGACCGAACTGGTTCGAATGCCACAAAAAAACTTATCTAGAGCATGTGTGAGCTCCTGAATAGTGGTTAGCTGCAGTAAACTAGGAAGAAAAAATAGCTCGTAAAAGACAATGTGCCAGTTCAACAACTTATAGTGTAAAGCTCGCGTGCTTTGTTCAAAACCGCGGTATGTAGATAGGTTGTCACTAGCAACACTAGCTAGGTGACGCTAGTGGGGCAACGTCGCCGCTCCACCCTTGCGGTCTGCTGTGATCTGCATTTGATGTCGCCTTTGTTTTCCATTTTTCGTGGTTTAGCAGATGTGGCTCTTGCATATTTCCTTGTCATGTCTCCCGCCGTTTTCGTGATTCAATTTGAACAGGTTGGAGTTGGCGCAGCAGTATAGGCAATAAAGTAAATTTCTGGGCCAGTTGGTTCATAATGCGCAAAGGTGGAACCAGCGAAACATACGCAAGATAAGAACAAGGAGGCACACACATAACCTTCTTGTTCTTGTCCTGCGTCTGTTTTACTGGTTCCACCTTTGCGCAGTATAGGCAATCTCTGCAGCCACTGCGATTGATTTCCTTGAACATCATTCTTGCCATCCGCCCTTAACGACAGGAACTTGTTTTTCCCGGTGCTACTCAAACGGTTTCCCACTCCGCATGCGACAGAGACATTCGCCGAGCTGAGTGGTGGTGGGCCTCCTGTTGAACTGCAGGCGTCCTGCATGCACGCAGACGGACTTCATTTCTCGCCGTCTAAAACGTCATTGGCGAGAAGAACGCAACAGGAATTCTGGCGCACGGCTTTGGCAACTGGCGCGATCACACGCACATGCACGGGCGGCCCAGGAACTTTTTGAAGAACGCTGTGCGTAAACAACGTAGCGTGTGCCGGAGACGATGCACTCCGCGACGGCCTGCAGCACTCGGAAACAGCAAAGCGCCGCGAGATAAGCGGCGGACCGGGCGAAGAGCAGCGGCAACAGTTGCTGCGACTTTCTCCTCTTCGGGGACGAAAATGCCGGGTCGCCCTGGAGAGCAGCAGCGGGGAGAGGAGGCAGCAGTGGCGAGAAGAGTAGCGGCCACTACAAAGCCCGGCCGGGGACAGACGTGTGCGTCGAAAACATTCCTAGCACTCGCGGAATGCTTGGAGGAAGAGACAGTATCGGAGGGGCGTCTCTTTAGCATGCGTGCCGTGTCGGCCGAACTGGAAGCCGCGTCTGCGGAGGCCCGAGAACCAGCGATGGTCCACTTGGCAGGGAAACCGCGCACCGCGAGGTCGCCCAAGACGGCGAGGGAAGGGAGGGGGGGGGGGGGGGGGGCGATCGCGCGCGCTTGCGACCGATATCGCGTCGTATCGCCGTTTCATTGCCCTAATTGCCGCATTATATGGGCTTTTTAAGCCGGCAATACCGATAGAAAAAGTGGTGCTTTCGGAGCGCGTGCGAGAACCCACCACCGCGCGATTGCCATCGCGGTGCAAGGGGAGAGGGAGGGGAAAAAGTGCTCCCGCGCGCCCGTCGTACACCGTTTCGGAAACAAGCACGCAGCCTCTGGCAGTGGGAAAAAGGGCGGCGAATGAGGCTCTCCCCCAGAGAGGAAATTTCCTCACCTCTGCCGCCTGAGACGATGCGAAGCTCCAGAGCGCAGCGGAATCTCACGTCCACGCAGCTACGTCCACGGAAGATATGACGGTACATATTATTTTACTTCACATATCGTGGCGCTGCATTGTTCTCTTCGCCCATTTCGGTCCCCTGGATAATATACGAGAGCTGTCGCTTTGCGCGCGGTCGGTGCATATCCGTGGTTGTGAGCCTACGCGTAGTACTGATCCGATGCGTGAAATACTCGTATGTTGCGATGCAAATAAGTTTTACATGCACTTGCCCATACCTCTCCGAACCTTATGACTCCTTCGGCTGCTGCGGGAGCCCCTCTGCACGACTTGGAAGCAGATCCCTTGGGCTGCATATTTTTGACAAGGGCTGTACATCCGCTTGCTTAGTACATACTCGCAATAGATGCTTAGCCCGCTCCTCGGGCCATCGGCCGCTAGTGCCACTTGGGCAGCATGAAGCCAGTCCCCGGGGGGAAGCCGCCGCCGTCGCCTCGCGGTCCCGCGCGCAACACTGATCGGCCGAGCAACCGACAACGGCCGCCCAGGCGAGATTCTATCGCCTTGAGAGCTCCAAACTGGTTTTTATTACCGCCGGTCCACGCGTCCAATTCCGGTTGTCCGTGTCAAGACGATCGTGACGTTGACGGAGGCTTTCCTGTTTGCTCAGCGCGAGAGGCACGCCGGCCTTTGATTACAAACATCGCGGCCGGCCGCCCATTTGCGGCGACCAGAGGTGTGCGGGCCGGCGCCCATTCCGCCCGCTGGGCCATGTCTGTCGCTCGGCCAGGACCTGGGGTCCGTGATGGGCTGTGCGTACTGAATGTAAGCGTACCGCGGCAGCAGTCGAGGTGCGATGTATCCTACAGCTATGTCTCCGTATGGCCAAAGCAACGAATCAGTATTAGTTAGCAAATCGAGGGGTAGCTCCATATCTGACGAAGTTTGAAATATATTGAAGATGCGCGTTTACTTTGACGAAACAATTAAATCTTGTTTGTAGGCCCTGTAACAAATTGCATTCAAGCCTCCGTAAATATTCACCGCTAAGAACAGCTTTAGTCCTATACGACTTAATAACGCAGCGGCAGTTGCCCATCAAAGGAGGCCCGATGGCCTCGACTTATTGTCCTGAAGCCGCGGTATCGCGCGTGGCTGGGAAGTGCTGGACGGTGGGCCGCAATGTCATGATAATAGGTCGACGCCATTGATTCGAAGGCCTTCTTCGATCGGAATTTTCTTCGATAGGACGTTAAAGAACATCGGATGATCGAACTTAATCCAGGCTCCTCCGCTACGGCATCCTTCACAGTCCACGTGGGGTTTCAGCACGTTACACCTCGCATGTAATTTACACCACTCCTCCCTCACTAAAAAAACATTTTAAAAAACACAGCACAAGAAATAAACGAAACGATATCACTATCTTTTGAAGGTACGTATTATTAGTCTTCTGCGACCAAAAGTATGCAAGAAGATAGGTCCCCTCCCTTGTTCATTTTGTGATCACTTTAGGCGAATGTCATTCGTTGAAAATGACACTAAATGCGCCCGTGTGGAAGGGGTATAACATCTGAGCGCCGCCGCCCATATGCTAGCTACGAACACGCGCTGTTTGCGTGTCTATACTTCAGGCAAGAAAAAAAAAATGCAAAACGCCCAGATCCACTCTCGTCTGAAAAGAAGGTCCCGTGGTACTCGACAGCGGCGTTTCTTCGGCCTGGTACTGGCCTGGCGTCCTCAGAGGTGAAGTCGGACAGCTAGCACGAAGCGGGAGCAACTTGTGCTAATGCGCGCGAGGGAGGCGCGGCCGACGGACGGCGCTTCGGAACCGTCCTGGCGAAAGCGGACTGTCAGCCTTGACTTTGCTCGGGGGCGCAGTCTGAGAGTGGCAGTGCAGTCCCATCCTCCTCTTCGCCTCCATCCGTTCTGGCCGACTCTTTGTTTGGCTTGAGTGTCGAGTTTCTCTAAAACAAGTTTCCAGTCGTGATGAGGCGTAGCCGAGGAATGCGGCTGAGCGAAGAGACCCGGGGGCTTCGCCTATCTTTGGAAAATAAACACTCGGACGCCGCTGCTTGAGGAAAAAGCTCGCGGGCGTCGCTGGCGATTCCCTTGAATGGCTTCGTCCCTCTCCCCTTGGGCCGTGACAAATGGTGGGACGTATCTGCCTCCAGATTGTTCCCCGAGAGCCCGGAGCTGTGGTGCCCGAGTCCCGACGGGCCCCCAGCGGGAGGGGACGGCCGAGTACTCCCTCGAATCAGATAAGGCTCTTCCAAGTGCGCAGTCCGAATCGACACGAGCCCGCGAGGTGTAATTAGATTTATACCATTAGGGGGGAGCCATTAAGATGGGCCGCCCACAAATGACCGGTCGTTAACCGTCTTGCTGGCAAAAACTTTGGGCCTCGCCTCTTCTTCCCCAAAAGCTCGCGCACCGAGTGGGGCGTTTCAGGGCTATGCCGTACGGCTGTCGCAGCGTCACTCATACTGGCGCGCAACTTCACCTCTAGTCATATATATATATATATATATATATATATATATATATATATATATATCCTGCGAAAAGTTAGCGGCAGTGCGAAGAGTTGAAGAATGTTAGTCCAGCATGCGTTTTGAGAAATGCGCTCCCCTCTCCCCTACAGAAGAGAAGATTTCAAAGGAGAAAACAGTTACAATTAACGATCGCCTGAGCTTAGCAGCCATATACCTATATCGCGACAAAAGAACTGCTGTACAAATTTTGTAAGTTGCCGTTGCTCTCAGGTGGGTGTTAATCGTAATTACTAACCTGTTTTGAGTTGAATGATAAACCTTCCATAGCCTGCATTCTTCATAGCGCAGACAAAGATAGATAACGGTTTTAATTTCTCTAATCGGCGGCACCGTACGGACATTGAGGAGGAGCTCTATAGCGGTGGGTACGGAAATGATTTTGGAAAGTTTCAGTGCACGAGCCTTTTTTGGGTCCTTTAGTCCCATCGAAACAAAGCTTCCGGGGCAGGAAACGGAACCTTCCTCCCTGTGCTGAGCTCCGCAGAGCTCCTTGGCTCATGTTCTAGTGCAGGTTCGCGCAATTCAAGTGTGGCAAAATATACACGAAAGCAACTTCACGATGCTCTGAATATCGCATCACTGTGTATTTCGTTTCAGTTAAATTTCTGCAGGCAGAATCAATAATTGGTGATTTATTTGTCGGATGCCCGAACCTGGGCTTGTCTTCACTCCTGCCTATTCACCTGCAAAGAAATGCGCTTTCGCAGAATTATGAGTTCCTGTTAGGACGGAACGAAAATAATTGTTCTCCGACGGAGTGCATCGTTCGGTTTATTGTTCTTTTTTCTTTCCCGCTGGTTATTTCTTTCATTTTTTTTCTTGTTCTAACTGCAGATGGCTTCGAATGCGTTCGTAGTTATCAGCGCTCAGTCGGTTGTTTTTTGTTTTGTTTTTTGTCTCTGCACCCTTCGCAGTCTGGTGTCATAACCGAGTCAAGGATCTACTGTCACGTGAACTGCAAGAATCCTCGGAATCCCCCGGAGGGACAGTGCTGCCCGTACTGCGAAGGTGAGTGATGTTTTCACAATTTTTTATTAACGTGTTAGCATTAGAAGGGTCTGTCCGTCACTCGTGACGTGGTGCAAACCTTGTGACGTCATCACAAACTGTCCGCCGTGGCAGGTGGCGGTTAAACTAATGACTGGTCGCCAGAGGTGGCTGTATTTTAAGCAGCCACCTCCAAGGGCAGTGGCGCGTCGTCTGACCGCGGCACCACTGCGCCACTATAGTGGCTTGAGGACTCCCAGCGATATATGAATGCAAAGTAAAGAGTTACCAGAAGTACTTGTATTTGGGCGTGTTGGTTCATAACTTTTCAGGAGGACACAGGGGCGCAATAAAAGGCACGTGTCTTTTATTGCGCCCCTGTGTCCTCCTGAAAAGAGTTACCAATTTCACATATATATGAACATCAGCTACAAAAGAATTAGCAGCAACAGAAAATGCGAAGCATTCGATCCACCGAGGATCACCTGAGAGTTTGGTTTGTTGTTGTTTCTCACAGCTTCGTATCGGTGAAAAGTAATGCAGCAGGCTTTGAAAGCATTCAGAAAGCCTCTGCGCTGGCTTTCTAAATGTTTTCTAAACGTCAGATGTGTTTCGAAGTGTAGGGGCATTCTACAAGAGAAGTTGTCAATGAAATACAGATTTTAATTTCTTGATTGCACACATCTGTTTCTTTCTTAGATGTGCTCATAGTAGCAAACAGGCGAAGCACAGGCTTTTTTTTTTTTAGCTTTCTTCTGAGGTATAACCTTCGTGTTGCGGAAGGTCACAATCAGGAATTCTCAACGTCGTATCGAATGACACTGTGGTGGCAATAGAGGGTTTCCATGACACTGCCACTGCCACGTGATGTGGCTGGCATCTTATTTCTGTATCTATTCCGTTTGAATGGTACGGTCATTAAGTACGACTTTCGCTTGAGTCTCCCAAAAAGCCAGGTAAAATTGCAGACGACAGATTAAACGCGTCACAGCTTACTGGAAGCACACCCGACAGTTTAACGCAGCTGATAAAGTATGACTACACAGACGAGGCGCAAGACTGCGCGAAAGTGCATTAGCCGCTGGCAGCATTAGAGCAGCACGCTAGCTGCTGTGCCTTTAGAGATCCCGAGGTCGCGCGCACGGTCACCGGCCTGGCTGCACAACGCTTCTACGGGTGCGACGGTGCGCGCATTCACGAGAGCATACAATGGCCCTCCCTCACCACAACGGCTGTCGTTGTTTCTTAATCTACGGCGAAGGACTGCCCTCATTAACACTCCCGGGGGCATTTTGAACGATCCCCAGTTATTCCCGGCGCGATCGGAAGGGGCAGCGGTGCCACTCGGCTTCCAGTTTCTGCGCATCAACGCGCATATGCGAGCAGCACTACGTGACCTGCGAGCGCAAGCGGCGTTCTTTTTCAGGCTCCGGCCGCACCGCGTTTCGCGTCGCGATATCAGTGCTGCTGCAGTGCGCGGTCTCCTCCCGGGCCCGTGGTCTCCCCGCGAAGCAGTCAACAACCGGCCTTCCTTTCTCGAGACGGCGCCGCTAAGACTAACGTTTGCCGCTACCGGCGGCCACCGCGATACCGGAGCTGACGGACGCCCGCGGCGTTGTTGCCCAGGCGACGCCGTTGTGGCGGCGGCACTTGAGTCGACATCGCACCGACTCGCGCACCCGGCTGGATACCGGCCGAGTGGCGCCCAGAGGCAGCAGCACGACCGGCCGGCCGCGCCGATTTTGACCGCGTCGCGTCGGGGTTATCGGGCTGGATTTATTGGGCGAAGCCGCCGCTTCCATCACTCCGGGTGGCTCTCGGAGGCCGTACGGCACGTGTCTCGAGCCAGGCCGGGCCAATCGCGGCGTGGCATGAGGAACTTTCTTTTAAGTTGTGGCGAGGATTAGAGATAAAAACGGTGATGGCCGCGGGGCAGGAGAAGAACGGATAGGTGTTCGTATGTTGCCTCGTCTCTTACGCGACGCGCAGGGGGGTTCCGCAATTTGAGCCTTAAAAAGGCACGCACTTGTTGGCGACTCAGTTCCGAAGGCTCCTCCGGCTATTGCGGGGTGTCCTGTGTCAGTCCACTAAGACTAGAAATGGAGCAGTGCTCACACCGCAGGGTGGCGCTGTTTCGAACTACGTATTGTACTGGTCTATTTCGGTGGAGACGAAAAGTTTACAGCACTTGTAGCAGGATTCTCAGCTGCACTGGATTGTTTGCTGGGGATTGCGTTTTGTTTTTTATCGTCCACGCCCAAATTTCCTTTAATAAGAGTAACAATTTTTGTTGCTGCAAGAGAAGCTTGGTCAAAGAGCTCCACTGTTTGCACGAGGTGGGGTCAAAGGCTCATTTTCGCCAGGCCATGGGCACCTGGCGGTAGTGGGGATCGAACACCGCATCTCCCGCGTACTGAGCGGATGCTCGCGCAACCATAATATATATATATATATATATATATATATATATATATATATATATATATATATATATATATAGGATACAATTTAAAAAAAATAAAAGCAGCAGTCGTTAACACTGGGCCACGGTCCGAGGCGTCCTCCGCTAACCAGTCACAACAGCGAACGAGATCAGCTTTTTAATGTTTCACTTTATTAAACAAGCCAGCTGGTATAAGAATTCTAGAGATTATAATTTTTTTTCTTCTGAATAGCTTATTGACTAAGTAACAAGAAAAGTTTTAACGGTCTATTTTTTCTGTCCGGCGTTCCTGAATGTGGGCGGAGCTTCACTGAAGACTCAAGTTGTATCCGACTAGTCCACCGCCGCGGTTTTAATAAAGTATTGGTTGCAACGACTTCCTTTTTCTGTTGTCAGTAGGTCCAAGTAAATTATTATGACGCAGAATTATATCGAGATGCGCTGATGCGCTATTTTTGTGAAGATAGCGTCTAGGATAGAGAAGTTACTCTGCTATACATGGCTATAATGCGGTGCGTTGGCTGGAATTAAATATGAGATTTTGGCCATATATTGCGGAACACAGTTCAAAGCGGAAAGTTGGGCAAGTTGGATAACGTTCATGATGTAAAAAATAGCGCACATGGAACACAAGGGACGGTAAGTGATACCCCTGTCACACGGGCATTTCGAAGGCCCTCGAATCGATAGTCTATCGACTCGAAGGCGATCGAGCGCTGCTACACGGCCAGTTTGAATGGCCATCGAGTCAATAGTCTATCGAGTCGACGGAGCAGCCCGGAACTCTATCGAGATTTCGAGTGCCTTCGAGCGTTGCCCAAGGTTGCTAGCATTGCTTCGAACGACAACAAACATGGCGGCGCCCTTCAAAGCCGGACCCCTCGCTTCGGACTGAATTCTCGTTGTTACTGCCTTTTTCTGTCCGTTCACTGGTCATAAATGGGGCAACGGTTTTTCGCTTCGTCTCATCTTGCCTACAAGAAAACGTATAAGTGATAAATTTGCTTTATTTTTTATTTAGAATGACGATTCTGCCGCTGCTAGGCCTAAGAGAGTCGGTTTGTTGACAGTAATGGTTCCCGTTTTGACAACCAGATGGCGCCACTAGAGGCTGAGTTTATTTTTGCGTCTCTGCTAGCATACGCTGAACTAAATGTGGGAATGCGCCTGCGTTTAGCGTACGTAAGAGTGCATACGCTCGTGGTACGTATACAGCATAAATTTATGCTCTTTTCTCACTGTATCTGTGTACGCCGCGAGCGGCGACGTGGTGCGCACAGCGAGAAGCAGCAGCGGCGCGGCCGTTCCAACTCGCCCGGGCGTCAACAAATGAGAACAGGTCCTAGTTTTTGCGGCGAGCGAATCCGCTTCGCTTGCCGGATTTTTGAACAAGTGTGAACGCGCCTTATGACTGCAAAAAAGTGTATTTCAACATTTTTGTTATTTGCGCGAAACCGAACGTAGCGATTGTGGCGCCACACGAGCTTGGCGTAAGACGCGAGAACCATTTCAATGGCCATTGAGATTTGCCGTGTAGCAGCTCCACAACTCCCTCGAGTTCGATGGCGATCGAAAATCTCGATGGCCCTCGACTCGATGGCCATTGAAACTGGCCGTGTGTTACTTTCCGTCCCTTGTGTTCCCTGTGCGCTATTTTTTACATCAGGAACACAGTTCAGCAATCAAACTTCTCTCTAGAGAAAACTCTTGATTTCGAGAAAATTAGCAGGTACTTCAGCACCTGTGGAACAAATATGGCGAGAGTGAAATGGGACGCACGTTATAAGCGCGTGTCTTTCAGCGTTACATAGCGTGTGTCGACACTAGCCCAGCTAGTGACAGGCTCTTCCAAGCGGAAATTTTTTCCGTTCGATCGGCGAGCGAATCTTGAGAGGGAGCCCCGCGGTCGTTCGCCCGCTGGCCGCCGACACCGAAAGCCGCGGAGGATGCGTGGGAGAGGTCGTTGCCACGTGGCTCGAGCTTTGGCCGTGTCAGCCGGCGAGACGCCCCTGAAAAATCTTTCGGGCCTGTTTGCTCAGGTTGTAGCCGGGTGTAGCGCGCTGCTGTAGCCGGAACACTTTGGCGCCTTGTGCCGCAGGCGCGCGTAATGACGCGCGCGCACACACGCATCTGAGGTGGCCTCCGGAGTTTATGGCCGGAATAAACGCGAGATTTACCGGTGATAAAGGTGCGCGCCTGCGGAAGGGTGTGAAAGGGATCCGTGAATGGAGAGTTCCCCGCCAAGCACACTCGCCGCATGCCAAGTTAAAAAATGCGGTGCGTGCCTTGGGATAAACTGGGCGGTACGGCCCCCGGAGGCGATGAGCTATACGCGGTACAATGACGCCGAGGCTACACCGGGCCTCCCCGCCCGCAGTGGGGCCAGGGTGCGCTGTGCTCTACTTACGAGGAGGGCTTATCACGGAAAGTACTTCTGGCAATGAGCGTGTGTGAGCATTCTCCTCGCTGTCGGGAATAATCGCCTGCTCATTAACTTTTCATTTTATTTTACTGATGCTCATGAACTCCCGTTTTAGTTTAGTGTGGGTGTTCGAAGGCAAGAATTTCACTTCAGCCTCGACACAAAACTTTAGGGCTGCTCCAATATGATTCCATATTTTGAATGCGAACTTAATTTTTTTTATTTTATTCAAGATTCACACATTTATAATACGCGAATATTACTATACTCTGGTCCGACTAAGACGGCGAACAACGTTCTCTTTAGTCACCATAATGGGCGTGCACAGAGAGGGGGGAGCAGCCCTCCCAATCGTTATGAGGGAGGGGCGCAAATTTTGTCCCCTATTCGCCCATGCTGACCCGAAGACTCCAAGAGGTGGTACATGAACGTCGGCTTCCCCTTATGGAGATACCTGTGCACGCCAGTGGGCATCATAAAGTTTCATAGGACACTCGGACGTGGTCCAGAGAATAGCGCTGTTGTTAATTTTTAAGAGACTGATCAGAATCCATTCCAATATGCTAAATTATTTTCCTGTTTTTTTATTATTTCCTCGCTATATTCACTGTAATTCCGTTACTTTGCAAGGGCCATTGCAGGTAAATTTGCGCGACTTCACACACAAGCTCTAGTTGATGTTTCAATATGCGGCGCACTTTTATTGGCTTCCAAGCTTTGAGAGCCCCCGGCATTCCTTCTAGTCCTGAAATAATCACTAGAATGTTTACATTCAGCCTAAGTGCGCACGGTTCTTCTGTGTGACGGAGCCTTCTGTGAGAGTTCTGCGATGTGTTCACTGTATTTAGGAGGACCTCTCCGCGGTGGAGAGCTCCCCCATTGGACTCGGCATCCGGGTTGAGCAGGGGTTCTTTTCTAATGCGTGTACAAGTAGCAGGACACGCGCTCGTTTTTGCTTTTTTTTTTTTTTCATCCATTGATGCGCTTTCGGAGCTGTCGTTGCTTCAAGGTGCGTGTGTGTGTAGCGATTACTACTATGGGAGGGGATGTGAGTGGATGGGGAATGATGAACAGTGGGGAGCACAGCGCTGCAACTGTCTCCATTGAAGGGATCACCACAGTGGCGCTGTGCGTAGGAATGGGATTAAAAGGATAGAGGAGAGGAGGGGGTCAGTTGGGTAAGAGGGAAAAGGAAGGGCAGGAGAGCAGTCGTTGTTCAACGGCGCTACGCTTCAAGGCAGCAATTCGTAACAACCGAGTCTGTATTCCGTGATTGGGATAGCACTACGCCGGCTCCGTGCCGCACGCAAGACGCCAGAGAAGAGGCCAGGGGACATTCTCGGCGGTGACACCGATTGGCGGGGAGGCGGGGGGGGGGGGGGGGGGGGGGTCGATGGCTGGGCCTGTGTGCAGCTCCAATTTCCGTCCGCGGTCGCAGGCCCGGGCCGGCGCGGCGGCAGCGGCGGCGTGGGCATGTTTGCCTACCTTGACCGGCGAGCTGGCTGCGGCAGGGGCATTGTCTCGCGCGCCCCGTTGCCTGTATGGAACCGTGCACGTGTTCGTCGCCGAGAGGCCGTGATTTAGAGCCCCGCCTGGACGTGGAGCCAAGTCTGGGCCTCGTGGCGGGTCGCGAACAAACGTTCCGCGCGGCCCAGGCCGCCTTCCGATCGCGGCCCGGTCGCGGCGGGCTCCGCGGAGCGTCTCTCGCGGGGTTGCCGTCTTGTTTCCCTACGCGAGGCCAACAGCGGCCGAGCTTGCTGAGGGGGGGACTCAGTCAGAAGCGCGGCGGCCGTCTCTCCTTGCCGTCGTTTTAGGGCTGCAAATGGCGCCTCTACGGTCTCTCGAGATTTTAGCATGAGACCGCACCGCTGTTTCATTGTGACCGATCAGGTAGGACAAGAAACGTCATTTCACACTGATAAAATCTGCGCAGCTTATTTTCGGGGAAAGAAAGAAAAAGAGAAGGCCGAAACTTCGTCTCTATGTAGGAGTATCACCAGCATTGAATATGCGATATTTAATCAGGTCTGACGCAGACTTTCTAAATTTTTTCCCCTTCTCGCTTCTCCGCAAGTAATGCTTGTTCTCTCGTAGCTTTCAAGTAATTGTTTGAACTCAAGAATACACTGTGCTGTAAGCCTTGCTTTTATGAGTTCCGTAGCGTTCGTACTCTAGCTATGCGAGCAACATTTTCAGCTCAGCGCACTGAGGTCTACCCAAGAATACTCGGAAGGAAATGCTTACAACCTAGGCGGAATGACTTGCAAGATAATCGTCGTGCAATAAACGCGTCATTGCACGAATTTCACGTTGAACCGTCAGGTCGGCGATGGCTCGTCCAAGGAGATTGGTAACAGAGAGGCAAGGCAATGGACTGGAGATTTCGGGAGCACGACCGGTCGAGTTGCGTCAGCGTGGACCTGTCGCGATTGAGATTCTGGCACCAAATTATGCATGCACGAACGCCAGAAACGCTTCTGAAATTTGTCTCCCCCTTGTCCCTCGAGGCTGCTGTAATGGGGAATACTGTACTCCTGCTGTCCTGGCCGCGATCCTTTTTTTGCAAACACGGTCCAACCAACGCAGCACTTAACCAGTGGAAACTGCTGGCCGCGGTAACAGCAGCTTTAGATTGGGTACGCGCGGCAGCTCGCTTAAAAGCGACGCGCCTCTGCGCCCGAGTGGAGCATGCTCAGCGGACTTGAAACAAATTGCACGCTGTCATGATTACGGGGCTGTGAAGTCGACGAGTTAATTGCTGCCTACCTCCTCCTTTCTTCCCACGTCTCTAATCGTATCCGGAGGGCCGTTGTATTCGTCCTTGCTTCCCCCCCCCCCCCCCCCCCCCCCTTCTGGGGCCCCGATTGATGACTTCCTGTTCCAAAGTTTTCATGGCCCTGTGGTTTTATGACACACCGCAAATTCGACAGTTGGGTCTCTTTCTCCTCGTTCTTTAGACAGAACTTGTTTGTTTGCCTAGGTTGCCTCAATGCTGAAACAACTTTGAAAAAGAAGACGTCGTTTCATCAGCGTCATGAGCCTTGTGAAAAGTGAGCTGGTGTGAAACAACTGAGCGGACACAATGTGAAATAACTGAGAGGATACATTTTCTACGAAAAACGTAACACGGAAAATAAAATTGCATGATCTCAAACGTCTGAGCGAAAAGCCGGAAGCATGTGTCCGTTTTTGCTTACCTCTGCGACAGAGAGTAACGGCCACAACAGGGAACCAATCCGGAGGAATGGTTTGGTTTGGTTTGGTTTATGGGATTTAACGTCCCAAAGCGACTAAGGCTATGAGAGACGCCGTAGTGGAGGGCTCCG
This sequence comes from Amblyomma mixtum, assembly GCF_055824585.1. Classification (NCBI taxonomy): domain Eukaryota; kingdom Metazoa; phylum Arthropoda; class Arachnida; order Ixodida; family Ixodidae; genus Amblyomma; species Amblyomma mixtum. The sequence goes on from NC_143014.1 coordinate 51,270,429, forward strand.
GAAATTTTGACCACCTGGGGTTCTTTAACGTGCACTGACATCGCACAGTACACGGGCCTCTAGAATTTCTCCTCCAAAGAAATTCAACCGCTGCGGCCGGGATCGAACCCGCGTCTTTCGGGTCAGCAGCCGAGCACCATAACCACTGAGCCACCGCGGCGGCCCGGGGAATGAATGACTTCGTTACGTTCCAGGTGTGCAAGAGATGGTTTGAGTGGGATGAGCCATAAAGGTCAGTAATGCGAGCGGGTGACCAAAAATAGAAGAAAAAAACGATTGGTCGAGGAGCGCGAACGCACTCAGAAAATATGCACAAGTCTGCAGCTGTTGTTTGCATATGGCGTCTACATATCGAAACGAAAAGTAGCAAGACGCTAAAGGGATACATTCGAAGCTGTTTCCTTCACGCAGAGTGTCTGCATTCCCCAGAAATGTGCCCGCGCTCTTTATTTTTTTGTTTGTAAATGTAAACAAATCACCTTCAGTTAGGTTTCCGGCGCGAGTATATCTTTCTTCGACGTCCAATTATTAATTAATTAGTTAATATATAATCGGGTCGTCGAGGTCTTTATATTCGCAGCACCAGTGTAGAGCAAAGGTGCTCTAGGAACTAGAGTTTAGTGAACAATAACAGTGTGTTACCCCAAGTGGTTGCAGAAGAGAATGCCAAAACTGTGTTTATTGTTGCGCTAAGTCCACGACCTTGTCTAAGCGTTTTTATACTCCACCGGATAATCCTACTGATAATCCCATGAAGAGGGTTTATTTTAATAAAAGAAAGATTTGAATTTTAAATCCAAGATGGCCAAAGCAGCCACTGTGCCATCAAAAACATTGGACATTATCATTATTGCGTTGAGAGCATGTAATGGCTTTCAATACAAAAGAAAAAGTAAGTAAACAAACCGACACTCGACTACAAAGTATGAAGAGTAGCGCTTTAGTTAATCAGTCAGACGCTTGTGTACGATGAAAGTCCTACCCAGTAGAAAACATAACTGCACACAAAGAATGCATGTCGGAGATTGAGCCACTCACAATAGGAGAACACAAATTTGCTGACGCTAAAGGAAATTAGACCGCGTGCATCGCTAGACAAGATATAATGGATTCAAGTGGCGATGATATGTTAAAAAATGTACTCGTAAATGACGTATTCAACAGCGTCCTCTCAAATCTCACCAGGAAGAAGAGCTTTGTGCGAAACCGGCAAGTCGTAATGCATTTATGTTAATGTAATGTTTCTGCCCATTAGGCGAGAAATTAACTACTCACCCGCAGAGTCAGCACTGTCTTTAATCAGTGCTAATACCGACAGCTACGAAATGCTGGTCCGTTTGAAGCTGTTACTGCAAGAGAAGCGACACTCTTCGCGCGAGAACAGCAATTTGCTTACACTGCCGTTAGGCTAGGCTGCTTGCGTAATTAAAGCAAGTGAAGTGCATATGAAGCGCAGTGCTAAGTACCAACTAACGCCCTTCACCCGCTGCGTCCTTTGGTGCCCAGTTTTCGTTCCTTTTTTTAAATAATTTGCACGCTACCCGTTATCTCGTCGGCAGTCTGTAATGCGTTTAATTGAACGATCCGAAAGCGAAGGAAATGCAGATTGACTATCGTGTCAGATATTCGCCAATAACAAGTAATGAAAAACAAGGCAGAAAAGTGCGCGTCATGCGGCCTCGACGACAAAGCTATAGCACAGCGCGGCTGCTGCTCTGTGCCGACGAGACGGCGCCGTCGGGAGCGTCGGCCGCACCGACGGCAGCTGAGCGCGGGAGCGGCGCAAAGCCGCCGGCCACCGATTTGCGCAGGCTGACGTCAAGATCTGTAGTTCCCATTGTGATACGCTATCCGGCTGAACTTGGTATTTTGGCGCGCCGTGTGGGGACGGCAATCAGCGGGTCGCTCCCTTTGTACGGCCATTCTTAATAACCTTCGGGGTCGGGATCGTAAATAAATCGGCGGCGGCCTCTTTGTTGCCTGTCGCGACCACACCGGCGTAGGACTAGGCTCGGGTCGGCGTTGGCACGAGCGCCGTCAGGGCACCAGGCTGTCTGTCACTCCTCGCTGCACACACGCGCGAACCGCGGTGTGTGTTTGCGAGGAGCCCCAGCACAAAGCAGCCAGCTGCCCTCGATGCTCGCTTGAGCAGTCGATCTAAAGGCAGCAAACAAAGCGCGCGAATGAGTGCAGGGCTGTTGGCTTTGGTAGGAGATGCCGCGAAGCAACAAGCGCATGACCGCTAAGAAAGAGAGAGATCCGCGAAACACGCTTCGAATCGAACGGTCCTTAGATCCGACGCAGTATATGATGGAACTTTCCGCTACGCCTACGTGTGTACGATCTTGGCAGTTAGGCGAAAAGCAAATGACGCCCGTGTACTGTGCGATGACAGTGCACGTTGACAGCGACAGTGCACAGAAGCTGAGGTGGTCGGGACATTAAGCACCGCATACCGTATGCCATACGATGCCTGTCTGTGGAGGGGGCTGATGTGCAGCCGTCAGCTGCTCTGCAGTCGCCGGCAGGGGGTTGGAGAACGCGGGTTCGCGAGTGCGCTCCGCGGCGAAGGTGCGAAGTTTCACGGCCCCCGCGCGCAGGGGAGCTTGGCAGCCCGCCCGGGATGCGTGCGTGCAGCGTCCAGTGACCTTCCTCCCTCGCTGTCAGGGTCGCGGGGCGAACGCGAGCGAGGTTGCCGCCGTGCTCGAATCTCGGCCGATCGCCGCTGCGCGCTCTCGCAGATATTCGCACGTTATTCGCGCGCGCGCATAACTTTGTGCCCCAATGAAAGGCGAGCGGACGGCCGCATCCGCATTCTGGACGCAACATTTTCGGTGGCCGTTGCCAGCAGGGCCCGTGGAAAAGGTCATTTCAGCAAAGGTCTTCCCGCTCTTTCGGAATGTTGACCGAGGTATGCCCTATGTACCGAACGCTGCTTCGGGTACGAGCGCGCTACGTGCTTGTCTTAAATATATCGTTTATGAAAGATGGTGCGATCTTCTGTAGCTCGAAGACTTGGAGTCCAGCGCGTTTCTTAAATGGAGAGGGCGCTGTGTGCTTTGCGGTAGCTGCGTCGCGTGATTTGTGCTGGTGATAGAGATTACTGATACAAAATCTCTTTTCTAATGGTCGTGTACGTATGTGGCAGCGACCTCGAAAGGGCCGTTTAGGTCAGTGTGTGCGCTTTTTTGACGCAGTTCATGCAGTCCGTGACCTTTGGTCAAAGCTTTTACGGCACTGCTTCGGATGTTCACTTACTCCGTTATATTCATACTTGTTTTCTAAACGCGAAATCCATGCAGGCACAGTCACCCACGTAAAGGAGTGTTCGCCGTGTATCAGCAGTCACTGCGGGTGCGCACTCAACGGAGGAGGGCTCCAGATTTAGTGCTAACATACGATTAACTTTAACCAAAAATGTGTGCGCACAAATATTTGTGCACTTCGGCTCTATGCCGCTGCGGTGGCTCAGTGATTATGGCGCTCGGCTGCTGGCCCGAAAAACGCGGGTTCGATCCCGGCCGCGGCGGTCGAATTTCGATGGAGGCGAAATGCTAGAGGCCTGTGTATTGTGAGATGTCAGTGCACGTTAAAGAACCTCGGGTGGTCGAAATTTCCGGAGACCTTCACTACGGCGTCCCTCACAGCCTGAGTCAATTCGGGACTTTAAACCCCTATAAACCGTAAACCACTTCGGCTCTAACGAAATGTGGCGGCTCTATCTTGGAATCATTTGCTGTGCATAAATGGGAAGGTGAGGAGAAGGCGCATCCCCCTGTCATCCCTAACGTCGTCGAGAGAAGACGGAAATTTCAAGAAGGTGTTCTTCATTAAACTGTTCGGGGACATTAAGTTTAGGTACGAAAGTTTAGGTACGAAAGTTGAGGTACGAAAGTTGAGGTACGAAAGTTTAAGTACATAAGGTAAGTTTAGGTACATTATGTTTTAGGTACGAAAAACGAGACACTAAAGAGGCTACCACGAAAAAAAAAATCAAAAAAAAAAAAAATCGGCACCTTCAGCTTTACGTCCACAAGAGGCTGTACAGTGATGTTCCATTCGGCGTATTTTCCCTATTGTAGAGAATTTGAGGGGTAAAATTTGGCGAAAAGCAATTTTTACGGAGTTTCAGGGAGTTAGTAGGATCGAAATTGTCTCACTTTTTCCAAACGGACAGTTTTCAATCTATACTGCAGGGAGAAACGGCCTGAAATAGGGAATTTGGGGTCTAATTGGGGGATTTTTGGTTACGGCATGGAACACCAGCGTTTTGCTTTCTTGTGCAGATACCAAGCGGTTTTGGTGAAAAGGTTTCGACGCGACAGCGTTAGAGCGGACATTTGGAGGAAAAGCCGAGCGCATTGTCACACTGATTCGGGATCGGTCGAGAGGGTTGTGACATCACACGTTGAGCTGTGGAATGAAAATGAGTAAAACTCGAGTTAAATCGTGGCTATGAAGTCGTAGCGTGACTGAAATGTCATTATGACATATACGTTTGTGAAGTACGTTAACTCTGCTGAAAAGAAGATTGGGGTAATTAGTTGCGAATCGAACCCGTGGCTCTTTGGTTACGAGTTCGACCTAGGCAGTTGAGGCACGTCCGTTCGACTTTTTGAAGGGAGACCTTGTGTGTCTTGTGGTCTATCATGTGGTCTGATTTGTCTACTGATGTACGTTAATTAGTGTGTGTGTAATTAAAAGAGGTACTAATTGAGAACGAACGACGTAAATAACAATTAGCGCTGTCAGGTCATCCCCTTTGGGTGGAGATTGAGTGTGCCCGTAATTTTTTTTATCAAGATTGTAGCTGGACTTGTATCATCAAGCATCACTTCAGGTATAGTGAATAGCGCACGGGTGTCAGCCAGAACCGAAACCTAAACTGAAGAGCGTAGCTGGAAACGAAGTTGCGTGGGAGGCAGTGCTGCGCTCTTTTACGTTGTTATCACACGGAGCATGGAACCACAAAAAGGGAACTCCTTCGTATGAGAGCACGTGGTGAGTCGCGACGCGCAAGAAATCGACCTTCGACCCTTCCTCGCGCGTTGCCAGTTGCGTGAGCGGCGGATCGCTGACGGATAGAAGGCGTTCGCTTGCGCTCAGCATCGTGGGTGCGGACAGCTCGAGACCTCTGGGCAAGAACGGTTTCAAAACCCCAAGCACCCAGCCTTTGCGAAACCGAGGAGTCTCCCGTCTCTCGCCGCCCTTTCGACGCGACCTGTCGTCTCGCTACTCTGTCGACAGCCGGCCGAGGGCGCTCGAAAAGCGGTTCGCAGTCGTGACGTAGCAGCGGTGCGTGGGAGGAGCGGCGGCGGAAAGTGAGCACTTGGAGCGACAGCGGGCCGGATGAGGGCGCTTGGCTTCGGAAGGGTGTCCCACCGGAGGTGTCAGTGGACAAACCAAAGTTGCCAAATGTCCCTTGTGTGTGTTACACGAGCTTCCGAACTTCTCTTAATCGCCGTCTACCCAAGAGGAGAACCGGTTTGCCGTCTCGGTGTCTGCCTCGCTCCACTCCCCTTGGCAGGCTGCCTCGGTCAGTCGCGGCCCGCGCGATCAAACACGTCGCTGCGGCGAGTGTCGAGCGCCGGGCTGCTGCACGCGCGTAGCGGGCCGCTTTCCCCTCCTTCAGGGCGCCCACCTAGGCCGCGCGCTGACAGGGGGGTCCTTCAACACTCGAGGAGGCAGCTTCTTCAATCGGGGGGACCCCCTGGAACAGCAGACCCTCTTCCCCGCCGCTACCGTGCTGCGCGCACCCTCCTGCCGCCGCCCAGCACCGCGAGCTTGGGGGCTGCCACGTGCTTGGACCACCTGCGCGCCGTGCGACTGGAGCGTGAGCGACAGAAGCGTGGGCTCCTTCGCGGTTGCTATCGATTGCGTCGCACAAGAACTGCGCCGTGCATCGGACAACTCGGGGGTATCGAGGCGCGCGCTTCGCGTGCTATGCGTCCCGCTAGAATGCTGGGCGCGAATCAAACTTTACGTTGTCCCGATGTAACACAATTCGTTTCTAACGGCTCTATTCTAGTTTGCCCTATCTCACGCTGACTGGCACGTCCCGGCGATTGTGGTGTATTGGAGCTGTTGGAGCCAATGGCAAAAGACGAAAAGAATGAAAGACGAAAACAGAATGTAATTGGGATAGAACTGTTCTGTCCTCCGCCTCATAGAATACAGCGCTCGCGTTTTTCGTTGTAAACCGGTCTTCAGCTTCAGTCGTTCCTTATAGGTCCACAGTCAACTGTTGAAAGTCAAGCTTCGGACGTTATGCATTGTCTGACACAGTCAATAGTAGTACAGGTGTTGCGTTACCGGTGTCGGCGTTGCCTGTAGATTCCGCTTTGTGACGTTTATTTTTCTTTATATTGTGCAAATTCTCGGCTAAAACAGACGCAGCTATCTTTGGCAGCGTTAAATGCCTCTTTACGTTTTAATTTTTTTAAAAATGGAAGAGAAACACGGAACAGATGGGAAGAAGCCGTCATGAAAAGTAATTTTTACGGGACACGAAAAAAAATCACATTAACACGACTTTCGCGCTGACGCTGGCGTGTCTGAAAAGAAAAAAAAAACAAAGCCTGATAAAACAGAGTGGGCAGCGAAAGAAATAGATGGCAGGAGGGAAAGGAAAGCCAGCTCGGTGTATAAACACTGAGAGGAGGCATCAAGGTGCACGCGCAAGAGCAGCGTCGGAGGGAGTGCCACGAAGCAGCATGCGGCATCCCTGCTGAAGGGCCGCGGGGAAGCCTGACTGGTCTACCGCGCTTACCGCAAATGAGAATCCAGAAAAGGCCGCCGCTCCGTCTTAATTCATTTGGCCAAGATAGGAGAGGAGGAGAAGGCAAGTTCCCAGCATTTCCAACCCGCGGGCAACTAGGCACTCGTGTAGCGAGAAGACACTCTTCGTTCGCGCGGGAGTGAGCTCACAGAAATGTAGAGCATCATTTTGCGGATCTACTCTGTGCACCTTTGGCAGCCAGGGGCATTCAGCTGAGACGCGTCACAGCGAGCATGGTGACTTACACGCGGGAGTTTGAACCAGGACGAGGTGCTGCGCGCGTAAAGCCCTTTTCTCGCTGACAGTGAGCGGCGGTGCGAAGCATTTAACTGCGAGGCGCGCGAGCGCATTAGCGGGATCCTCCCGCGCCGTCTCGCGGGGGGGATCCTCCGTGCGCGTTTCCGGGGTTGACGCCTCTGGCGGAGGCGCGCGCTCGGCACCGCGCGGCTCCGAGTCGATCCCGCACGCGCACGCGTTGCGGCGGGAATAATTCATAAGCGCGCGCACGGCGCGAAGATGCAATCCTTGACCCGATGGAGCCGGTACTGCGCCTCCTCCTGGAAGGGCGCTGTCCCTGCGGCGCTCCCGGATTCTGGGGCCGCCGCTGATGCCTTCTGACCAGCGGCCGGGACGCTGACCGGTTTTCACGCTCGCGCGGACCCGGCACGCGCCGGTGACGCGGCGATTGGGACGACAGGTCCACCCGTCCCAATCGACCGGCGGCACTCCCGCGCTTCGTACCGGAACCGCTGATCCGCGCACTTCCCGTTATCGCGTCCGCGAAGTCGCAGGTATTGCGAGAGAGCCGATTGCGGAACCGCGGCCTGATTAATTATGCGGGCTGTCTGGAAAGTGGCTGCCTATCCCGTACTCCCAACGCCTAGAAAATCGAGTTTGTCGATTACAGTGAACCGAATCTTATTGTGAACCGCAGGGATGCAAATTTTTGCCTGCAGCCCTAAAATCCCGTTTCGTTCCCCGCGTTATTCGCGAGATTATGCGATATATATGGAGAGGACTTTACTCACTGTAGGTTGTTAAGTGTGCTGGAGGGTTGGCGAAAACGTGTAGAAGTTTTCTCCCGGGTGAGACTTCCAAGAGCGGATTTTTAAATCTTTCTTTCCAAACTGCAGCGCTGGACTTGCGTGGGGTTGCATAGCACTCAGACGAGTAGCTTCCCGTGCTGGTTTTCCACAACTTTTGGGCAAGCATTTCTTCGACCACTTTCATATAATTTCTTGCAAAAAAATTCTCGGGTTTTTGAACTTCTGAACATGATTGTGTGCTTGCAAAAGCCAAGGAATTATATTTGTTATTAATATTTAAAACACGCAGTAAACAGTCTTGCAGACGTCGTGTCTAATTGAAAATAAAATAAAGCTGATGCGAATGCAGTTGATCAGCTGTCCAGTACATGTAGGACATCCATAGAATATATCAGTCTTGCTAATGTTACGCGTGTCCATGGTTAGAAGGTCCGCAGGCTATGATAGCGGCCGTTCAACGGTGCACAGCAGTCGTTTAGAGTTTGCCGAACAGTCGGCGCTTCAAGTACAAGGACAGATAATGCATACAGAAAGACGGGAATAGCTAGGAACGTGAACCTGGAACTTGGCACAAGCCCATAACTTGCATTGTGCGTGACTCTTTTGAGCCAGATAACGTATTCGGTGCACAAGTTGCGGACAGAATTTCGCGGGACTAGACGCAACCACGGGGCTTCCGTTTAGTCGTCCAACCCTTGTCCGCTGATACGAGGCAAAAGCTGGAAACGCTAAAATAAAAGAATGAAAAAAAATCCTCGGACCTCGCATGTCTACAAAGGAATACGTGACCGCTTTGTGCAGAGAACAAGTTCACGCCGCTGTAGCAATTTCCTGCTGCGGATTGCTCGGACAGAGCGGGGGACGCGCAAACTTCGTAGTACCTGCTTCGAGCTCAGTCGGCTTCTACTATCGGACAGGGAATTGCGTATTCTGCGGGGATCGCATAAAACTTGTTACTGACGTCGGCACCCAGACTACAAATGTTACAGCTCAGAATGCGTGAGAGCTCTTGTGCACTCCACATCCGGCTCCTTTACGACCGGAACTGCAACTCGCACTTTCAAAACGTGTCGACGTGTATTCGGGTTGCTCAGATCGCCATCTGTATATTCCCCCTTCACTAATCGAGAAACGTCTCGTAGCGTACGGGATATTTCTGCCTGTCAAATTACTTCTTTTCCGTTCGCTATCTCAATTTTTCCGCGCTTCACGCTGAAAAGTTTCAAACAACTCACGGCCGCTAAGTATGGCTGAAATCAAGGAGAAATGGGCATGTAATGCGAAGGGAAGACAACCGATGGTCTCAGTGGATTTCTAAGTAGGTCGTTAACGGTGATGAAAGCAGTTCGCGGGATGGTCACCAACGACATGGACGAAGCGATCGCCCCAGTCGGTTGTTCAGGACTGTTTCAGAAAAACGACCTCAACATTAACAGCGTGTGTGCAAGAGATGTGTAGGCGAGACAGAGCGAGCTACTGCGTGGCTTACTGAGGCGTACGCGATTCTGGTGGCCCGGGTAAACGCGATTAAGACGGGCTACATATTTGGCGGGCCTTGTATGAGGCCTGTCAGTATATAGAGTCTTAAGACAGCCACACCTTTGTCCAGAGCGCGCCGGTTGCAGGAAGACAACTTATTTATCTGCGCGTTTCGTAAGGGTGCCGCGGACAGGAGTTCCGCACGCGCCTGGGAGGAATTAATTCTTCACCCTTAACTATATAAGCTTCCACGAGACAGAGTGCGCTGTCAGGCTCTACATCGTATCTGCCTGCCGGCGTATTACGCTTGGGTAAACATCCTCCCACCGATTCCTGCCCACATCAATATCAAGTGCTTGACGCGGTCCTCGCTGGCCTCTCCGCGAAAGGCGATCGCGAGCCAAGAGGCTGTAATGGCTCATTAGTGTCAACGTAATACGAAGGCGTGGAAACCACTTGATTGAGCGGTAGCTGTGGCTTTCGAGTGAGACACTCTCGGTGCCAACGCGTCAAGTGCTGCGCGGCTGGGAGCAGCCACGCGCCGGGGCTGCGCAACGACAAAGGCACGTGATTGAACGGCGTCCGCGAGATTCAGTCATAGGCTACAGCCGGGCACCTCGTATAGGTGTCACATATATGTACACCTACTTGCGCAGAGCGGAGAACGACTGCTCGCATTCATTCGTTCATTCATTCATTGCGCTGGCTCAGTGGATATGGAGCTCGGCTGCTGAACCGAAAGACGCGGGTTCGATCCCGGCCACGGTGGTCGCATTTGGATAGAGGCGGAATTCTAGAGGCCCGTGTACTGTGCGATGTCAGTATACGTTAAAGAACACCAGTTGGTCGAAATTTGCGGAGCCCTTCACTACGGCGTCCCTCATAGCTTTAGTCGCTTAATATATATATATATATATATATATATATATATATATATATATATATATATATATATATATATATATATATATATATATATATATTGTAAAGACAGACACCGAGACGCGCTGAGCTGAGCGTCCGCTCGATTGCCTAGCCTTTCTTTTATCCCGCTTCCTCGTCTTCCTCCGCCTGCTTCATTCATCACGACTTCCGTCTTTGCTGTCTCGGCATCACACTCGGCCACGACTGCGGACGCCCTGTTGATTGTAGGCCGCGTCGCACCCAGACCTCGTTGTCGTACACGCGGCCACTCGTCTCGCCCCGCTTCAGCAGCCGCTCCTTCATGGTCTCGTCCTTCACTTCGACGTAGAGCAGGTTGGTGCACTTGCACACCTCACCCTCGAAGCGGTCACCCTGCTCGGTGTTCCTGGGGTAACCGTCAATCAGGAACCTTTGGCTGTCGCCACGCTCTTCCTCATTGCTCCTTTCAGCAGCTGCAAGACCGTGACCAGTGGGACGAGCTCACCCTTCGTCATGATCCCGTTCATCTCCTTGCCCAGGTCGCTGCCGGACTGCACCTCCGCCCGCTGCAGGTCACTGGAAGAGATGTGCGTGAAGCCGTAGTTGGCCGCTATCTACTCGCATTGGGTACCCTTGCCGCAGCCGGGGCCGCCGAAGACAAACACGACGGGGAGCTTGAGTTTTAGAGGCCCGTCCATTGGCGTCGAAGTAGGGGGAGGAACAGGGGAGCAGGCCTGGCTGGAGGCGGAACTTCCTCAGCCTTCTCATCTGGTTCTTTTCTCCTCCACTTTCTTTTGTTCTTCTTTCTCTTCTTTCTCTTCTTTCTTCTCTTCCCTTTTCCTCTTGGCCTTTCTGATCATGAACAGGCCGTCCATATCATCGGCATCCCTGACATAGGCGCCGCGAAGTCGTCCGCTGGTGGATCGGCGTGGAGGGCCGCGGCAGACCAGGACAGTACCCGGACAGTTGCAGGCTCTCGACCGTGTCCCTGCGAGGTCGTCATGCAAGGTGGTGTGTTCGAAGCTGCGTCGACGCATCAAGGGCGACGCCGGTGGTGGACTATCTTCTCGATTCTCATCTAGCTGCCTGCCCTGATGCAGCCTCTCTCTAACGGGAGGGGACGTGGGAGTATCCAATCCTCGTTCGATTTGGAACATTAGGAGGCGCGATACTGATGGCCCGCTGCCGACCCTGGAACCCGGAGAAGGCGGCAGCCGCGAGCGGCCTACTGGTAGCCTGCGTCCGGAGCGGGACCTGGAAGTTGCTGGCTGCCGAGCAGGTGGCACTGGAGGGGTCCGCTTTCCGCTGAGGGCCTCGTAACCCTCGTCGATGCGGTCCTCTTCGCGGAAGTCCACGCTGGAAACAGGCTGGCGCCGGATTTTGTTGTCTGGGAAAATTGGCTCATGAAACTGACGTCCCGGCAGCAGGGGACGCGGTTGTCCTGGAGTGGCCGTCATCCGTTGAGGCGGCAACCCAGGCGACCGCACTCCAGGCGGCATGCTACCCAGGCTATTACTGTTCGGACTTGAGCATCCGATGACGCTGCTGATAGCCACTGAGCCCGGAGCCGCCGTCACCGAGCTGGCGAAGCACGGGTGCCGTGGCGAAGGTGGCGTCATGAACCCAGCACTGCCTGCAGGAGGCGGCTGCGCCGCGGGCCGACCGAAGCGGTGTCCATCATGCGTCGATGCCGGAATGTTGGGATGCCTCATCGGTCCATGAGACGGTTCCCGAGACATCAGCGGGGACGGTGGCACTGCTGAGACGGAGCCCGCGCTCCCGATGGAATTGGGAGGAGCGCTGGTTGCATTTTGGCCGGGAACTGCCGACACCTCGGCGAGCGAGGCGGTCATCTGAGAGCGGTGCACCACGGAGGACGCGTATCCGCTCGTCGGCTGCGGTGACTGCGGTGGCGGACTGACGATTGTGTTGGAGCCGACCCGCAGGAGCTCGGATGCTTCCACCGCGGCAATGGGCGCCTCAGAGCCCAACGCCTGCTGCGGCCACGTGCGGCCCCTGCAGGCCTGAAGAAGGCGTACCTTATCTTGATTGTAAAGGGCGATGTCTTCGTCTGGAGCCTGGCGCCGCGCTCTCATCGTCGTGAGTTTGGCGTCGTGCGCAGTGGGCAGGGGTGTAAACGCGGCAAGAAGTGCAGAGGTCCAGGCCGGCCAAGTGGTGTAGCGGCGGCCTTCGTACTGGTGCCAGGCGCGGGCGGCACCGCGGAGATGGTCTTCCGCGACGGCGAGCGTGGTGGCTGGAGACCAGGCGAAACGCCGGGCAGCAGCGTCGACCACTTGAATCCACGCTTCAGCGTCGTCAGAAAATCCACGGTACTCCGGAATTTGTACCGTGGTTACTGGGTATCCAGGGGACAGTGATGCGCGGCCAAGCGCTGCAGTCAAAGAAGCAGATAACTCCCGGATGATGGAGAGGGCTTCGGGAAGAAGGGCCAAGGCCGAATCCGCCGAGGAGGCATGGACTATTATGATACATTCCAGCGGCTAAAAAGACACGGACGAAGGTAGACGAGACAGGACGAACGCCGGAAGTCCGGCGTTCGTCCTGTCTCGTCTACCTTCGTCCGTGTCTTTTTAGCCGCTGGAATGTATCATAATAGTACTACCAACCAACTAGCCCAACTTTCTACGCTTAAAGGCATGGACGCCGTTCTCGGGCGGAAGAGGGGTTCCAGGCGCCGAGGGAGCCGGCCGTGGGACTGCCCGGCCGCTTCGAAGGAGGAGCGACGGGACGTGGAGGTCCGGGCCGGGCTCGACGTTGGTCGACTGCGCCATTGTAAAGACAGACACCGAGACGCGCTGAGCTGAGCGTCCGCTCGATTGCCTATAGCCTTTCTTTTATCCCACTTCCTCGTCTTCCTCCGCCTGCTTCATTCATCACGACTTCCGTCTTCGCTGTCTCGGCATCACAATATATATATATATATATATATATATATATATATATATATATATATATATATATATATATATATATATATATATATATATATATATATATATATATATATATATATATATATACCGTAGTGAAGGGCTCCGCAAATTTCGACCAACTGGTGTTCTTTAACGTATACTGACATCGCATGTGGTGCGCTCTAATGCTTGAGCTTGGCTTGGCATCTGAACGAAACTCGCACAAAGTACCACCCGGTTAGCGTCGCAGGGGCGCGGCGTCGCACAATTCAGCAGAGGGAGAACCTGCTAACGCACCGCGATGCGACGCACTTATCCTTGTCTAGTTTATTCGCCGATATCTGGGTTAACGACGTGGGCTGTTCGAGACTTGAGCGGTATGCGCGTGCGCAAGAGGGACGCGTGTTTAGTCGGTCCGCGCCCTGCAGCGACACGCGCGCGCGGAGGGAGCGGCTCGTTTTGTGCGCGCGCGCGCTTTCTCCGCGGCCCAACGGTACCTGGGACGGGCCAGCGTGCGAGGTGGCCCGCGTCGTCGTCGTCGTCACTGGGCACGGGACCAGCTGCGGAGAGTCGCTTGTAAACATCCTCAACTGGCGCCAGTTTCCAATTAAACGGTCGGCCCGGACGGCAGAGCGCCGACCCATGCGCGGCACACGCGCAGACACGCGGGGCGATTATTGGTTGCGCAAGCTCGGCAGAGCGCGCTTCATTAGGGGCGGGCAGGAAATCCTGCGCGGCTCTGGGCGTGCGCCGACGCCGCAAAGCGCGCGTCCTTCTGTCGCGCGACTCTTGCGGCATCGGCGGCGGGCCGCGCGCAAACCCCGCGGCGGCGCGCGCGCCGCCTGCGGCCGTCTTCCTTCGCCCGCCTTGCGAGGCGGGCGCACAATGCGCCGGACTGTGTTGCTACTGGGGCGCGCACTGCTCGCGCCTCATTGCGCGCTGCGCCGCGCACACGCGCCGGCGTCGCGTCTCGACACGCTGCGCTTCGCTGGTCAGTGGAGTACGACGTCAAGCGCTCGTGGCACTCTGCGCGGTTCTGTAATGGACTGCGCGTACAGCGTGTGCCAGCCTGCATTTCCAGGTCTCCCCTGAGGCTGCTGGTAAACGCGCTAAGTGAAAGTAGGACGCGGCGACATGGCGGCGAGGCCAGTTCTTCGCGAAGTTTCTCCGTCTCTCTATTTCTGCTTTTTTTATGTAACAACAGACGTCAATCAATAGTCCTTGCCATCACGGCAAACAACATACTTTGTGGAAACGAACTGGCACTGTTGCATGGTCGACCACGCGATTATCTGCGTTTGCAAGAATGCGACTAAATCACATCGCGTCGACATTCAAACATATCAGATCATTGCAAATGGGATATTAAAATGGCGATGAATGCGCGTCGCAATAATGCGCCAAATGGGAGTAGATGGGGAAGGGAAAGAAGTCGACTCACACGGAACGTTCAGAACGCTGGCGCATGGCACCCAGGGAGAGGAAAGAGAGGGACTGTGGTGCAGTTGGCGCGAGTGCTCATCCCGCTCGTCTTCGAAAGGCGACACGAGGCGCCGCCACCTACACGCGAGAGGTGATGGGCTACTTGTTTGTGGTGCCGCATCGTATTACCGGTGCTCGCTCTCGAAGCGGCCAGGTTTCAAGGGGATCATCGAAGTAGTTTCGTTGCTTGCCCTACCGAGCCACGTCGCGGTCCTCGGAATATGAGGAGCTCGCACGTTTTGTAGGGAAGCCTTCAGTGCCGGTAGTAGTTTTCCTGGCGCTAGGTTGTGAAAGGAACTCGGTCTTGTGGCCGGAAGGGAGGAAGACCTCTCCATGTGGCTGACGGACAGCAATAAGAACCGCAGCCTACCCAGGTTCTTGCACGAGAATTGCATCTACGGGAATGGAGCACAACATATACCATATGGAAAGGCCTAGAATTGAAAAAGAATACAGCATGAGCAGATGGGAGAAGTGGAGTTCTGTGGGAAGTCACTGACTGCGCAGTGCGAAAACTGGAGAGTGCGGCAGGCAGGGCGCCATTGTGTCGGATTTCGCGGGAAGGTATTTTAAGGCGAAAGCCTTTAATGTCTCATCGTTGTAAGCAGCAGTTGTCGACAGAGAATGTCACGCTTTTCAGTTGGTCGAAACGGTCGTGACGTCACAGTGCACTAATTTCAAACGGGGCCAATTGTACTTTGGCTAGTAACCATGCAACCAATTGAAGGGACCATATAGTGATGCTCCAAGTAAGTGGGACTGAGCTTTGTTCATTGCTTAATTACCCAATTAGCCTAATTAACTTCTCTAGTCAGGCCATATAAATAAATAAAAGTTAGTAAGAAATTGGTCGAGCTCGGGAATCGAACCCCGGTCTTCGGAGTGCGAGACGAGCATGCTATCCACTCCGCCATGCCAGCTCGATGGTTTGGAATGAACAAAGGCACGTCTAGTGAATACGGTGTCTTCGCTCACTGCCATCCTCCTCCCTTCCCTTCCGGCGAGGTTTAGGTGTCCACCGAGATATGAGAGAGAAATACATTTCCTTTCCTCAAAAACCAATTTACCGACGAGCGAGGCGTAGAACCGAATGGGCGATGGCGTTCTATGGACTCCCTGGCAGCGTTGCAAGACGCTCTCGCGTTCCACTCTTAGAGGCGAAGCTTAACATCTTAACCACACATCAGTGACCACACTTTAGGTAAAAAAGTGCCCCCCCCCCCCCCCCCCCCCCTGAATTTTGACGGGTGTCCACCGAGATATGTGAGACAGTTACTGCGTAATTTTCTTTCCTCAAATACAATTTTCATTTTCTTCATTACGGGCCATCTTCGTCTTTCTTCTTTCACTCCCACTTCCTCCGTTCCTCTACGGTGCGGTTCAGGTGTCCACCGAGATGACAGAGATTTACTGCGCCATTTCCTTTCCTCAAAAACCGTTGCGTTGAAACGGCAAGGCATTGCGCCGAACGGGTGGTGGCGTTCCGTGGACTCCCTGGCAGCGCTACAACACGCTGTCGCGTTCCACTCCTAAAGGCGAAGCTTAAGCTTAAGCTTAATTAGCAGTTAATTAGTATTCAGGCATTAATCAGTAATTAACCATTAATTAGTGATTTGTCATCACTTAGTAATTAGTGCTCAATTACATGTGACGCCACCAGTGCCACAGAAGCACCGAAAGTGGTGCGGAAAACGCTTTCGCCTCTTCGCACTTTAGACAGTCAAAGTGCCCCCTGAATTTTTTTTTATTCGTTGATGTTTTCGCCGTTTAGAGCTTTGACGTGCATATTTTAACTGACACAACCCATTGGACATTTCAGTCTAACCCAAGCAGGAAGGGTAACACAAAGAAGGAAAACATGTTCGGACGTATAATCGGTATATAACCGCTATTTAAACAAGCATTTGTTTGCGGCAAAAAGAAATGCTGCACCTATTAGCATACACAGTGGTGTAGGGAATAATAGGGAACGTTAAAATAAGCGAGATAAATGCGGTGAAAAGAACAGATACAAAATCGGCTTAAAGATATCACAAAGCGCTTTGTCAAATCCGTAAGTCAATGTGATTTTGCTGAATGGAAATGGCGCATTAGGGTTCGGGGAACCTGCTATGACGCCGTACGTCTCATGCTGTCGCTTACACCTGCAGGTTGCATGGTGAACGGCAGGCAGTATGCCGAAGGGGACACCGTGCCTTCGGACGAGCGGGACCCGTGCGTTGTCTGCCTGTGCAAGGTACGTGCACTATTTCCTCAAAGATGTCTCTCAACTCTGTGCCATAACCAGAAGGCGCAGCTATGCCGCGTCGTCCCAGCTCTGGCGCTGAGATGACTTCCCGCGAAAAGCAGTGCTGACTCGAAGTTTGTAACGTGTGAAAGAACACATTGCCGGTTCTGTAGATATAAATTAATGCACCGAACTTAAATTCCCATTAGTTCCGGTTGCCGTTCGCGATGCTGATTTGGTTCCGTTTGTTTCTTTGTTTGTTTGTTTCTTTCTTTCCTTCTTTCTTTCCTTCTTTCTTTCTTTCTTTCTTTGCTTGCTTGCTTGCTAGTTTGTTTGTTTGTTTGTTTGTTTGTTTGTTTGCTTGCTTGTTGCGCCCTGCTGAGTAAAAAAATCAACGAGGAAAAACATCACTCATCCTGGTGTTTTCCCTCCCGGTAATTACTTCTTAACCATACTTTTTCTTTATCCTTTATTTTTCTTTGTCATTTCGCGTCAGTAGGAAATCATTCGACGCACCGTTTCACGCTTTCGCGCTTCTGAATGGAGCACGTAGAGCTGGGAGAGACGCCAGCAGCGCTGGATTCAGGCCCGACTGGACACTCCTTGGCTGGGTTTCTTTTTTTTTTTTCCACCCCGCGATCAGCGTCGCTTTCTCTGCTACGTAAAGGGGGGAGGTTGCAGAGGGCGCGCGACGCACGTCGTCATCGCACGCACACACACACACACACACACACACACACACACACACACACACACACACACACACACACACACACACACACACACACACACACACACACACACACACACACACACACACACACACACACACACACAAACACACACACACACACACACACGCACGCACGCGCACACACACACACACACACACACAACACACACACACAACACACACACACACACAAAATAAAGGACGAATTTCTCTTCGTTTTTCTTTCATTTTTTTTTCTTTCGCTGCATTCGCCTGGAAAAAAGAGAGTTGTTGGAAGGCGCTGGTTTCAAAGATAAATAACGAAAAGAGGAGCTGAGAGAGGAGGGGGGTCCCGGGAGAAGCGACCGCAGCGCCGCCGCGCTGAGCGTGCGCCAGGTCGGACGCACATCGTGTCGGACGCCTGCCAGCGCCCACAATTAGCCACTCGCGGGACGTCTCCGGATGATATAATTGTCGGCGACTTCGGAGCTCAATTTACATTTAATGGCAGTTGCTTCTCAGAATGTGTTAATGTGATCGTTTCGCACCCTGGAGACTCCTGTCGCGAGAAGCAAATAAAAGTATCAAAGCGAAGCAGAACAGGCGAGGCAGCGTACACATGCACCTTCTCATAGCTGTCGCGAAGGAGAGGCCCTCTCGTGGTATTTAATTAGCTACTCACTCAAGCGAACAGCGACCTCCCTCCCCCAGGACACGAAGCGTCGGTGTCAGATGTGACCGATATGTTTCGGCGGTAGCCGCGGAACCTAAACTCGCGCTGTGGGTCACCGCGATGTTCCCGCTATCCAAGCGGACAGCTGGAAACGCAGTCTGTCGTTGTCGCCGTCGTCTTTATCCCAAGCCTGGATAGGATATCCGAAAGGAAAGGAAAGGCGCGCTGCGAGGACTCGATGGGACGAGAAGGGAGTGACAGAAGAAATGCATGTCGTAGTGGAGGGCTCCCGAATAACCTCGACCGCGTGGGGATCTGTAAGGTGCACTAACGTCACACAACACACGGGCGCCTTTAGCGTTTCGAAACTCGGCCGCCGTCGTTGCAATGAGGAGGAGGGTTATAAAACAGAGGAAAGGAACGGCATTTCTCGTAACGGGTGAAGCCAGCCGCGTTCCTCTGGTCAGTCACGGTTTCGGTTTGCGACAGCGGAGCGTCCCGCGCAGGCTGCAGTGCAGCATTTTCTCACCAGAGGAGGTCGTTCACTGCGACAAAAAGGTGGACGACGGGTAGGAGCTCGCCATTCACATGCGTGTAGACATGGCCTTCTGTGCCGAAATACTTTTCTTGACCGCGCTGCTTTGCGGTTACGGTGAAGGCCTGTTTTATTTTAACGTTTGCATCTATGTTAGCGCCGCCTGTGCGCGTTCGACACTGCTGCGCTATTAACGTAACACATAATAATAGCGCTCCGGTAACGACTTCTATTACGTAATGATAAAGCTGCCAGGGCACTCGTACTAATGGAACAGTTTTCCTAATCGATGTTGCCGCTTTGGCTCATCTGCCTTCTGCAGCACAGCTGGCACTCAAAGATTAATTGCTACTCATGTTTCGGTTTATTATGCACTGCCTTCGCATGCATGCAAGGGCGGTGAGTGTCCATTTATGCAGTGGCGCTTGCTCATTCGCGTTATTTTCTTTTCGTGCTATGATCGCACCCTGAGATTCGGCATGCTGCGATGGTGCCGTCACGTGCTCTGAGCGCAATCATCCAGCTTACTGTTTCTAAGAGGCGCACCAGCTGCACTGAGCGAATAACTCAATGTGGCGCCAAGATTTGTCACTGGTGTCTCCACGGCCTCCGTCATTGGCTCATGCACCGCAACCTTGTAGTTTCACAGCGTTAGCTGTTTATATAGCAGACCCTCCTGGAGCGGGATGCGTCTGACTGGTATTTTCGTAGTGAACTGGGTTCATGTGTTCGGCGGCAATAGTGATGCAGCACCGCTTGGTTGACATATTGCAGATTCGAGACCCGTTCTAAAATGTGGACAAACTTCATGCGAAGAGCGAATCTTCAAAAAAGGGCTGCTAACCGATATCGTCACTCTATTTAAACGTCCCTACTATCTCGAGAAGGGGACCGAACGTGTCGCTAAGGCTGAAGAAGAAAATCGAACGAACGCGCCCTAAACACCTGACCAAGACCGATTCGAAGACTGCGACCAGCTGCATTGATGACCCGTTCTAAAATGTGGACAAACCTCATGCGAACAGCGAATCTTCAAAAAAGTGCTCGGAGGTATCGCTATAGGGGACATCCTACGTGTCATGGGGTCGCCATTTGTTTTTGCTTTTTCATGTGCCACTGAGATGAAAGCTTCTTATCAGGGGTCATGCACAGTCGCGAGCCAGCGACCGGAAAATGTGAAAAGGAAGCGGCGCTGAAAGCCGCCTTCGGAATAGGAACGCCCGGTGGCTTCGCGGGCAATTCATGGGCCGGAAAACAAAACCCGCGGTAGAGAGCGCTTCTCGCGCTCTGGCGGCGATGACACAAAGCGACGTGTTTTCCACGGTCGAAGCAATCATCTCATACCGGCTCAACATACAGCGTTCGGGCGTTCCAACTTTTCCGAGCATGGGTCGCCAATGCCAGCAACATTTCTGTCCCCGATAGTTATACGTTCGGCACTCAGGGAGGAAAAGCCAAGCCTTGAGCGCTACTGCCGCCGGTGCGGCCACGTCTGTCTTGATTTTAAACTTCCGCCGTGGAACCTAAGGCGCCGCTTCTAATGAAACGAGTCGTTAGCGGCCAACGGTATAGCGTCACAACAAGGCGCTTAATGCTTCATAAAGCGAGCCGCGAAAGAGCGCGCTGCACCGAATTCGCCCCGCAGGTGCTGTGTCGCCCGAGACCAACGCGATTCGTTGCGTTCGCGGGCGCAAGCGACTTCGCACGCTCGCAGTTTTCGGTTCCCGTGCGCACACGCGCGAGCTCGATATTGGGCGCCTTCGCGCGCGCGATCTGCGGGAACCGCCTCGTCAGGGGACATTTATCACGGAGGATCGCGACTGTTGGAATAGATCCAAGCTGGCAAGGACACTCTGTTTCTGGAACCCGCAGATTTGCGCGGGTGCACGGAATACACGGCGGGCAATTGACGCCCGCCGGCTCGTCAGCCCGCGCGTCTGTTCGCCCGGGCGCCGCGGGGGCTTGGCGTGGTTTGTTTGTGGGACCAGCCTTGTCTTTCTCCTTCTCCCCTTCTCTCTCATGCGACGCACTCGAGTTACGCACACACTGGCGTGTTGAGCTGGCTTATACAGAGCTGACCACAACAAGACGACGCAGGACGGCTTCTAAAGTGCATGCGCGCGAATGAAATTAAACGGGACGTTATCTCGGGTTCGGAACACGTTGGCCAGTGGAAGGTGTGCACGAGTGTGAACCCGTGGCACTGTGGTCGATGCCGCCGCTCATGAACACACACCACACCTAAACGCCGGTGCGATTAGACGGGAATGCGGTTAAAGCACGTGGAGCGTGCTACGTTCGCTCCTGTCTTCCCTAGCTGTCCATGTAGAGGGAACGAGGGCTGTGGTGTAAACTTAAATAATCAACGCTTTAACGGGTCCGTTCGAATTGCCTTCGGATGCAGCAAAAATGCAGCAACGACAGTTTAGAGCCATTTCGGTACGCATTATTAAAAGGCTCTAGGTGGTCGAAATTGGTCCAGAATCTTCTACATACGGCGCACCTCGAAGCGAAGCGATGTCGCTTTGTCACGTAGACGTCATTCCGTGTGTATGCGTATGTATACGTTCTTTATCGGAGCACATCACGAGGTATTTACATTGAGCGCGTTCGGGGTCTCCGGCTTCGTCTTCATGCAAATAGAAAAAGTGCATTCTCGTTGTGCGCGGTATACCGTCAAAGCTACTGTCATAATAGTTCTGACTCGTGTTGGCTTGTGTGGTCACGAATCGACTCACTTTTTCCGATGGACGCTCACATTAGCGTTTGGTGAATCGGTTCGTGTTGCGGTTTTAAGATCGCTTATGGGAAAACGGCTAACAACACTGATGAGGACTTGGTACTTGCGGCCTGTATCGGAGACAGCGTTGAACGCAGGGTAGCAGAAAAGCAAGATACCGATTCGAACTGAACCAGTGTCCTTTTATCTAGCACTGCACTCATTATCCCAGCGCAGCGCTGGCATGCTCGGTACCGATAACGACTGTTTTGTCCTGCCCGCCTCTCGAGGTAATCAATAACCGCTATAGCGTTTCGGAGTATGCGTTGCGGTCTTGCGTCTCGAGTGCTGCGCCATTGGTTATGTTAATGGCGTTCTATATTTATGACGGCGAACAAGGCTCGTTTCGAGTACGAAACTGGCTTAATTGATTTTTGATTGGGTTTCTGATTCCTTGCGCGCATACAGAGTGGTTGCGCTGTCGCCTAATGCCGAGAGCCGAATTTGTGTGGTTTTGTTTCAAAGCAGCAGCGGTTGTGCGAGAAACCACTCGGCTTTCGGTTACGTTTATCCACTTATTTATTTATCTATTTGTTAATTTTGATGCTTGCTAATGCAAATTGAATTATCATTTTGGCAATGTCAGCCCTGCAAAGGCAGCTGTGTAAACCACTTTTTTCTTTATGGTGTTACTTCAGGCACCTTGGATTGTGTCGCAATGCTTTGATCGCAATTTCACGCCGTCCACTGCATGCGCTCGCCATTTAAACCACAACCGCAGAGAAAAAAATACAATGAATAAAGCTCGTATCACTCCTGACAATTCTAACAGTTTGGCTTATTGCGCGCTACTTACAAACGAGGAGACAAAGAAAGAGACAGCATATACGAGGCGCGCCTTGTATGTCAGGACTCTTTGTCAGGCATCCTTTTGCCTTTTAGTCTGCGCCCTAGGCAACTGTACCATTGAGTTGTCTAAATAAACACTTTGACTTTGACTTTGACTTTGATGTACACTACGTGTCTGTTTCTTTATCTCACCGTCAGTAGTGTTGTGTAGTATCGCGCAGTAAACCAAGGTGCGGAACCAACTGGCCTCTGTTTCAGCGTTGCTTGCATTCTAACAGGAAGCGAAATGCAGTAGCTGATTGGATGAAAACGAAACATTAACAGGTTCAGTACTTGTTTAAGACCCCTGCAGGCGGCTAACCAGTCCGAAGCCACTTTTAGGAAGATTGTGCTATAGGCTGCAAACTTTTCAGAGCACACATAAAAGCGCTACACATACAGATGATCACAAACAGGACTGACTTGTCTCTGCCTGTGATCGCTTGTGTTACGCTTTTATATCTGTTTAGAATTATTGAACCAACCTTCCGAACAAAAAATTATGTTCAGAAAAAGATAGAGAAGCCATGAAAAAAAAAGGCCTCTACAATTATGATTTCGGATTAGTGCGTTTAACCGGCGCAGCTGTTCGTACTTTTGCGACTAAATGAAGGACTCCACCAGCACTTGTGCGAAGCGCGGGCGGATATGGCTGCTCGCTGCCGGTCACATCACGTGACGTGAGCCGCGGTGGTCACGTGATGTGTTACGCTGCCGCTCACGCCACGAGTGAGCCGCTAATAGCTTCGCTGTAAAAGAAAAAAACAACGAAATCATACTCTCGGCCTGCTCGCGATGAGTGGTGGTGCAGCGTTGGTATCGCACAAGAAGCGTAGGCTGCGCACTGTTCAAGCTTGAGGTGCACCCTTCTGCACTCTTGTTCCTTTTTTTTTGCGCTCAAGTTTTGCGCTACTCGTGCCCCAATAAACTTTTTCTTCCTACTCTGGCGTGCCTGCATCCTACACAGAGGGCCAGAACGAGGTCCTGCACGCTGCATATACGTGCACTGATTTCTTCTGCTTCGCAGGATGGGCGCGTGACGTGCACCAAAAAGTCGTGCCCAGTGCTGCCGTGCCCCCTGAACCGCATCGCCCAGACGCCCGGCACCTGCTGCCCCGAGTGCCGCAGTGAGTACAATACATACACGCGCGCAGCATACGCCGCACCACGCACGTGGAGAGGAGAGGTCGTGTCCTGCAGTATACACCCTCTGCTATGGTCCCAACGTCTGGGAGGAGCTGTCGCGCCCAGAGATCGCGCAAATATTTCTGCCGACATGTTGGTGATGGTAGATCCGACTGGACGACAAGGACAAAAGGCTTAATACTCACCAAGCGCGTTGTGAGCTGGCGGAGAGCTTGGCATTATACTATGTGAGAAGCAGGGAATGCTTCTAAGACGTGTAATGGCGTCCTTGTAAGGCTTGGGTTTCCTTAGGGTGAGGACAAGGGTATCTATTACCTCGAGGAGATTTGGAACGGTGACGCAGAACGAAACCTCTTGGGCTCTTTGCCTCTGGCAAAGGCCGCACGTCGTCTCGAAAAGCATGCGTGTCAGGACCGTGGTGACATGCATGCGTTTCTGAGGGAGTGTCGCTTTTATTATGACCTCGGTAAAAGCGAATCTCCCGATGAAACGCGTGGAGTATATGTGTGGACTTGTCCCCCCCACCCCCTTTCTTCCGACTAGCTCGCTCAGAGCACGCCCTGGGCGGAATTAGGTTCGTGCTCAAAGCTTTCTTTCGCCCCCTGTTGATTCCGGGACGAATGCAACGGCTTCGTGTTCTCAGCTGTGGAGCTCAGTGAATGACCGGGATACAGAGCTCTGAAATTTTATGAATGCATTTAGTCTGGACGCGCTGCGTAGTAATAGAAACATCGTTCCGATCAAAGTGTTCTTATGATTAGGCCTTTAGTTCAATTATACATAAAGGAGACCGCCGCGAGGAAGTACAGTATCGGGTTAGCATTGCTAACTGCCGTGCGTGCTCAGCAGGTTTGTAAATGTTGGCAACTTTTAACGCGTTAGCTTTAAAGGCCCCGTTCACCAGAAAATCAGGCGTCGGCGTTGTCGGCGTTGTGTGCGAAAAATGACGGGCATGGCTCTGGCAGGTGGTCCCCAGAGAGCAACCTAGGAGACAGCTGGAGCACCTATAGGTCACGTGAACTTGCGGCGTCACCACAACTGGCCCATCGGATAGTGGGCAGCTTGCCCGCCGTGGCAGGTGCCTGTTAAATTAATGATTGGTCGCTCGGGAAAAGTAACCTGAGCTGCACAAGCCCACTGCTGGGAGCACCTGCCATCGCAGGGCAGTGGCGCATCGCTTCACCGCTGCACCACTGCGCCAGGAGGGGTATGAGGACTCCCAGCGATATGTCAATGTAAAGTACGGAATTACCTTCTGCTATCGCTTCATACCCTTAAGGCGGCGCTTAAGTGTCCCCTTCAATTTTTTTGTACTTTTTTTTCGAGGGTACACGAGTGGTCTGTCTTCTAACTGAGGTTGTAGAAGCTGTTGTTAATGTTTTTTTTTGCATATATTTGCAAAGAGAAACGAATCTTAGGTGCTCACCATGCTAATTTCTCTCTATCGTGGCCTCCGGCGTGGTGATCTGCACAAGGATGCACTCTCTATGATGAGAAGGCAATGTGCTGAGCAATGCAGCTGTCAGGGAAGAGATTCGAGAAAGTTGTTTCTGAGCGCTGCAAAAGTAAGCGAGCTTGGTACTGTATTTGCTCTCATGGGCTAAACAGCCAAGGTTTTAACTCTACCGGGTACCACGAGGCTGGTGGTGAACAACAGCGCGAACTAGACGGGACACACAAGAGAAGGAAGACACCACACGGGCTGACTTGCAACTGACTCTCTGTGTTGCGAGTCAGCGCGTGTGCTGTCTTCCTTCTCTTGTAAGTCCCGTCTAGTTTGCGCTGCTTTTTGCCATCAATATTCTGCAAGTATAGCCCAAACTTCTGCTTTAACACGATATTGGTCGGTATGCTACTTTGCCCATTCCCCAAGCTTACGGTGGTGGAATTCATTTCTGTTACCGTACTACACGTCTTTTTGTGGGCAGGCACTACGCCTAATGAACTCGGCGTTCTTAATCTTCGTCACTCATGGCAGCTCAGACTGCCGAGCGCTCGGCCACGAGAACGCGTCTCGCCTGCCTGCGTGGTAGGTCTTTTTGTGTGTGTGTGGCCGCTGGGCGCACAACGGAATCCAATTCTGATACCATCGAACGCGCGGTGCTCACGGCAACTCCATTCATCACAGGGTCTTTGACGGTAACGGTACACTCCGAGTAGCACGCGCCCGAAGCTATACGACCTGGGAAACTCGGCCGACGATTTTGGAAGCGACGAACAAGATCTTTCTTTCGATGAGGAAGGTATTTTAACGCAAACTGACGGACACGTAAGTTGTCCCTTAATTAGCATTGAAAATGCTGCATGTACCAGATCTCGACAGATGTGCACAAGGTCGGCAGACGTGCACCAGGACAGGGCGGCAATGGGCGTGACAGCCAGATACGAAGGGCGAGCACGTGTGCACATTTGCAAAAGTAACTGTGGGCTAGTCGGCGAACGCCATGGGATGTGCGGAACGCGAGTGTATAGAAGTTTTCGGAACGCGGAAGCCGCGAAGTGAAGGAAGGGCTCTGCACTTTTCTGCTGTACCTGTGCAGTGGTCCCCTCATTGTCAAGTCGCACCTCTAGGCAGCGAAAAAATTGAGCTTTTTCGTGCTTTCTGCGTCGTTTTCACACTCAGCGTGGGCGAAGACAGATCCAGCATGTGGTCGATTGCTAAGAAAACAGGAAAGTAGGGTTTAATGGATTGGCTCCGGCGCCTCGAAACACAGGTATACTTATAGGATGACTCGGAAGCGCTGCATTACATCTTCACTGCATAGTTCACCTGGACACTGTCAGTGGTTTCGTTGGCTGTTGTCTATGGTGTCGCTTACTCGACGGAGTGGTCACGTAACCTTGGCGTCATGATGCAACTATACACTCGTGGCAGATCTGCTCGTGGGGATTGAGATGGTCGGTGCCCATCAGCCAGCTGTTGTTATGGGCAAGAGGTTGGAGGGGGAGGGGCATGTAACTAGAGAGCGAGGATGGAAACACGTCACCATTCCTAGAATCATTCTGTAATCATTTCGCGTGGGGAAATTCGCCACCAGCGGCACCACGGCAGGTGCCTCAGGTCTAGAAGCTGCGCGCGGAATTTCACATGAGCAGGCTTTATTGTAAACGTGAAGAGCTTCTCTCGCTAACTCGGCGGAGATGTGACGAAGAAGCCTCCGAAGGGACGTATCGGGACGCGCAATTCCGTAATTGCGCTGTCCAAGGTGAAACCCTTCAAATAGGCGCACTTTTAAGGAAGCAAACTGGTTTGTGCTGGGGGAGGGGGTCGTTTGCGAGACCTTGTTTGAGAGATGGCATAATCCTGCCGCATGTGAAAAGGTAAGAAGACAGGTGTGGGGGGGGGGGGGGGGGGGGGGGGGAGCAGAAGAAAGATGGAAGATGGCAACGGGGGGGCTGCAGCGTGGCGATTCAGAGCGTCGATTATATGCGGCGGGCTCGACCCAGCGTGCGTGCCGAGCCTGGTGTCTGCGAGGAGCATGGGAGCTTGCTTTCAACCTGGACTGTCCGAATGAAGAATGGCTCAATTAGGCAAGGCTGACAGGCTTTCGAGGGTTCTCCTTACAGCACGCGCGCTTACCGTGGCCGCGGAATGCAGCGGCGGGAGGGAGACCCTGAAACTTCTGCCTGCAGTCGCTGGCAGTGACCTCATTTTATTGCCCTTATTATGCTTCCGGGACGCCTGAAAGTGTCGGAACACCCGCGGCGCGAAGTGAAGATTACGGTATCATTTGCAAAAGGTGGCAAGGCCGAAGGGTCCGAAATAACGAAGCAGTGCGGCTGGTGCCAGGACTCTTGGCTTCTCCCGCGCGGAGTGATAAATACACTGAGATTAGAATTCAGTGATTCGCGGAATGACTAAATAAAAACCATTCGTACGCACAGGATCGGAAAGCCGGGCCATAGGCACTCGGCGGATATGAAGACGTTTGCTCTTACTCGAGTCTTTCGGGGTTTTTTTTTTTTGTTTTTTTCTTTCACTTTTCCGACGAGACAAACGATTTCTCCTCGACCGCCGACAGACTCTCTTCTTTCCCTCCCCGCATTCCTTTTTCTGCTTATTGAATATATTTGTAACAAATCGTAAGCCTTCTGTGCGGCGTGTATACGTGTCTTCTGTATAAGATGAAATAAAAAAAAATCGACGGCACAAATCTACGTCCTTCGGCGAGGAACGCGCAGTGTTTCCCCCGGGTTCCGGTGGACGGGTGTTCATACTGGCCCCTGTCCAGCCGAGCACTTGGGTGCTTGACTTCACTGCATAACACGCACCGCTGCAGGGATACTCGGGGGCATCCGTGTGTACGAAGCTTTTTAATTAACCTAGGCGCCACGCCTCCGAACGCCAGTCGTACTGCCGTATAGTCCCGGAGCGGTTCGTGGTTCGCTTGTTGCCGTTGTCTCTGCATCATCTCAGCGCCGCGCTCGGGACGAGTCGGTTTTACTGTTTGTTAGTTCGAGTTCAGAGCTCGTAAACCTCTCGCCAGAGCTCGTCTTGGACCTTGATGGACTAAACTAAAGAGTACGCTTGTGCGCATCCTTCCCACCGATGTTGTGCGAAACTGCCGTATACGTATATAGGCGCCGGCGTGAAATGCGCCCGTAAATAATACTTCCTGCGAGAGAGCCTTTGTACTTGGTTGTGCTTTTCTCCGAGGCTTCTCTGGCGCATCTGTTTTATACGCGCGCTTACGCAAAGCACTAACCCAACAGGCCCGTTTGTTTTCTTAAAATAAGGGCAGCAACGCGACCCCCTGCGGCTTTGACTCACGCAATGCGGCGGCTCTGGGGCAGAGGGCAACTATGCGCACGCCAGGCCGCAAAAGTTTACGGAAAGCGTGAGTTGCGCGAAAAGTGAGCCTCCTTGCAGCTAACGCACGCCTTCTTCAAGTGCAAGGTGCAAGCCTGCACCTGTGAGCGCGTCCACCTCATTGTGTTGCCACCCTCTTCCAACCTGTGCGTCAGGTGAAGACAGGTATTTTTTTTTTTTTTTTGCTCTTGTTGCTGCCGTGTTCCGTAAACTTTTTCTTCCTTCCGGGTGGGCTGTGGAAAGGGAGGTGATCGCTAGGGTGGCGTTGAAAGCTAGAGAACAGCGTACGCGAGTTAACTATATCATAACGGAAGTCGGATGGAGAAGATGGGTTTGGGCGGAACATGCAGCGCAGCAGTGGCTTCTGAGGGAAGGCAGGTGCAGCAGAGGCCCAGCCCAGAGTCAGATGAGGAGAGGAGACTATAGTATTTTGCTGCAGACTGCGCAGGGCACGGATAACTGGAGATCAGTTGGAGATGGCCACTGTACTTAGTGTGACTGATGATGTGCTCATGGTTACAAAAACTTACACCCCTGGACGCTGTCAACCCAATCGTGAGCAATTTTTTTTCCAGTTTCTTCTTGTTCATTTGCGTGTCGGTTGACGTCGGCTGCGACCCCGCGATGGCGCGGCGCAGTGCGGGCGAGTGCGAGCCCGTGGGAAGGGATATCTCGGGAAAGTATTGCCGCTCCATTCGACATCACTGACCCGATCCTCTAAGGTATACCGGCGTCCTGAAGTCTTTACAGACTAGGTCGTTCAGTCAGCACAGCCACATCTGGCGGCCGCAAACTGGGGTCACCAAATTCTGTTCAATTAGAGCGCCACAGCGGTGACACTACAGGACACATACCGGGGGACAAAAACAAAGGCTATGAATACAAAGCGCGCCATGTTTTCCGCGGTACCCTTTCGCAGAGCACTAATTAAACAGAATGCGCAGCTAACTTGCCCCTTCCCCCTTCCCTAATCTGCTACCTTGAAAGCCGATTGTTCGAAGTATCGCGCAAGTAAGAACTGTCGGGTAATCTCGCGCCCATCTGTTCGCCAATCGTGACAGCCCAGCATATACAATAGCTCGGGAGCTCCAGGTGATCCAGATCGATCGGCCCCGGCATTGCAGTGCGTGTAAGATAACTGATTGCTTGGAGGCATAATGTGCGGTTAAACATCATTATGCATCATCTGAGGTGCATGGTCAACGCGTTCGCTACATGGGAGGCACCGAGGGACTGCTTCCCAACGCTATAGCTATCTCTCAAAGCGCACTCGCAACCCGATTCGCGATCACATTCCCACGTTTCGTTAGCCTCGAGACGCGAGCTGGGCTGCATGCGCCAAGAATGTCACCCGGGACACCGGGCATGACATAATGCGCCGTGCCGTGCTGCCCGCCTGTACATAATCATGCATACACTTTATACCGCGGTCCCATCACAGCAGCTGCCATATTTATTCGGTTCTCTGCGGTCATCGCCACCATTGCAGCTTGTCCGGGGTCTGGTTTACAGTTGAAACGTTTGTGTGAGCCGGCGGACACGTCGCCACGTGCGACGCAACAACCACGGATTCGCGAGAAGAGCGCACCGGTCAGTGATGGCTCTTGAAGGATAGATGTTCGGAGCCACCATACATGCCAAAGGAACTACCCTGAAGCGCTCCTGATAAGACCTGGCAACTGGTCGGAACGAAGCTCGCTCCTTCCGCTCTATCTGAGTGGTTTGCCACGGGCTTATAATGGTCCGGCGTGTAAGTTTGAGCCGCGTTACCGGCGTGCGCTGACGGCCGGATCATACGTCACACCACCGCGGCTCAGAGGGAATCAGCGGTTTGTTGCAAGATGCGGGCGTTTCGGCGATGCTCCTATAGCTCCATCTCTCTGCTATTGTTGTTGTTGTTATTATCGTCTCGTTTCTCGCTCGCCTCGGTGGCCGCGCGAAGCCATCGAAGGCGAAGCGATCGGCAGCCGCGCAAAACGACGGCGCTGCAGCGGCCGAAGCAAGGCGCCTGGGGTTTTCCTTGGCAGAGGGCCGCGCGCGCACCGCGGCGGGTCGGCGCTGCTCGCGTGGCGTCTGCGGCGGCGGCGGCAGACAAGCTGCCGAGCTGCTGCCGCGCTACAACAGTGTTGCAACACGCCCGAGAGCCTTGGGTCAACACCCATGGGCCGGGGGCCCGCAAATTTGTTTCAAGACTGCACCCTGTGTTTAGTCTCAGGCGGCCGAGCAACACAAAAGCCAGGGGTCAAGAGCGCGCGCCGCCAGAAATGCTGAAAAATAAGTTGCGTGGAATTGGAAGGGGGAGGGGTTGGAAGAAGAAAACGGGGGAGGCACCTGCTTTGGCGCGATTGCCTCCTATAAATCGCCACGGCGCGGGCAGGGGGGGGGGGGGGGGGGAAGGCTTTACGGCTGCTTTTGTTTTGCGGCCACCGAGAGAACAAAAACGGGGGCGAAAGCGGGCCGATAGCTCGGTGGTTTTGGGGCGTAAACATTTATTCGAAATCCTCGCCAGCGGGGCGGCCGCCACCGGAGCCGTCGCCGGCGACCCCCGCCCCATTCTTTTCTGGGACGAGGATCGAGACGAACCAGAAATGACGAGGTGAGGGAAATCCACGCAGGGCATTTCTTGCTCTATTTCTTTTGGCAGGGCGCTCGTTCTCCCTCTTCCTAGCCCCGTCTTCATTAAAAGGGACTGCCGCCGGGAAAAAAAAAGCAGAAATATTTAATGGCGCCCGGAGCAAATATTATGAAAAAGGGAGCCCCGGGGACGGTAGCGGGATCAAACGGCGTTTTCATTGGGCCCGTCTTTCTGCGGTTTTGCGTCTGGGCCCGCGGCGGGGCCGCGCGTTCGTTTAACTGGAGCACCAGACCGCGGCCTGACTGATTTACGCGCGCCGCTCGGCGGCGAGACACCGTCACTCGCCGCGGGCCACGCGGGGGCCCCGCGCGTTCGATTCGCGCTGCCAAGACGGCCGCTTTTGGCCGGGGGCCGCCGCGTCGCCGCTGGAAAGACGCTTTCCAGTGACGCCGCTGCTGCTGCGTA
Source organism: Amblyomma mixtum (assembly GCF_055824585.1). Lineage (NCBI taxonomy): Eukaryota > Metazoa > Arthropoda > Arachnida > Ixodida > Ixodidae > Amblyomma > Amblyomma mixtum. The sequence continues at coordinate 51,301,800 of NC_143014.1, forward strand.
ATATACCCGCGCTACTGGCTTCGTAAATCCGTGCGCTGGTGTCTGCGGCGTACGTGCATGCGACGCTCGAGTAGCCCAACGAGCCATCGGCGAAACGCCTTTGCTTTGGTCTTGCGAGACGCCATTCGTGCGACTGCGGGGTCACTTCTCTGCACTCCGCAGTGCGCTCCGCATTTGTAGCGCTTCACTCGTTGCCGATCGTGCCCGTCTTCTAATTCTCTCTCCGGGGTGTAATGCTGTATGTCTCAAGAAAGCAGAGGCGAAAATCATCCACGTAATCGTGGTAGAAACGTGTTTACTACATCGCGCAGTAGGAGCTCTTCCCTTTGGGTTCTTATTCTGCGAAGACAAATCACGGGGGCCGCCAGAGCTTCAAATACGTGATGTACTTAATGGGCGCTGAAGCACGTGAAGTAAAACCGCCAGCCGCCTCCGTTTCTGGGAGTGAGTTGCTCGAGTACGACTCTGTGCCCTCCAAGCTAAGTCTGGCGAAGCAAGAATTTTCGCGTTTTAAAGCGTTGCTCTTTCTCGTTGCCTCAAGTTATTCCAGCTTACTCGCTGAGAAATATGTAAAGAATAGGCAGGAACAATTTACTCAGTGGCTTCGGTGTTCGGCTGGTGAGCCCAAGGCCATGGGTTCGAATCCCGAACGCACTTAGGTGGGGGCGAAATGTAAAAGACTCCCGTGTGCTGTGCGACGTCAGTGCACGTTAAAGACCCCGGTGCCCCGAAATTAATCGGGAGCCCTTAACTACGACGACTCTTTCTGTGTTCCCGTACTTTAATCTTCCCTCAGGGCGCGATTCAGGCGTCGACCCCGAGTGAGACAGTTACAGCGCCTTTCGTTTCCTCAAGAACCAAAACCATATTACTCGGAAAATGAAACCTGCGTACGGGTGACAGCCACCATTAATTTTTGTTTTGCCTTTCTTTCTGGTCATTGCTGCTCCGTCGTTTAACCTGAACCGGCCGCCGAGCGAAACGAGCATTATTAATATATTTGCTCCAGCAACGGAATCGTTTCCTTTCCGAGCGTGCGAGGTCAGCGTTCAACACTACATGAGGCTATCATACAAATGCGCCTGAATGAGACCGATTTGCGCTAAGTCCCCCAACGCCCTAACTAACCGCCAATGGAATTATTTCTGCATATGGATAGAACCAGCGAGCGTTTCTTTCCGGTACGTTCGAGGTTTGTGTGTAACTTTCATTTCTATCAGCGGACGAGAAGTGGCAATGAATAAGTTCCAGGTCCTGAGAGCCTAACTCTGGCACCCCATCTAACTGTAACTAGCAACCATGTAACAACCACGTAATTTCATTGTTTGCTAGTTGCATTTTTTTAATACACGCGATGTACTGCGCACCTTTAATTTATTGCCATCGCCGAGTTAGATTGTAAATCAAGGAGCAGCATGGTTGTCTATAGCATTAGTGCTTGTAAGCGTCTTCATGAGAAGACACCTGCAAATGAACATTTGGTGGAGGCAGTAGAAATGCCGGACGAAATGATCTTGCGGCCTAGGGCCGAACTTAGCCCTACAGTGAGCGCAACCCGAGTCCAAGACAACAATAAAAGCGAGGTGTAGCCGTCGAGGTGCAAATGTTGGTGCCTCAACCTCCCCTGCCACTCAGACCGGGCTGCAACGGATGGAACAGATGGCGACCACTAGCAGCACAAAGCGACCTTCCTTGGACAGTGCTAGTGTTCTTTTTCTCTCCCTCTCTCTCTTTTCATGTCAAAACAGTCGGGTTACATTGCAGCCTCTGTCGCCACACCGCCTTTCAAAAGCGTGAGCGCTCGAGCTCCGTTCGTTGTCCGGGAAACCAGCGCGGCCGCTGACAATGCTGCCGAGGAACACACAAGCACGGGGACTCGTAATAACAGAGAGGGGGGAAGAATAAAGAAAAGGCAAATTGGCAGTAGTGCGAAAAATTTTCGAGGAGTGCAGGGGGGGGGGGGGGGGGGGGGGGGGGGGGGGGGGGGCAAAACAAAGACTGGAGGGCGGGTTGTGCACATCCCTCGTGTCACTTCATAAATCACACGCAATCGGCCTCTGCCGCCGCTCTTAACCCGCGCGCGCAGGCCCGGCCAGCAGCGGCGCCTTGGCGCAGTGCAGCAACGCGCGAGCGAGAAGCAGGCGTCTTCTCCGAGTGCGCACTGTGTCACGACAGGCAGTGGCCGCGGTTCCCTCCATTGTGGATCGTTGCCCTTTTCGCCGGGGGGATCCGAAACTCAGCCAGACAAGCTTTCTCTTTCGCTGCTGCCCCTCTCTTCCTCTGCGCGCGCTCCGAGCTCTTCCGGGACAAATTGCGCCACGCATTATAATACGCGCTGCGATGGGAGCCCGGGTCGCCGTCGTCTGGCCCGTCTGCATTGTTGGCTTTCCCATTGTGGCTGCTTCCTTTCCTCCAACTCGCGCGGCTGGCCGGCCTTCGCTGCTGCGCGAGCGGCGGCGCAGCTGTGCTCGTGGCCGAAGCGCAAGAGAATGGAAGGAGACGACGCCCTGGGCCGCGGTTTGTGTTGCTGTTGTTGCGCCATCACATTTTACAAGGAAACGTAATTTCGGCGTCGGCCCGTTTCTTCTCTCGGCCGACGGGCAATCAAAATATGCGCCGTTTCTCTGCACGATATACGGCGCGCATGCCATTCGAGATGAGCTTCTCCGGGTCGCTCGGCGATGCTGATACACAGACGATTTGGTTGCGCCGCACGGCCCTACGCAGTTGCTGCGCTGGCGAGTTGCGTTCGCCTCACGAAGCGCCCCTTCCCCCTCTTCCCCAACCCCGGCCATACGAATTCAACCGGCGTCGTCATAGCGGCTTCACTCGCTGTCTCTCCTCCGGCCGCACAGTCTTTACCATAATGGCGTGTTGCTTGATTTCACTGCGCTTTAGAGAAGCGTGGCCGAAAGGGCTCGGACCCCGGAAGTACCGGAGTGGTTGCCGTCCAGTGGACGCCCTGCATTTGTCCTGGGGCGTGGAAAGTACTCGAGGTGAATTACAGCACTGACTGCCCCGGAATACTGCCATACCACGTCGGTATTCTGGAGAAGCGGCTGGCCAGCTGCGTTTCTCTCCCCCCCCCCCCCCCCCCCCCCTTTTTTTTCTTTTTCTTTTTCTTTAATCGCGCCACCGCCCTCGCTTTCAGCCACCGACATACCATTTTATGTCCGGGCCAGTAATAATAATAAAGAAAAAGTTGGGTTCGCTCTAAGACTGTAGTTTTAAACGCTCAGGATCTTGGAAACGGCAGGTCATACTGGCGGCGACTTGAACACGGGTGACGCCCAAAGAACGCGTCGATAATTAAGAGCGTACGAGTGTCCAGTTTCTGCATTTTCTCTTCTTCTTCCACTCTTCCCCGTCCGGTTTCTAGCTGACCCTTTCGTTTTTCCCGAACCCTGGGAGGCGAGGCGAGGGATTTAAGGAGCCCGAGTGCGTAATCCTCTCGAAAGATAAGGCAGCCGGTCTTCAGCTGGGGGCCTCCCCTTTTCTAAGAGGAGTCCGCTCATATTGGCGGGGCTGTTCTGCAGTCGCATTCCTCCTCCCCGAACTCTTTTGTCCACTCTTAAGGCTGACATGCCGCGCCTCGGCCAGGGGGCTTAACAGTTCTGCACTTTTTTGCAGCCTCTTAGTATTATTCGACACGGCAAGAATCTGTAGCTCCCCACTCCTTCGTCCATGCTACTAAACAGGCTGGTGGCCGCACTGGCTCTTCTGTACGGACAGTACGGTGTCCTTGGAACGTGTGGATTATTCCAGTCACTCGGATGTCCCTGCTTTCGCGGGTGTGATAATGAACTCTTCTACTCTCTCAAACTGGCTGCCGGCAGTAAAGCAGAAATGAAGCTGCTTTTAATTCCCCGCTGCGTACTGTAAAATAGGAGCGCACTGCAATGGGCGGGAGTTTGGTATGGTGAGATTAGGCGCTCTAAGCTGGACTCCCTAAGCTGCCAAACTTTTAAGCTGCACTGGTGTGCACTGAGCGATGAAGTGCTCTGAAAGGGCGCTGTTTGCCTCCGTGGCTGCAACTGGGAGTTGACCCATGTGCTTGCGTAGCATTATAGTATACGTAGAAGTGACTGTGTGGCGCATGAATTAAAACAAACAAAAATCAAGCTGGAACATTTTTTTTTATTTTGTGCTTGCCTAATATGTTGCGTTATTTCCTCATATAACAGGCGTTTAAGGGAAGCCCACCAGTAATTTTTGTTCTTTTTTTTAGATAGAGAGACGATTTTTTCGGTATATAGTAATACCGGCGTCGACGGACACCAGAAAAGAGGCGAATTATGTTAACTATTGCAGGATACAACTTAAAAATGCAGCAGTTAGTAACAATGGGTAGCGGTCAGCAGCGTCCCGTATTACTGCGCTGGCCAGTCACAATAGTAAACGAAATCAGCTTTTTAATGTTTGATCACATAAAACAAGCCAGCCATTAAAATTCTAGAAGTGATTTTTTTTTTTGTGACTATACCTTCGTATTTTGGTAGCAAGAAAAGGTTCAACAACGGACTATTTTTTCGTCGTGGAGGAACTCTGTTTTTTAGGTTTCCGTGAATAAATAGTTTCATTCGCAGATAATATAGCCGCAAATAAGCCCGCAGAAATAAAAATTCGCGCGGTCTATTTGCTTCTACGGATTACTACGCATTACTCCGCCGATGGCAGAGCGGCAAGCCGCCACGGGAGTGGGTGAAAGGCACTCCACGCGTTGGTCGACTCCGCCCACCGCTCGCGGAGAATTAAAAAAAAAAAGGCCGGAGCCGGACGTTAATTCGATTTAATTAAGGAAATCGGCCACACAGGGCAATAATTCGAAGCGTCTAAGAATGCTCGGAACGTGTAGATTGAGTTCCCGCGGCAAATAGGCGAGTTTAGATTCCTCTTCAGTGCACCTTTAAGTTCTATCCGAATATAGTAAAGTTGTTAACTAAATCCAATAGTTAACTTTTTAACTGTTCCAGACAGACACCTGTTTGCAGTTAGAGATTTGTAGCTGGCCATTAATGATAGCCACATTAGTTTTCAGAATTTCGAAAACGCGGTTACCCTCGCCGCTGTGGCGCAACAAATTTTGACCACTTCTCGCGCAGTTCGAAAACCGCGCGCTCAGCGGCTTCCATCAAACGCGTCACTCCGTGGCGCTCTGTTCCGCCTGCAGTGCTCACCGCTCCTCGCTGCTCCAGCCAAGGTATTGTAGCCAAATGGCGCGGCAAAGGAGGTCACGTGGCATGTGCGCCACGGAGTGACGCGTTTGATGGAAGCCGCTGAGCGCGCGGTTTTCGAACTGCGCGAGAAGTGGTCAAAATTTGTTGCGCCACAGCGGCGAGGTTAATCGCGTTTTCGAAATTCTGAAAACTAATGTGGCTATCATTACTGGTCAGTTACAAGTGTTTAGTTGCAACCGGGCGCCTACCTGCAATATTTAACTTTTTAACTTCTATAATTTAGTAAACAACTTTCTAGTTCACATGATTCGCCTGTTTTCAGGTGTGCGCCAACACTATGTCGCAAAAACGTCTCGTTACCTCAAAAAACATGTTTTTAAGAATTAGTTGTGGGTCTCCCTGAAACACTTGTTATTGTTAGCACTAAAAGGCGACGTGTGACTACCCTGTGTGCTGTATTCAATTAGCTATAGCACAACGCTCGCATGGACGCTTTTCACTGCTGCTTTTCGATATTCGACTGAGGCACGGCAGCTCTGAACATAGCGCAATCGCCCTGCCCCGTGTGGCGATGTTGTTCAGTCTGGTCGCCATACAGTCTTTACTCTGAGCGTCTGCTCCAACTTTCGGGATATTTCTATTGGCCTTGGCTGCGTGTGGATCGAGCCATTATGTTGGCGGGAACGAGAATCGTGCTTACTCCGTAAACTTTTTTTTTTCTTTCTCTCTCGCTCGCTGCGCCCACTTGCTCGGATTCAAACCCGCCTGCTGATCGAGCAGAAAAGGCGCTCTGTGTGTATAGGCTCGTCTGGCGAGGATAATCCGACGCATTGTTTCGCTTGCTGCAGTTTGTTTGCGTATGTATACTCGGCGCATCAGTTTTACTAAAGAAAAAATAAAAGAGGCGAAAATAGGCTCGTTATTTGTTTCGTTATGTCGTAGTCCTCTGAGAGAAGCCAGGGGTGCAGGCTCCTTCCGTTTCATATCTGCCGTCGCGTTGTTCACTTTGCCTGGGGCGGGTGATCGGTCCTGTCGAGTTCAGGCCGCCGGAAAACGCGCGCAGGCCCAGGCTGCGCGGCGATTCATAAGCAGACATGCCGCTGACTTTTTCGAGAGGATCCCATACTCACATGCGGTGCAAAGTTGCCGCGAGTTTTTTTTTTGTTTGTTTTTTCTTCTTCTTCTTCTTTTGAAGTCGTAAAAGCGCGGGTTGCCGCCCCGTGCGCGGCGTATCCTTCTGCAAGGCCATCGCGTCGGCCGTGACGGCTGCTTGAGACGGGGAGGCGTCATTTCGCAAATTACGCGGAAAATACGCGACCGAACCTGCCAGCTAGCTGTCACGCCGCTCTCCCGCCAGCGGCTCCCGCTACCAGCTGCGCCGGCGGTGAGCGCCATGAACGCGCATAGCATGCAGAGTGGACACAGTTGCGCGCGTCCGCAGGACCGTGCTGTACGACGGTCCATTATACCCTGACGGAAGCGATGCTGTCTCAATGCAGAATGCTTTCTCTCTCTCTCTCTCTTTGATGTTGAGTGTTGCCTCAGGACATAAAAGGAGCATGTTTGTTCTCGGTGCCTCGGAGAGCCTGTATATATAGTGGCGTCCGAGTTCGGCGACTGGTCAGGTAACGTCAGGACCTGAATAGGTAACAACTTACCGCCTCAGACGGCCAAAATCCTGTGCTTCGAAGGCTATGACTAGTCGAAGCAAATGGAAAGTACGCAGACTCAAAGACCAATCCGTTAGGTTCTGTTTCTCCTTCAAGTTTTGAACAAGGTGCGCGAAACGCGCAAGAACTTCAACTCTTCTGACGGTATACTTTGAATTATTTCAGTGCAGCGAAATTTCTCCTGTGCAGTTGGGGCAATTTTCTCTAAGTGGTACACCGTTTAAACTTATAAACAGAGTGGCATTCAGTTCATGTGGCTTAAACTACTGATTAACAAGTACGTAACAATCCATATCGTGCGTGCCCAGCAAGAGAAAAAAATATACGGAGTGCTCATACGTGTTCATAATACTGAGTATTTTTTAATGTGTTGCCTTTTCTGACGCTCTCGCTTTTTAGCGAATATACAACAGCAGTTATGAGGTAGAGTGCAAAGAAAGAGCTGCAGAGTATAGGCCTTATCTAAGGCCATTTTACTGAAGGCAAGCTGGGAGGAGGAAAATACTCTCTAACCCTATGCAATCCGCGTCAACAGCATTTCTGTTTCCGCCGGTCCGCTGTGCAGTCGCGCGCTTTCGTCAGTCTTTTGCCATTTAAAACATTTTTATCCCTTCATCAAAGCCGTTCTCGGTGGCAAGGGCATCAGGACAGCACTGTGTGATCGTGGACTGCACAAATAATCAAATAAATCAGAAAGATCGCCGCGAGCGCATGCGGGAAGCATGCAACGACAGTCGCAGACTCGTTGCGACATGTTTCTGAAACACCGCTTTCCCGCCGACCTGGAATTAAATTTCCAATAGACGTCTTGCGGAAATGGTAAAGTCTTCGTACTAATTACAAATTCTTGGCTATGCTTAACCCGTTCCATGGATGGCAGGTGCACGGATGAATATGAACCTGCGATACGAGCGCAGGGCAAGGGATTTTTCGACTGTCGCGTCGCTCACTGTTTAACAAGTTGTTTTCGTTACCGTGAAATTGCTGACACCATGTCGTAACAGTGATGGTAAATTTACCTTCGTTTTGTGTTATATTTGACCTGGTTGTCAGCGGTACGATCGCAGTATCGCATCAAGACTTTAACGCGTTGTGGACAGGTCCGCAAACGCAAATTCGGTTTGTACGTTGCTGTAGCAACATGGGCACAATATATGCGCCGCAAATTTCTGGTCACTCCTTTACGTCATCCACCAATTCGACGGCTTGCAGCGGATGTGTGTATGAGCCATCTGGAAAAAAAGAAGGAATTAAATAAGTAGGATCGTGCAGTGATGTCGCGATAACTTTATAAGCAATAAAATGGAGAGTTGAGCTAGTTGGTACATACTGCTGGTACATACTGCTGCGCTGTTTTTTCCCAGCGTTATAAACAATAAAACACACGCAGCATCTTGACAATAATGGTCGTTTCCACAGTACACTCAGACGTTCATAACCTGTCTTCGGTACGCAATCCCAATGCTCGTTTCTCACCAACGTCCATTAGATGGGAGACATCCTGCGTCTTCGATCTAGGCCGATCGACTTCGATCTAGACGAGATGCAAAAATGCCCGTCAACTCACATTCAGTACTGCGAGGTAGACGAGACATATCAGAAGCGCAGTGGTATGGCATAGCCCAGGAGGTAAAAGGCACGACGAGTGGTTTGTACGTCCACCGGGACGGAACGACAAAGCTCATAAACGGTAAACGATACGCAAGTAACGAGATGTGCTTAACTTCAAATTCTTTCATGCGCTTTTAAGTAGTGACGTGCACCATCGGGAGATGTATTCATGAAACAGGCCACACAGCGCGATGATCAGTGCGCGATGCAGGTGTCGGCGGGCACGATGGACCACCAACTAGCCCCTGTAATCGCTCTTTTACCTGCGTCGCGCAATCGGTAGCTGCGAATTCAGTTTCTTCGCTGTTAGGTTGTGTCCACAGTTAGAATTACAGATTCAATTCTTAATTCTAAACATGTGTCCCACAAAAGATAAAACATAGACATCTCGGTAGTAAACGGAGTGCCGCCCTTCGGCTTCACACTGGCCGTACTGCTGCTTGCAGCCGCTTCCGCCATACAGCACTCTTACTCGGATGATGCGGTTTGTTGGCTTACTTATATAAAACTAGCCGTATTCTCAGTTCACTGTGCCTCCCCCTTTCAGCGCACGTAAAACACACGGACAGAGAAAGAGTAGACGCCAGTAGATTTTACTTCAGGAACGCAGTAAAACACCACGCTGCCGGGCAGCGTTCACAAGCACAGCGCCGTATAGCCGCTGCACCAACGTCGTACGCACAGCCCAAGATGGCGCTGAGAAGCGCCGGTGCGGGCTCTCGAAGTATGGTGGCGACCAAACATCGAAACCAAAATCACGTTTCCTGGAATGAATGGTTCTGTTCAGCGAATGTTCACTCACAGCCAAAAGCATCTCGTGTTGATATTTCGTGGGCGACAGATCAATTCATTGTATCTTTAATAAGATATGCGCTGTTGTTTCGTTAGAGAGAGCACACGGGGTAGAAAGGAAACGCGTAGAGTAGGCCAAATAAGGCTTACGATCACTATTGTGCAAAGGAAGAGTGCTTGTGAGAATTGCAGAGACACAGTGTGTACAATTCACGCGCCCAGTCGACACCACAGTAGGTTAAGGAGTGAAACCTATGCATTTCGAGTCATGGCGGATAGAAGAGGGTATTGATGCATGTTTTTTTTTTTTTCCATTTTCGGCGTTTTACTATCTTGTTTTTCTGTTTACATTTACTGATGTGTCGCTATATTGAGGTCGCCGCTGTCTGCACTCCTTTCCTGGGCCGGTAGCAGTCTGTTTCGATTTCATATATATTAATCGCAAATATAAATAACATCACGCAGCTAAATTTCGCTGCACGTCCCGCGGTCGAAGCGTTGCGACCATTCCTATATACTGCCGCGACTCGTGACAACTCGCGCCTCTTGTACGATCGTGTGCGCGCGTGCGCAAGCGTCGGCTCCGTACTGCGCATCCTTGATGCTGCACGTTGAAGTTCCGCGCGTCAGTGCAGGCCGCGAGGTACTAAAGGCGGAAAGAAACGCCCGGTTACTTCAGTTCTCGGGTTTTCCGAAACTGTGTGGCCGGGCCTTCGTCCTCGAGGCGTGGATGGCAGGCCACTGTCTCGGACGCGTCGCTGCAGCGCCGGGGCCGCCGAGCACGGCGAGGATCACTGACTCGCCGCCGCTGTCCTTGCGGCGGCGCAGGGCTGCGCGCCGGGCCGCGCACGAGGAGGAGGCCTCCGAAACCAGCGCTCGATGGCCGCTCGCGGCCGGAGCGTGAGCAAGTGCAGATGCCCGCGACTCTTTGCTTACTTTAAAGAAGTCGACGCCGGGCCTCCCCACCTCGGCAACAGCCGAGCCAACAAACGGTGGCGCAGTGGCGCTGCTCGTCCATCTCCTTCCATCGCCTGCCGCCCACTGGCGCGCGATGCACCTGTTGGGCACTGCGCCGCCGGAGGCGGAGGGCGCACCGCGGTCCGCATCGCACACCGCGGGGAGAAAGAGGGGAAACGCGCCGGCGGGACAGCCAGCCTGGCGCTGGCTCCGCCGAGAACTGAGCCCGACCTTCTTCGCCTGCTGCCGGCGGAGAGGTTAAATCAGGAGGTCGTTACCAGGCATTATTCGATGTGTCTGGGGCCGCCGATGAAACGCGCCGCTGCAGTTCCGTAGGCAGGCTCCTTCGCGTAGCTCAAGTCGGGAGGTTTTTGGAAAGTAGAGGCGCATTTAGAAAGAATAAAATAAAAGCAGTGTTGCTGGCCTGTCGCATGACGCACCTGGGCGTCTTTTATTGCTTAATTTCTTACTAGTTGTAATGCAGTATGAATACGTCCAACTAATGACGATGCGTGAAGGGTTTTCGTTATGAAGTCTCAGGGAGCCACAAGAAGACTCATCAGTTTCGTAACCATGGGTTTAATCACTTCACGAAAAGCGAAACGTTGGAACCGGTGAGCGCGACAGTCAAAATACACGCTGCATGAGCGCCTTCTTTAAAAAATTCCGCGCGCAGCCCCCTCGCACGCTCAACCGGCGGCCGCAGAAGCGCGCCCAAGTTTGCGCAACCCTAGGCGCTTTGCTGTCAGCGCCTGCGAGCGGCCGCAATTTTGGGAGCCCACAGAGTTTCGCGCGCTTGGTTTAGTGCGAGTAAAGCTATCTATTTCGCCTTTCAGTATTTCTCTTGACACGCTGCAACTCCATAATGCACATTTCGACGCTTTAGTCTTGAGAGTTATAGTTGCAGGTGAAAAAACCTCGGGTGGTTGAAATTAGTCAGGAGTCCCCCGCCAAAGGCCGATTCACACGACGAAGCGTGGCCCGCGGACCAGGCTTCACGTGAGGTCCCTCTTCACGTCCGTCTGGTTCACGCCTGGCCAACAATGTCGGTAAACTAGCGTGGCGAATGACTGTCGGCATGCCTAATCCGCTTAACGCCTTGTGCAAAGGTGAAGACCAGAAGAGCGGTGATAAGCGTATTACACGTGGGCGCTGCGTGTGCCCTATACGCGGGCCGGGCGCGGGCCTCACGGAACGGAAGTAGATCGTCACGTGATGACTGGTCCGCGGGCGAAAGTCAGTCATTCAGTCCGTCAGCAATTGATTTAATCAATGAGCCAATCGTTAAATGGTTTTCTAATGAAAACTCTATCTGCAGTGGTTCAAAAATTGATGACTAAAGCTAAATTATTGCTTCATAATGAAATAAATACGTTTCGGCACTGCAAACAACTACCTTGAATACTACTTTAGTTTCGCTGTCTGAAAATGAACCAGTGTTTTTTAAGGCTCCGGTGCATGTTAGGCGAAACACAAGACGTGCGGCCAGACGGACGGGGTCATCGAATGAGAGAGAGAGAAAACGAGGACACTACCACGGTTGCTCGATGGCGTGGTGCTCGGTTAGGGATTGGTTGGCGCCTTGGCTATCACCTCGTTAACCACTGTGATTGACCAGTTCTCGGGTGGCTCAAGTACGACTTGCGTCTTGCTAATGGCTACGACGTAACGAAACCTTCCATAATAGTAAGCCACCGCTGGATATCCAAGGCAAACACATTGTATAGTGAAGCTGAATATTCTGCTATTAGCTTTGTTTTCGGTTGATGTTTCATCATATCCACATCGAGCAGGCACTCTTAGTTGTAATTGGTCTTCAGTACCTTGTATCTTTTGAAAAGAGGGTGAACCGTGGAATGCAGGGCAAAGGGATTAGTGGTTAAAAGGAATGTCTTGCAACATAGCTCAATGGCGGTACGCTAAGAGAACAGACTTAGGGCTACCAAAATGTTTCCAGTTATTCTTTATTCACGTGTGCGCGGCTTGCCCCACTTACATGTGCACAGAATGGAAGCCGTGTAGGTGTACAACCACTGGTGTTGGGTTCCGAGTTTTCTAAAGGAAATAAATACTTAGCAGCGTCGTTTAGGTTTTCTTGATTTATAGGAGGCCCTGAAAGAAGTCGGTCATTCACGCTTTACCGGCTAGCTGGGTTTTTGCGGCGAAGCCCTGTTTGGGGAACAAGCCTTTGGCGTTGGTTTTCTCCATGAGACCTCAACTCGGCTGTGTTTGGCCGTGGATGCAGCGTGACTGGCGGCGCGCATTGGAAGATACACGTGGACGGAAACTTCCCGCCAGCATCACCGACAGACGGCCCTTCACGTTCGCTCGGGCCGCGCACTACCGAAATAGCTTGGCTTGCCGCTCGGCTCGTGTTTTCAGCGGCTGATAATTGGAGAACCGAGTCCTACGCCTGCTTGTTCTCTCTCGGAGGGGATCTCCCGGGCAGAAAAAAGCGGAGAAACCGCGCTCGAAGCAAAATCATAACAAGCCGGCCGACGGGCGAGCCCCCGCTGGGACGGGTCTCGGGACGACGACAAAGAGGGGCGGCAAAACACACAATTTACGGGTCGGCCAGCGACGCCGCGCACGCACTCCGCCGAGGGCGGGATCGCAGCAGCCGCTTGCAAATTTAGGGTCGTGATGAGACCGTCCATTCTTGCAGCGGAGACGCCGCCGAGCTGACCTCCGGCCCCGGCCGTCGGCGGGAGGTCGGTCATTTGGGCCGCTTTCGCAAACGCATATGAATTGCAACGAGCGCACCGATAGCACGCCGAGGGTGGCCGCCGATTGAGTTGCAGGGCCGCGCGTGTGTTCGACCACTGGGGATGAATGTCTCTCGCGCGCCGCAGTTTACGATCAGCGCACGGGACCACCCGTGAGCTGGCCGGGGCTCGCGCTGATTGGCTTCCGCGCTTGGCAGGGCGGAGCGCGGCCAGGTGGCATGCGGCCACGCGCGCCCAGGGGTCCGCACGCCGGTCACGACCGGGTTCAAGGAGCCCGACCACCACCGCGGCGACGTCAAGACCCGCTCGTGTGCGCGCCTTCCCGCCGAGGGCAAGGGCCTGGTCTTAGCCGCCGCCAGTTTACTATTTGGGGGCCTGCGTTGTGCAGTGCAGCCGTACTTTGAAAACATGTCGGGACAGAAACGAGTCCAGTTTCAAATTGTGCTGCGCGGTGCGGAAAAAGGTTGGCAGAGGGAAGGGTTTAAGACATTGGCTGCAACGTACCCGCTGAGACAGTCTGTCGACAACTGCTGGTCCTGTGTAGTGTGGTAGCCTGACACGCCGTTGCACCACTGATGCCAATATGCCAGCGTTTCATGTGCCATTTCAGTGGCTTTGAGGAAAAGAAATGGTAACTGTCTCACTTATCGGTGGGTGCCACAACCGCACCGTGAGGGAAGGGAGTAAGGTGGAAGTGAAAGAGAAAAAGGGAAGCCGTACCGCACAGCACACGGGCGCCTTTTGCGTTTCGCCTCTATCGAAACGCGGCCGGCACGGCTGGGTTCGAACCCGGGTACTCCGGCTCAATAGCCGAGCGCTCTAACCACTGAGCCCCCGCGGCGAGTCATGTGCACCAAACAGCAAGAGACACAATGCCGCTGCTATGAGAGTGGCGCACAGGAAACGCGTGCTTTCTTAGAAATGGGGTGAACTGCGTCCAAAGCCATCTTTCTCAGTTCCATGCCGTACCATCTCAGGCTACTTGGCTACCTTTATTTGCATAGATTTCGCTCTTCCCGGTTCGGCAAAAAAAAAAAAATAAGAACATTATTATCCGTGCAATTCGTCCTCAATTGCGTTCTCTCTGCTTTCCTGTTTGCAGGCGGCAAGCGGCTTGCCGACCTAAATGGACAGTGCAGCATGAGGGGTGATGTCTATGACCACGAAGCAACGTGGCCCTACGACCAGTGTACCAACTGCGAGTGTCAGGTAGGTCACGATTGCGCAGCGCAAGGGCGCACGTAGGATGATGATAATAAAAACTATGCAAGTACTGGTACATTCCCACAGAGTGCCATTTTTGGATGTGGGTCACGAAGTTCTGTAAATTCTGAATGCTTAAAAGGAGTGCACTCTACCAAACAGATCAGAACAGTTGTCGCCTTTGCGTTAAACTTACTTTGCCCCCAGTGTATGAAATAAAACGTCTTCCTTGTACTTCCGCGCCACTAATTCCACTGTGCCACTAAGCTTCAATACGCCACTGCCTGTTGAGGTCGCTGAAAGACGCCACTCAGTGCGACAATCTTTCGAGATTTTGTAATCCCTTCCGGGCGCTCGGGGTCCTCTTCTGCTGCGTTTTTTTGAGCGTGGTGGGCAAATGAGTTATTTCTTTCTTTCCGTTATTACTTTTAAGCGGGCCTGCGCTGCTTTTGTGCTTGAGGGGCAGCATGTTAACGCGTTCCCCATTCCCCGCAACGCGCGCAGAACGGGACGATCATCTGCCAGCGCACGGTGTGCCCGCCGCTACAGTGTCCTCCGGAACACCAGGAGGCCAGCCCCGACAGCTGCTGCTCCCAGTGCCGCAGGCCGGAGGAGAAGAAAGCCATGTGCTACTACAACAACCAGAAGCGATACGTGAGTGCATCATGCCGATGTGCACACCGCCTAATTCGGTTTTTCTTTTGTTGGCAGCGTTTGCTTAGTGTTGTGAATGTGTCTAATACGTGCCAGTGTTACCCTAAGTAAAACGAAATCTACATATAGTCTACATACTGGCAGGGCCACATATGCATCTAATTTCATTGCTGTTGCGATCCCAGTGCATCTTCTTGATATTATGTATGTGTTTCTTTGCCTTGGAAATGGACGTTACATTATAAGTCCTCCGTCGTAGAGCGATGAAAGCTACGGGAGGAATGTCGACCATATAGCTCTCGATCAATTCCAGATTGATTGCTAGCCTTTGCGGCGTTACGTTCGCTCCTGGTGGCGATGCAAGCTGCAGGTACTCGACTTGAATAGATATGGCCTCTGAGAAATTACTACCCCGCGTCGGCAGTCCCAACAGCACTCGAGTTTTTGGCGCATCAGCAGCGATTTTTATGTTGCATCTGCGTCAGCGTCGTTTGTCTACCATTGCAGCTCCTTCATGAGCGGTTGCTCAATTTTAGCTTTCGCTGGAAAGAGCAAGGGGCAGGCTGGAATAGTCAGTACTGCACGTATATTAACGCAGACGCAAATGTCGATTTAGTGCGCATCCGAGTTCGGCAGTTAAACGACGACCACCATTCGGTGTACCTTCCTGCTTTCTTGCCAGCAAATCCGAAGGATGATGGATCTGTGCTAGGCAACCAAGTAGTGCGGTTGCTTAATGTTTCTGAGACTATCATCCAATACTTGGCTTCACCATGTCTGCTGCTTGAAATCGAGCGCAAAGCAAATCGTGTAACTCTAGATTGCCGTTATTACAGCAGTGCTGCATCAAAGACGTTCGCCATATTTGACGGCGTTGTTGCTGCTGCTAGTAACCAAATACTGAGTAATGTCATCCAGCCACGTGATAACTTTCTGACAGGTGATCATGCGAGACGAGCGCAAACGAGGAGATTGGCACAGCGCAACAGTCGCAGGCGAACGGTGGGCGTGTGACGTCATCGCGTGTCGCAGCACGCGGAGTTATACAGCTAACGCAGTCAGGCCGCACACAGAGGCGAAAATCCATGGCGTCTTTTGTACAATTTTGCGCATCAAATTACGTACCGGCTACCTGGCCAGCTGCTATAACCTTGACTACGACAAATGCTGACTGAAGTCAGCAACCGAGGCAAATATTCGGCTCTGATGTGCCACTCGCTGTTCGGCAATGAACGCTTTAATCGCCGTCGTCACCATCGAGACTAACGGATTCACGTGGTGCGCAGAGCGGAGAGACGTGGAAGCTGAAGAAGTGTACCACCTGCTCGTGCCATCACGGCGTCGTCCGCTGCGGCGTCGAGGAATGCATCTCAGCGCCCGTTTGCCCGCCCAAGAAGAAGCTGGTCACGCCTCCCGGCAAGTGCTGCCCGACCTGCGTCGAAGGTATGCGGGAGCCAGCCCTGGGCGCAAAACGGCCGCGATGAATGGCCACTGCGTGCGCGGACATGCCTGGTGCGCGTGCGCGCTCGTTCACTAGTTAAATGTGGAGCTCGCTGGGCGATATTTTTGGGGCGCTTCGTGCCTCAACTACCCCGAGTTGAACAAGCCTGCGCAGCCCAATGTCGACTATAGCGTCGGCCGTCGAGCTGTTTTTGAGAGGTCTGCAAATTCCCGTCACATGCACTTTTCTCGCTTGAGAGAAAAACTGGAGGGGCTAAGCACAGCCACCGGTACGACAGGGGGGTAATGTCGCTCTCGCGTTAAAGGAATATTCACTCGCCTTTCCCTCCGCCATTATGGTGAAACGCGGAAGCTGCACGTTAAATGCAGTACTATTGTGAAGAAGGATATAATTCGGAACAACACAGCTTCCAGCCCACCTTTACACTGTGGTGAAATCAATGCAGCCGATAATCAGTGGAAGCTGTTGTGCCTTGCTGTGAGCAATACTGTGGTCATTATCATTTGCGCGCGTGCTACATGCTAACAACGGGAGAATCTAAAAGCGGAAAATGCTAACGTGCGTATAGTAAAAGTCCTTACATGATAACGTAAAGCGACCTGGCTTTTCTTGGCGTCCTGCGTTACAGAATAAACTATGTCTCTTCAGTGAGTACTCTAGATAAGCTCCGCAGAATACAACAGGCAAAGTCTGTGGTTTAAAAGGCTGTCAAAGACCGCTGTTTTGCAAAATTATCTGTGGTCTATGAGCAATAGCACCTATCGGCGACCCTAGCTAGTGCTTATCGGAATAAGCGCGCGCCTAACGGGACAAGTTCCTATCGGCAGTAGCATCTCTAACTATCCCGCTAAAGACGAATGATGTTCTTTGACAACAAGGATCCACCGTTTGTCCCGACTGTTGGTAAATAAGTTTGAGATAATGTTGCTAGCTGTAACAGCCGGGAAACATCAGAGACATTCACGGTAGTGTAGTCATGGTTTAGCTGCGCACTGGCAACTGAGGCCGTAATGCTACTCGTGGACAGTCGTAGTCAGGTCGTGAGCAGATTTATTACGCTTTCACGACGTGTCTTTAACTAGTCACAGGCGTCACCGTTAGTTGCTTCGCTGTCTGGCTGCGCAACACTTCCGAGTCTCTCCGCACAGCGATACGTCCGTTCGTAGCTCTTGGCTGGATACGCTGCGGGTTCTGAACCTGTTGGTGCAACTTGCTTTTACGCTTTTCCCAATCGTTAAAATGGTATAGCAGTGTGAGTATGTACGCCTGAAACGCGAGAAACTGATGCGGAACTGGCGTGAATGCAGTTAAATTGTAGATTTGAGAAAATTTGCGCAAGCGTATCGTTAACAGATTACTCACAAAGGGATGTGGTGACCCTCCGGCCTTTTTTTTTTTTTTGCCAAATTTACAGAGGACGGTGTTTGCACTGTATATGGAGATCCTCACTACAGGACCTTCGATGGAAAAATGTTCAACTACCAGGGGCCATGCCGCTACGTGCTCGCGTCCGACTGCGTTGGCGGCACATTTTCCATTGAAGTGTGGAACGACATCCGCTATTCCAAATCATTTTCCTGGACCAAATCTGTCGTCATCAAGGTTGGTTATTCTCGTCCCGTTTTCTTCAGTCTGAGTCTGCCGTTGAGCTTCAGAACTGTGACCCCCCCCCCTCTCTCTCTTTTTTTTTTCCTCGCCTTATCTTCAGATCAAGGACGTCAAGGTGAAGCTGGGACAATTCCTGCGAGTCCGGATACAGAAGGAACGTGTTAAGCTTCCCTACGTGATGCTGCAGGTCCTCAACATCAACCAGGAGGACAACAACATTGTTGTGAGAATAAACAAAGGTGAGAAGTCAGTCTTCAGGGAAAAAAAAATAAATCCTGGCGTGGTAAAAGGGGACAGAGGTCATAGAAATATGTGTTCTGTACCAGTTAATTTGGTTTGAGGGCGTTAAGCTCGGTCATATTTTGCGCATGCACTGTTTGTTTCTTTACAACAAAAATTAGCCCACCGCTTGCGCGAGCCGCTCATTACTTTAAACTTAGCATTGAATTTTTTGGCGGGTTTAAATGTGCTGCCAATGGTTTTTACCTGTACGTGGAGGTTTAGCAACGTCTGGCTGGAATATCTTTATTTCAGGTAGATAGGTTACAAGTATACCTTCCTTAGCGTCTGTAGTCTCACGTTCGCTTCGCCTCCGCTAGTTCTGCGACGGACTGAGCTGTTTACCGCGTTAACAGCACGCGCAGGAACAAGGACGAGAAGGAACAAGACGAGCCCCTTGTCCCTACTTCTCGTCCCTGTCTTGTGCGCGTTGCGTCATCGTGAACGCATTCTAATTCGCCCTGCACAGACATCCCTTAGACTACGCTCTTCGGCGTTCGAAGGAAACGCACGTCCGCTGCGCAGCGTCTACGGTCCGGGAAACAAACCAGAACGAGACAGAAATAATAAAACGCCTTTTTTTTTTCTGTTTGGAGTGCGCGCGCGTGTGTGCAGAAGGGCATTATCGTGTCCTTGTGAGCAGTTCATTAGCGAACCTCTGGCGGTTGTGAGACTGCAGCGGCGAGCCGTGTTTCCTTTGTCCGTGTAGCGACTGCATGCAAGGTGGTTGCGGCGGCCCTAACCGCTCATAATTGAGATAACTACGCGTCATCTGCAATTATTTCTGCGGGGGCCGGGAAAGGCTGATCACGGCTCATTATTCTCGTTTTTTTTTTTTTTTGCTTTGCTCCGGTATGTGTGCGTGTGACATATTGTGGCATAAAGACGCCTAGCTAGCTGCGGGGTGATATTGTCGTCATGCTCACTAAATATTCCGTACGCACCACGACTGAAGGCGCTGCTGCTTGCGTATACGCGAGCTGCTTAGCATTAGTTATAAATGTGTCGTGTCCGGGCAAACCTGACACATCATCTTTTTTTTCGCATCCAGCCACACGAGTGCTGAAGGGGAAAATCCAGCTGTTTTGCTTCATTCTGGTTCACTTTAATTTCGCTTTATAATTGTTTTCTAAGCGCAACTATTATCAACTCAAAAAGGCACATTCCCGGTTACCCCCACAGAAACTAACTCCTTTCTTTCTTTTTTTTAACGCTGAAACAAGATTGCATTTGCACCTAGCGAATCGAGCCAAGGTCACGTTTGGGTCTGTCGGGAGATCCTGTTCTCTCGAGTTTAAACTGGAGTGCTTTTGTGTTGGTTGTGCACCACCGCCATGCACTGCGCCCGTCTTCGCAGGCGTCAAGGTGGTGTGGGACGGCGACAACTACGTCGAAGTGTCCGTGTCTCCCGCGTACAAGAACAAGCTGTGCGGCCTCTGCGGCAACTACAACGACAAACAGGAGGACGACTTCCTGTCCAGAAACGGCACCCGTCTCTCGGACCCCAACGCCTTTGGCAACTCCTGGCTGGTGCGTGAGAACACACGAAACGTTCTAAAGAACTGCACGTCTTACGGTAGCCTCTGTGCAGAAATAGTTCCGTAAGCCTGTGCGCGCCATGTTGTTATTGGTGACCATCAATTGATTTCCTTGAGATGTTCTTGGCGTCGACGCGATTCCAACCATTCTCTTCTGGAAATCGCATGACTTTCCATTGGACGCACGGCGCATTTGCTTATGCCACTCCACGGGTCAAGCGACACGTGTTCTGGTTCACGTGTACTGTACTGTACTGTACGTGTACTGTACCGAAGCGCAATTAAACGTACAGCCCTTCGGGTAAAACCCGATTTCACCCGGCTCTTTTTTAAAAATTGGGTTAAACCCGATTTCTCCCCGAAAATTCGCCTTCTAAAGTATACACAAAGGCAAGGGAAGGAGAGATCGTTAAGTCATATGTATACCTATACAGAAGGGCAGAAAGAGCGTTCGTTTTCCTAAATAAAGCTGAAGATGCTCCACGAAAATGAGCGGATATCCTGTACTTATTCCTGTACTTATTCCAAGGCAGTCTTTGTTCAACTGGTGATTTTAAACCTTTCTTAACGCTTGTTATTCATGACGTGACCTAATTTGAAAAGTAACCTCTAGACGCGAGACGCCAGAACACCGGTACCGACCGGACATTGATTCGGCATCGTGTATCGAGCGCTATCCTGCTCCGGGGCTCTTTTCCATTTAAAATAACCTCTTTAACGTTTAATGACCGTTTTCGCCGTGTACAAGGCGGGCAGGTCATGCATGCTCGCGAAGTGCTGCGTAGGAGACTGACGGTTTACGCGACGAAATAAATGCAATAAATGACAAAAATCTAAATTTTGTGAACAGTAGTTTTTTCTGCGCAAACTATAATTTCCATGTTGAAATATTGAGTAAAAAATAAGTCATTTTGTGTACCGCACAAAAACGAGCGTTTATAGTAAACTGTCTTTTGTTCCCCCCCCAAAAAATGGAGCCTAAAAAGTCATAATTAATGAAAAAATTTTGCTGAATAACCAGATTTGTACCTTAATTTTAACTAAAAAATGTTGCCCGATTTTTGCCCCCCCCCCCCCCCCCCCCCGAATTCCGGAAAGAACAACACCGAAAACGAAGTGTCCTAACTATGCAGCTACGGAGGAAAGCTATGCAGCCTTCACGTAGACTTCATAGTTAAAAAAAAATAAATTCGTCCTCCTCTGGGTATCGAACACGGGACCCTCCCCTAAACACATTGAACATAAGGGATGCATAGGCTCTTATTATTTATGGCACCCCCTCTACTCTCCAACTTTCCATTCCACTCTGATGAAACAGCCTGGCTGCGTCCAAAAATATCCGAAGACACGCCCCAGCTTCCTTGTAACTGCGTCACCGGCTGCTGCAACCTATCCCTCCCCCTCCCCAATGAGAGAAAAAAAAATGAAACCTCTAGGTGTAGTGTAACGCGTCGCAGGAGTGTGAGACTATGCACGAAGTATAGACGAAGTATAGTAAGACCTTCGTGCCTACCGACGGGCACAACGTCACATTCGGCGCTACCTGGACAAACTCAGTCGGTAAAGATGGTGTGACTTTTGTTCTACGCTGGATGTGCGCCAACCAGTTACCAAAATTTGGCGGATCGTTAGCGGTATGCGCACTGCACTCCAACAGCTTCACCCCTTCGCTGCACTCTCTCTGCATGAATGTAAATCCCTCAAAGAAGTCTCAGAAGAATACTTCAGACTACTGTCAGACTACTGTCAGCGGGGTCAAAGCCTTCGACACTCTCCGCAGATGGTCAGTCAGGCATCCCACAGGCGGCAATGCCAGCGTTGGACCTGCCTTTCACAACTGAAGAGCTATTTACAGCTATCGCAGTATCAAACAGACGCACCTCTCCGGGTCGCGATGAAGTGACCTATGACGCCATCGCAAAGCTACCCCACAACTCTCGTCTTCGACTCCTGGAACACTACAGTTCTTCCTGGATGACTGGTGGGGTCCCAACAGAATGGAAGCTGGCGAAAATCACGCCTATTTTGAAACCTTGTAAGCAATGAATAAGCTACGCGTCATTTGGTTCCTCGAAAGCTGCAACGAGTATGCGCAAGAAATGTACGGATTCCGTCAAAATAGGTCTGCGACTGATAATGTCATCGCCCTCGTCTCATCACTTGACGAGTACCTTCATACTGGGTGCATCCCGACAGCCGTTTTCCTTGACATCAAGGACGCTTTTGACTCTTTTTCACCTTGAAATTCTCGCATCCTTTGCCAGTCTTGACCACGGAGAAAAACTGTACAAGTGGTTTGGTGGACACTATTTAAAAGAACGGCAAATTTTCATGAGCACTTCTAACGGTCCAACACTCTTTCACGCAGTGGAGAGGGGCGTACCTCAGGGAACGGTGCCCAACCCTCTCCTGTTAAAAATCACCCTTATACACATAACAAGAAATCTTCCGCGAGGAGTACACGTAACGATTTATGCAGATGATATCTGCATCTGGAACGCGTCATGTTCGCGCTATATTACCCAGCAACGTCTTCAGAGAGCGTTACTGCACATCTAGACATACCTGGTTTCCCGAGTTCGTCTCTCGCCAGAGTGTTGTCATGGCTTTTATGCGAAAAACGATGATTCGACATCAGTTTCTTCTTGGTGGACGGTCTCAGCGATCCCTAGGTGCTGTGATAGGCAGTAATATCTCGTCACCTCAGACCAAAAAAAAAAAAAAAAAAACTACGCGAGAGGATCACTGCAGCGTCGCTAGTTTTCAGGTTCATGGCAGGAACACGGTGGGACAGCAACTGCCGATCAATGGTTCTGCTTGAAAAATCCTACGCTGAAGGAACCTTATGCTACTGTCTACCAGTGCTTCAAAGGTTATCTACAGCAAGCAAGAAGATTCTCGAGGCCGCGCGGAACGACTGCCTGCGGATATTCCTTGGCCTTCCAGAAGGGTTCCTCTGCATCAGGAAGGTTAGCTGAAGCAAGCTGTCTCCCGCTAGATGTGATTGCCTCCCAAGAAACTATGCGTACCCATTTCCGCCATTTCCTCCAAGATAACAAGCACTTCCTACTCTGTATCCACCTAACTCACTATAACTCTGGCTTTGGCCAAGCTGTGCAGCTCCTGCTTCTCCCTACTATTAATCAGCCACAGAAACTACAACCTCCGACCTTTCCAGCCTGGACACTCTCGCCTCTAAAGGTGGAGCTGTTTGTTCCAGGGGTGAATGCAAAGAGCCGCATGCCACAGGCAGCGCTTCTGCTAGCCACTCTCGCCTACCTAACCGAAGAATATATGCAGCATACCCACATCTTTACCGACGGTTCAGCTACTCAAGAAACTTCTTCCTGTGGCCTTTATTTGCCCTCAACAAGCCCTTTCTTAACGGTTGCAGCGGAAGACATCCTTTACGACAGCTGAGCTTCACGGCATTAAAGAAGCTGTTTCCTATATCCTGCGCCGAACCCCCCGCCGATCGGTTATCTTTACCGACTCCAAAGCATCTCTGCAGATTCTGTCCAACCTGCTGAAGAAAACCAATCATCAGCTCGTTTCCCTTGACATTGGGTATCTACAACATCTGGCTATTGCTGCAGGTCACTGCATAACATTTCAGTGGATACCACCACACTGTGGCATTCTGGCCAGTGAGAAAGCAGATGAAGCGGCCCGTAAAGGCTGCCAACATCGGAGATACATTCGGACTTTCTTCGCGAAATCCGATGCGTCCCAAATGGCTAAAAGATTTGTTTCCGAAGAAACGTATCGGTTCTGGAGCTTGCCGGCACATCACTACCAATTTCTTTACCCATTCGACCCACATCTCAGATCAAGACTCCCACCCAGAATTATTCGCCATCTGGAAACACTTTATCACCGACTTCGCCTGAACGCTGCATTCACAAACGGCTTGCGATACCGTTTCGGTCAAATGAACAGTCCGCTTTGTGACAACTGCCGTTCGATCGAAACTGTTGAACATATCCTGCTTGAGTGTCCTGCATATGATAGTGAGCGTTCGTACCATGAACATTTCATGGAGAAGCTCTCCCCAGTGCCTCTAACAATGGACAGTGTTTTAGGTCCCTTGGCCTGCCTTGGGCAATAGAGACATGCACTGAACTTTTTGTTATGACAATGTACATCTTGACAAGCTGTAATTTCGCCTTGCATGTTACCCTCATGGATTCTTCATGCAGTGAACTTTGTTGGCTCATTTGTCGGACTATGTACTTCATCATTTTATATGTTACATCATGTCTCGCCGATGCACCTTCGTACGCATTTAATGGCCGCATCTCATGTTCTCCTCCTTTTTTTTCTTTCATTTTACCTTTTCCGCACCGCTTTTCTTCTGTCTTTATCTCCCCCATGCAGAGTAGCATGCCAGCGATTTCTAAACGCAGGCTAAATTCTCTGCTTTTTCGTTAAAGGGGTTCTCTCTGTCTCTCGGTCTTCTCAGGAGCTTTTGGCCGAAGGCTTGGGAAGTTTGCCTTCTGCCGTGTAACCGCCGCGGGCTAAAGTACAAAAGAAAAAAAATGGCGGGGGCTTAGCTGTGGTTAAGCCTGTTAGGTTGCGAAAACGAGCGCAGCGCCTTTTATGGAAGGAACGCGGCCCGCCGCGTCTAAAGAAGGAACGCAGTGCGCCGCGCCTACAGGTCACGCGTGGCTACCGGCCGCCGCTGCGCGACGACTCGACTTGTTAGCCCATCTCTCACCCTTTTATGACGTCACGCTATGACGTCACTAGGCATGGTATGACGTCAGAGGTCATTCTAAATGTCACGCGTGGCTACCGGCCGCCGCTGCGCGACGACTCGACTTGGTAGCCCATCTCTCACCCTGATATGACGTCAGAGGTCATTCTAAAGGTCAAACGTGGCTACCGGCCGCCGCTACGCGAAAGGCCGTTCATGAGCGTAGTATTGCTTTCGCAATAAAAGAAATAAAAGGTACTAAAGTAGTCTTTTTCCTTTTTCATTCGTCTAGGTTGGCCGGCGGAAAAAGTGCTTTCGACCAGCGAAGCGCGCCAGTCATCCCTTGGATTGTAGGCTTAAAGACTGGAACCTGCGCCAGCAAAACCTAAAGCTGTGTAATCACATCAAACAGGACCCATTCAAGACATGCCACAGAGTCGTGGAACCAACACCATACTTCAGGTGAGGCCTTGTGGAAACCTAAGCGGCTCTTCTCCGCAACGCTGTAATATGCTCTGCATGCGCCTAACAAAGGAAAATAAAGAAAACTTAAAATAGCAGGAATACTCGACAAGATGAAGTGCGCGCTACTTATTCTATCTTTACGGGAGCACATACTTGACGAGGAAAAAGTTAAAACCTGGGTGCATTTATGTTCAGCGTCACTACAGAAACTGTATACTGTTAGCGACTTATTTTTCGCGTGCTCGGTATTTCGCAAATTAGGGGCAAGTCGCAATTTAAGAATATTTCGCGAACCCTAAATTTTGCGAAGCAGACGTGGCCGCACTTGTAGTTCTGCCCTCTTCCTGAGTTCTGCAAGTATCCTGGCGCGGCCAATTCAACGTGGCTCAAACTACATGGCGCGACAGTCGCGCGGGAGCCACCTTAGCAGGAACTGGGCAGTATACAAACAGAAAGCACAATGATGGCTGTTGTTCCTAAAAATATCATATTCGGAAGTAATTCGAACACCTGGAGACTTCCGCAGCACAAGACAGCACCTAAGCTCGGCTCAAGCGCGAAAATTAATTCCCCACGAATATTATGCCGTTTAAGGTATACAAAGGGACCCTTATGCTGGGGACTTATCTTAGGACAGCGCATGGTTCGCTTTCAATGAACATCACCTAATTCGGTAGCATGACCTAAGTATCTATGCTGAAATATGCGAATATCCAAGGTGAGGCACGAAAAGTGGGTGCGCTTGGATGACTCCGAGCAGAACGCCAGCCTCCTACTTTTTAAACGAGCTTCCTTTCCTTTGCGACTCAACCAAGAGTTAGTGGAAACTTCTCAAAACGAAAGGCACCTTATTTTCTTTTGGCTGTTAAAGGCTCTCCAAACGAAATATTGCTCTGCTGACTAATAACACAGAAGGAAATATTATTACGAAGGCAGAAGCATGGCTGAGAGCCTGCGCGAGCAAAGAAAAAGCTGCTGCTTCAACACCTGCTACTTCAAAGCATGCTACTTCAACACTTTCGGATCTATCACAATACAAGAACGACATTTTGAATTCGGAATCGGAATCGTTAAAAGCCAACTCTAGTGCGTTGGTAGTACCACGACACAAAAGTGCCCATTGTGATCAGATGTTCATGAAAGCTCTGACCGTGTCACATGAGCTCACGATGCCTTGCACTGTCCGTACCGCAAAGCAGAAACGTCGCTTAATAAAATAGGTCAATGTCCGGTGTTTTCTGTGCGCGTATACCGAAACTGCACACCCCTTAGCCAGGTTAGCTGGTCCCCCTCGTAACCTCCTCCGCTATCCCTGCCTCATGAACCTCCAACCAGCCCTTTGTCATAACGTCAGACTTGCATAGGCGTGCGCAGGGTTCTCCATTAGGGGCAGCAAAGTTTCACCGCAGGGCACCCCCCCCCCCCCCCCCAACTCCCTCCCACGGAGGCCCCTACGGTCAAAACGCAGCGCAAAGATGAGGAATGGTTATGAAACGCTTATTTCAATGTACGTGATGGAATTCCAAAGCAAACAAATTCTTATTGAGCAGTAGTTCTTACTTTGATGTGTAACATCGGTAAAGGAAGGCAGTCCCTGCGCCGCTGAGGCATCAAGCAACAACGCGCTTCCGAAAACATTTCCATTCTCTCTAAACCGTAGCACATATACAACGCATCTGTCTTTTGTTAGCTGCAAAAAAGAACGTGAAAATATTGTCTCAAAGTTACCCGTGAAGTAGGCAGTTCTTGGAAAGCAGCATCGCGGGTCCTCGGCCGCCAGTACCGTTAAAATACCTGTACTGCTCTTTTTAAGCAATGATTGGACGAATCCGACAGAGTAAAGGTATGGGGCACTTGGCGCCCCCCTTAGGAATTAGGAGACCCCCCCCCCCCCCCCCCCCCCCGGTGCGCACGCTTATGCGTCAAAGCGTGATACACCGTGACGAGCATGACCGTAAAGATGGCCGCGACATATGCCTTTCTTTTTCGTTTACTGTCGTTCTGTTCTAAAGTTAGCAGTTTATCCTACGCAAATACATATTAAGCTACAAACAGTTGCGTGGTGACGATGATTGCTTGGTTTCAATGGCGTAAAGGCAACTTGGCCAAAGAGCCTCATAACTAGCATGTTTGGTATGTTCGTGGTTGGGTCAAAGGCCCATTTTCCTTGTATTCACCCCAGAGAACCCGAACACCAAGCCGGGGCAAAGCTTGTACTCAGGGGTTTCCGCAGTAATTGAAATTATGGTGGTCTTAATTATCAGTGGGGACGGGGGGGGGGGGGGGGGGGGGGGGGGGGGGAGAGGATGGGCGATTCAGGGCAAAGAAGCGCAGTCATTTTTAATTTTAACGTGAGAGCGTTAGTACCCCCATGTCGGAAAAAATTGTCCGGCGTCGGCTCTGGCGATCGTTTGAAGCCTCTCAGCCAGAGCTACGCCTGCCCCGGCAACCTAGGCGGGTCACGTGACATTGTGGCGTCATCACAACCTACTTACCGGATTGTGCGCAAACTGACCACCTTGGCAGGTGGCAATTAAATTAATGATTGTAATGCCAGATTTCCCCCCTTATGCAATGTCCCCACGGGACCGTTAAGGGTTAATAAATGATGATGATGGTTGGTCGCGAGAGGTTACTCGGGAAGAGAAACCTGGGCCTCACAAGCCCCACCGGTGGCAGCACCTGCCGGCGCAGGGCAGTGGCGCATCGCTTAACCGCTGCACCACTGCGCAAGGAGTGGTATGAGGACTCCCAGGGGCCTATGAATGTAAAGTCGAGAATTGCGAATTCCGCATATATGGGCTTTAAGCCCATTAACGAAGGCGGAGCTTAAATATCCCATCCAGTCTCTTTATTTGTGTCGTTGGTGTGTCGCGTAGGACAGGCAACGTTTATGACTCCAACTCATGACAGAGACGACAAAAATTCCCCGTCGTGTGCAAAAAACTATCTTTACAAATTGAGAGGGTGCCTTCGGATAAACAAGGAAGTACGTACACCCCCATAGGGGATATGTAGGGAAGTTACTACTTGTACCCATCGGAATACTTCTGGTTACCCGGTGGAATTAGGGGTGGACTGTTATTCTTACAGTTAATGAGTAATTGCTCCCTTATTAGAAATCTACTCCACCTTGGGGGATTTCCCAACAATCTTAGCCAAAATTATTCCCATAGGAGCAATAGCAGCCGCTAGTCCTCGTGAGCAGCGCGAAAGGAGCAACTGCGACCGCGTGCGGGCCGTGCGCAGACTTCACGGACCAAATGCTTAGTCTTTGGCCTGGAAAGGACTAACTAAAGGACTAACCGCAGAATTTGCTCCCTCTACTTCGCGGTCGCCGTTGCACCCCTTCCCTAGAGGACCAACAGTTGGACCATTTGCAGTAGGTCCCGAAAAGGACTAATGATTGTGGCAAATCAGTTGGTCCCCAACGAGACTAACCTCTCGCCCCCTTTTAGTCCCTTTCGTCTTAGAGTGTAAGACATCTGGCTAGCATTGTTTCCCAGTTCAAGTTATTGATCAATTCGCTCTCGCCATATGCTAGCCGTCCCGGTTAGCTCAGTTAGTGGAGCGACTGCTCCGGTGTAGAGGTAGTCCCGCGGGTTCGAACCCCGGACAACGACGAATTTTTCTTTAACTACGAAGTTTCTATGGACGCTGTATAGCTTTCCTTTGTAGCCGTATGGCTGCACTTGGGTGGTTGTCAGTCAGTAGTTACTCCCTTATTACAAATCTACTCCACCTTGGGGGATTCCCCTAAAACATCTGACTAGTTATGCTCAATATGGCGACAAGTAGACAAAAACTATGCGACGCAAAAAAAAATCGCACCGTTCTCTAATTTCTCTGTCGTCACTCATACTGAATGTCATATATAGTTATTTTCCTACGAGTTGCAAGCGCCACTCGCAAAAGGCGAGCGGCACTGCAACGTGCCAGCAGAAAACACGGCACAGAAATCACGTGGAAATTGCCTTTCTGTTCCTGCCTCGAGTCTAAAAGGCGCTGTCTGACGGCTCACGGCACTCACAAAGTTGGCATTATCATGCTTCAGAGGGCGGAGATACCCGGCAGAAAGTAGCCCTGCGGAGGTTTCCTGCACGCACGAGGCGTCGCTAAGAGCAGCGGAAGTGGCTCCTTTTAGGCGTCATCGCTGGGCACCAAAGCGCCGCGCTAAAAGCGAGGCCACCGAAATGTCGCCAGCAAGCTTATAAGCCGGGCGGTCACTACCGGCGATTTCACCGTGAAGGTCGCTACGGACGTACCGAGGCGCCACTTTCCAGTTCCATTAGCTGTTTTCCGTGTCTCGTTTTTGTCTCTTTGTCTCAGTTACGCGCCAAGCAGCGCTTCGCTTTTTTTTGTGTGTGTGTGTGTGTGTTGTGTGTGTGTGCGCGCGATTTTTGAATCGTTCCCAAGGAGACTAGTAGTCTGTTGCTCTTGTTTTGTCTCCGCTTTAAATTTTTCACATATTCAAAGGTATTCATGTAAACCAACGCAAAAAAAAAGAAAGTACGGCACGGTGAAGTGACAGTTCAAGCTGTGAGTTGCGAACGAGTTGGCGGAGGATGTTGTAAATATAGAGCGCACCAAATGCAGGACGAAAGATGAAACTCTGCGTTCTTCGGAAATGTTTACAAA
Organism: Amblyomma mixtum; assembly: GCF_055824585.1. Taxonomy (NCBI): domain Eukaryota; kingdom Metazoa; phylum Arthropoda; class Arachnida; order Ixodida; family Ixodidae; genus Amblyomma; species Amblyomma mixtum. The sequence goes on from NC_143014.1 coordinate 51,331,276, forward strand.
AACGCTCGGTACCCCGTCCGGTATGGCGTGCTTTAATTTCAAAGCAAAAATGCTTCTTGGATCTTTTACCGACAGCAACATGAACGTTCTCATAAACTTACACTCGTGCGTCGTATCATTTCGCCCTATGACGATAACCCAGCCGGAAATGAGTACAAGCAATTATAGTCCCGTAAAACTCAAAAACAAAGAGGCAGATGCCCCTCATTGGGGGCCCTCCAGCCAATAGTGCCGACCGATTCTCATGTCATCGTGGTTAATCCCAAACCGAAACGCAGAGCCACGTTCACTTGACTCGCTATCAGCGTCAGCGGCATCAGTCAGTCGCTGCTATCTCTTGGCCGCGCAACGTTCCTATGCTTGGTTTGGTTCGCCTCCATCGAAATTCGACCGCTGTGGCCGGGATCGAACCCGGCCGCGTCTTTCGGGTCAGCGCAGCCGAGCACCATAACCGCTGAGGCACCGCGGCGGCCTATGCGCCCACGCGCTGTGTCCCGCGACCTCCCGATAACTTACATTGCTCAATTTCTCCGACCACAAAGCTTCCTTCATGACAATCAAGAACTGTTAGTGGAGTGTTTCTTGAAGAAGAAATATGTGTGAAAAACAAGTTGTCTGTAATTGTACATGCATGTCTTGCTCGAATTCTTTGCCTCAATCTATCGGAAAGCTGAAACAGCTGATGAGCTGCGCTCAATTTTCGCATTAGGAAGTAACGTAATCGTTGGCATTTTTTTTTAACCTCTGCAAACGCACCTACTCGTTCAGTCCTCCAAAAGAGTCCGGCTTAGGCCCATCCACACGGCGGACGAAATTAATTTCGTTCGGGCGCGGACACAGCACCGCGTGGCCCACAGTCGTCACAGGCTCCGCCTCGTCAGCGTATACGCTCCGCAAGCCAAAAACAGGCGCGCATCCCGCAGGGTGCGCGGTATGAACACTGCCGCTTTCCTACTGCTTGCACGGGTGCAATGCATACTGTTAAGAGTGGACAACGTGGTCCTGGGAGCCGGGTGTGACTCATCGCAAAGCAAGGGATATGAAGAGGCCTGGCGCCGGCGCCAGAAGCATAGACGACGACGGATGGGGCTGTTGCACTCCAAATCACCGAACCTCCGAACCGATCGAAGGACGCCGTGTCCCACGGGCCTGGGAGAAATTACTGTCAGACGAGTGTCGTCGTTAGGCAAAGATGCCATCGAGGAAGCCCATTCATCAATGTAATTTTTGTCCATTTTCTTATTAATATATAATATTTTTTTTTTGCCGTGTTATCCCCACCCCTCATGTAATGTCCCGAAAGGGACCTTTGAGGAATAATAAATAAATAAAAAATAAATGCGGCGAGAGCTTGCGACAGCAGCAGCAACGGTGGAAGCAGAGATGAACAGGAAGCACGGCGGAAGCAGCGGTATACGTTGGCCGAGTCGGCCTTCGGGTCACCGGACGGGATGATGCTACGCAAGGTCACGCTGAGCGAGGCTGCTAATTGAAAGACGCGGTGTCGAAGGGGTCTCGTGCTTCGGCCATCCGGCGGGGGAGTTCGAGGAGGTTCAACCACCTGCGAGGAGACTGCGGGATTCTGCTTTCCCACGGAGGCAACGCACAGAAAACTTGCGGCAGTGGTCAAGGTGACGCATCTGTGTTTGATGACTGTCTTCCCCTTCTCATCCCCCGAGCTGTGAGAGAGCGAGAGGGCATCAGCACCGCCCTGCCGTGGGTGGTACCGCCAGCATCATCAACTGACCATCCGATTGGACAACATTCTTCAAACTAAATTCCCCAGTCAGGGATCTGGGGAATACGAACCGTATATAACGGGACGTTGTTTGTGATCGGAGCATTCGATTCCATTCTCATCTGTAAATATGTAGAATAAACCCTTTTGTACAGTTTCCTCGATAGCGCAGTCCGACAACGTCATTCGGAGCCGGTACCTGTGGGGCTAAACGAGTTAGTCATCTCCAGGACCCCTCCGTCTTCAACACTGGTTCCAGCGGTGGGATTATGGCCCCATCTTTAACAATACGTAATGAATTTTCACGCAAACGCTGATTAACCTGGGTTCGAATTACAGCATGTTACGATTTTTTTAAATTAAAAGCACTGTGCTTATACCGGGTGGTTTCTACGGTCCCAGCTAGGTAGCACCGAGCATTAGAGTAATGGTATAAAAATGTTATTGTGATGTGATGTGTTGCATAACATTACATTGATGTTAATAATTAACTTATGGCTTTATAAGTTATACAGAAAACATAATTTTAACTATAAGTTTAACTATAGCTATAATTCAATAAATGCATTTGCTAATGGACTACCCTCTCCAAAGTTGTCCATAGATCCACCCATAGTGAAGAAGCAAGCATTTTCTATTTGCGCTTTCTAGTTTGCTTTTCTGTGAGGCCAGTATATGATATCGTTGTTGGGACTCCTGCATTAGTCAGCCTTTTTCTCCTTCAAGAGAAAATGCAGGAGCGTGCTTCTTGGACGATGTCAAGGAACCTGAAAAAACTGGTTATGAGGAAAGGAAACACAGATCAACTGTTTCACTCTTGGTGGACATCTCAACTGCTCCGTCAGGGAAGGGACATTATCTCGTATCCTCGCAGGCTCAGCGAAAGCATCAGTTTTCAACCGAATTAAGGAAGAGAAATGTGAGGAAGATGTTTAAGATGCTTACAAAAGTTGTGCTGCATTATATCAAACAGGGCTTCGAAGTAAATGTGAGCACAATAGCTATAGCCAGCATATTGCACTTCCTAACTGGAGCCAGTGGAAAATCTAGGTGGATTTAGCCAGAGAAATCAAAAGAATAAACAAGCGAATCAACTCTTCGCTGCTTCTGGGAGTGCTTCTCTGGAAACAGCGATACCGCGGGGCATATGTGCAGTAAGGGAACGTGTGAATTTACACACATTTCTTTCTGGAAACTAATTTGGCACGTACTGAAACCTACGATAGGGACGTCATTAGTTATGTTTTGCCTATCTGTACTACTAGTTGAAAGTACTAATTGTTGAAAAACATCGTTACTGTAAGAGCAGAGGGAAAAGTTCTGTGAACCAGTGCTTGAAATATATTTTCAGTGTTGTTTTATTTATTTATTTATTTATTTATTTATTTATTTATTTATTTATTTATTTATTTACAAATACTGCTAATCCCAATTGGGATTGTGGCAGGAGGGCTTAGTAAGGTTAACAGAACGCGGTCAAGCATAATTGGAACATTCAACTAGTTATGATTATAAGTCATGATTATAGTTATGATTATAGTCATGATTATAGTTATGATTATAACATTACACTAACGTTTAGAAGACTATATTAAAACATTGTTTATTTAAGATGTTAAACTAATGTTTATGATGCAATATGAAGCATTATTTGTTAGTTTTTATCATTATAATAACATATAAAAGTCAGCATTATGGTTTATGGCGGTTTAAGCAACTCAGGCTATGAGGGGCGCTATAGTAAAGGGTTGGTTGGTTGGTTTATGGGGTTCAACGTCCCAAAGCGACTAAGGCTATGAGAGACGCCGTAGTAAAGGGCTCCAGAAATTTCGACCACCTGGGGCTCTCTAACATGCACTGACATTGCGCAGTACACAGGCCTCTAGAATTTCACCTCCATCGAAATTCGACCGCTGCGGCCGGGATCGAACCCGCGCCTTTCGGGTCAGCTAACAGCCGAGCACCATAACCACTGAGCCACTGCGGCAACTTAAAAGTCACCATTAAAATAATGTTTACTTTCACTGTTAAACTAATGTTTTCTAGATAACTTACAATGTTATATCTTAATCTTAAACGTCAGTATAATGTTCCAATGCAGCACATAACATTACTGCAACTTATGTAACATTTTTATAACATTATTTTAATGTTCGGTGCTACCTGGGTTGTTTTTACTCGTGTAGAGTACATCAGACTTTTGAGAGGCTGCATCCCATCTGGTGTCGCACTGTTAATGTGCGGTAAATGGGTACCGTATTTTCTCGTATAGTGAACGCACTCCCCCCCAAACATCGCTCAGAATCTGGGGGGTGCATTCATTGCACCCCCCAGATTCCAGATGCACCCCCCAGAAACGATCAATACGAACTGCAGAAAGTAGGCTGATGGTGGCGGAATAAATTCCTAATCCAGTACGGCTCACCTTCTAAATAAAACAAAACGCACTCTTCAGCATGGTTTCTGGGAGATCAGCCAAGAACTCTTATCTTAAACCCGCAGGTATAACTCGCGTAGTGGCCCATGATGATGTCCACAGAAAGCAGAACTAAAGTTCACTCGAGCACAACTCGCACCATCAAGCAGAAAGCTTAGCCGCAACAAGTTGCTTGAATCCTTAGTGTGGCAGATCAAAGACAGAAACCCTTTCTGACCAGGCGTCATTTCTATGGTTCTCAAATTCCTCGCATTCTCTTTGGCTGTTCATAGTTGTTTCCAAATTAAAAAAAGGACGCCTGCTAGCGTTCATCATCGTCAACAGTAGACTGTGCGCTAAAGAATGGGGTGCGTTAATAACGCATGAGAAAATAAAATTGTACCTTTTGACAATGCAAGTAGGGGGTGCGTTCATTATGCGAGCAAGCTCAAGACGCGAGTAAATACGATAAAGCACAGGAATCACCCGCTTTCTATTCCTTTATCCATCTTTTTTTTTTTTCTTCGGCAGATCATGCATGCTGGACATGTGCGAGTGCCTTCCGTCGGACAAGTGCTATTGCGACTCTCTCAACGCCTACGCTCGGGAGTGCAGCAGAGCTGGGATCAAGATCGACTGGAAGAACATCACGAACTGCGAAGGTGAGCGCGCGCGCTCCTCGGTTAGCCCTATTTACCATGCCGTTACGGCCGTTACCTGCAGAAGAGCGAGGGGTATTATGGAGCATAAAAGTGCAAGTTTACTGAGACCAAAAGAACTTTTACTTTGACGCAGGACCAATTGATCACCAGTTTTTCCTACATTTTCCTATCCACCACCACAGCCTCAGAGGACACTGCTTTGTTTTAATCATGCAGGCACTGAATGACATTCACAATGAACGAATTAAAGGGGCCCTGCAACTCTAATCAATAAAGTTGATGTATGCCTAGAACATTAAAGGGCGCCGTTTGTAAAATAACCTGCAGTAAAAATTTGTTGAATGCCTTTTGCAGAGGCGGAGTTATATCTGACATCGCAGATGAGGTGAGACAACGTTGAGATCACGTGAGACATACAGAAAATGTGATGCATTAACTGTTTGTTAATATGTTGTTATTACAGCTCTTGGAGGAGGCTGGAATAGGGGTTGGAGTGAATTAAACTGGCAAAGCAGCGATTTTATCGAAATTTTTATACCTCATGTGACCTTAAAGGGACACTGATGAGAAATTCAAGTGAGTTTGGATGGATAGAATACCAGCTCCTGATCACAAAAACACCACTCTTACTGAAAACAAAGCTCATCTAAGGTAGGAAAGAGCGCAAACTAAGTGCAGGTATCGCCGCCACAGGGCAATCTCGCAAGTACAAGCGTGATGACGAAATAGGCGAGAAGACTTTCATGCACGTTTGTCAGCCTCAGAGGTTTGTGAAAAACAAATTTTCTCTAAGCACGAATCTCTGAGGCTGACAAACGTGCATAAAAGTTATGCGTTTAATGAAGTATAAAGTTTTGTTTCGAAACCGCTAGTGCGCTTTTATCGCACGAAGATGGAAAAAAGACAACCTCAATGTTGGAAGCCAAAGAAAACCTGTAGTGGGCGAGGTGCGTTTCCAGATTCAGCGCAGAGGCTCATGGAAAAGTCGTCTGCTACCACTACTTCCGGTTACAAATTTATTCCCCTGCTCGCTTGCTTCACGACAGTCGCTGTGTTAATTCGCTTCTCACACTAATTTATTACTGCTGATTGTATTTGCTGATACTGCTGATTGTATTTGCATCATCGCAAGACCAACTCGTCGTCGACTCTGTTCTGCTTCGTAGCGTGTTTTCGCATGAAGTGCAACCAAAATAATGTAAATGGTAGGGGGCTTTCTATGCGTATGCAGTGCGATGTGTGTGTTGAGGCGCGCTGTGCGCACAGTTGCATGTATGGATAGTCTACTATAGCCCACTGGCAGCTTTTGGTTTGGTTTATTGGGGTTTAACGTCCCAAAGCGGCTCAGGCTATGAGGGACGCAACTGGCAGCTTTTACATGCTGGGAGGAAAATACATGTATCGTTTGCTAAACTGTGCAAGTTCAACCTTTCGTTACCTTCGTAGTGCATCGGGAAAAAAAACAAACATTTGGAGGACGCTTAAGCTTCGCCTTAAAGAGTGGAACGCTACAGCATGTTGCAGCGCTACCAGGGAGTCCACGGAACGCCATCGCCCGCTCGGCGCGACGCCTTGCCCGTTGGACAAATCGCAGCAAGCTGCAAGCTTCGTGGTGAACGCGCCTTGGATGTTCGCTGCGTTGTTCGCCTCCTCACCGCGTGTTTCCTGCGTCCTCGCACGGCCCCACTGCGCCCGAACGAGACGAGCGGGAGGCGCTAGTGTTCCTGTAGAGGCGCTGCCGTCACGCGCTCTGTTGGGGCAGTGGCGTACTTTGCGAGGAGGAGGAGGAGCAGGAGGGGAGAAGAAGGAGGCTGAGGAGAAGGATGAGGAGGAGGGAGTGGTTTTAAAGCGAAAGCCTTTCCTCATACTGTTGTGACCAAGACGTGTTAGCAAATTTGTCCGCGTTTCAGATTGGTCGAAACGGTCGTGACGTCACTGCGCGCGAATTTTGACTGTGTCCACCGAAATATGTGAGACAGTTACTGCTTCATTTCCTTTCCTCAAATAACAATTTTCGGCTGGTGTCCACCGAAATATGTAGACAGTTACTGCGCAACTTCCTTTCCTCAAATACAATTTTCATTTTCTTCATTACGGCCCCTCTTTCTCTTTCTTCTTTCACTCCACTTCCTCCCTTCCTGTACGGTGCGGTTCAGGTGTCCACCGAGATGACACAGAATTACAGTGCCATTTCCTTTCCTCAAAAATCGTTGCGTTCAAAGGGCAACGCATCGCGCTGAACGGGTGGTGGCGTTCCGTGGACTCCCTGGCAGCGCTACAACACGCTGTCGCGTTCCACTCCTAAAGGCAAAGATTAAGCGTCATATTGGCGGTTGATTAATGCACAAACAGAATGCAAGTGAACAATCGCGTAGCAGAATGCAACACTCAGGCTTTCGCCTTTCACCACTTTAGCCGCTAAAGTTCCTTGTAATTTTTAGTGGGCGCCGCCTGATGGCGCTACGTGCGCGCCAAGCGAAGAAGAAAAGTAGCGGAAACGTACTTTGCTACTCGCTTAACGGCGACTTCTGAAATTTCCATGCTCATAATTAATTACTAGTGTACACCTCAGTACATGTCTCTAAAACACCCTTCTAAGACAACGCCTTATTCACTAGACGCGCCTTTTCTCATTTCAAACCATCGAGCTGGCGTGGCGGAGTGGTTAGCGTGCTCGTCTTGCACTCCAGAAGCCCTGGTTCTATTCCCCAACTCGGCCAATTTCCTACTCGGTTTTATTTATTAATGCTTCTGGGATTGTTCGCTCACGGCCAACGCCGCCGACGACGACACCGGCTTTTCTGCGACACGGGGCCCTTAACGCTATCGCGTTAATATACAATAGAGAGTTTTAGTATAGCGTTAGCGTGATAGCGGACCTAAGGGAAATTACGTTAGCGTGCCGCAAGCAACTTATCCCCACAGAGAGTTTTAGTGCACGTTAAAGAACCCCAGGTGGTCGAAATTTCCGGAGCCCTCCACTACGGCGTCTCTCATAGCCTTAGTCGCTTTGGGGCGTTAAACCCCATAAACCAAACCAAACCAGTATAGCGTTTTGAAAACGTTAAACGCCATCTGCTTGACGTGCATGTGAACGGTCCTTCTAAAATGGTCGACACTACCGCTAACTTGCCACAGTATAATATTTTCGAGTTTTTTAAACAAATTATTAGTGCAGCGTTCATTTTCGTCTGCAAAATGACCCAGAAATTGAAATAAAATGAAATAAAAACGTAAAACAGTGGCGCTATCTAGTAAAGGCAATGTTAACTACAAGCCGTTGGAGCAAGAATATTTGGAACCGGAAGTAGCTGGCAGACGATTTTCCCATGGTTCGTTGCGTTCACTACGGAAACGCGCCTCACCCGTGGCCTCACCTATTGGCAATGCAACAGGCGGTCAGCACGAGTTTCGGTATGTTGTGCCACGCGGCGATCCGCTTTGCGCGTTCAAGTGGTTTCGTTTTTGATGATCCTCGATTTACAAGGGTGGAGCAGCAGAGGACCTCCATGTGTCTCTAAGTGCACCGCGGACGAAGTTCATGCTACGGCGCGCACCTGAGACAAGGAAAACAGCTGTGAATAGTGTTCCCGCACCTTTGTGTTAGCAAACACACCGCTCGGCGTGTTTGCTTCGTCAACGTATTAAGACGCTGGTCTGCATAACCAGCCGTACGAGGACTATTATAACAGAATCTAAATATGCCCGCACGTACTAGTCTCTACTCATCAGTCGCGATGGTGGCTTGGCGGTGACAGCAACGTTGCCGACTCCTTGCTCTCGGACTATCATGCCAGACCCGCCGCCTCAACCCTTAAGTATCGCACGCTGTGTGGGGTTGAGGTCGCTGAAGCAGGCCGCAGTTCTTTGCGAGAACTTCGTTGTCAGAATCGGGAACGGGATCCATCGTAGCGTTGGTGCAAACGTAAACGAAGCGACGACGGCTGATAGAGGCTTTCAACGTCCGGCCGGCCGCCAGCAATCACAATGTCCGCGTTTCCGCCAGTTTGCGTCTTCTATTTCGTCATCAGAGAGTCCCGAGTTCGAATCAGAGCGGCGCGAAAAAGTTTTCAACTTCGAATGCAAATCTCTTAGCAATAAATGCACCTTTCACTGCCGGACAAGCGCAACAAAGCCAGAATGCCGAACTATCGGATTTTGGCCACAAAAAAAAAAAAAATTGATAGCGTTCTCCTCACCGTCCCTTTAAAGTTATCGCAGCTAGTTCGTGATATCATGGCCAGCATCATTTGGCGGTTTAAACTGCAACAGTTTCACATGAAAATTTATTTATAAATTATTTAGCATGCACAGGCAAATTTCATGTGATGATTTATATATTCCAATATTTTGCATACCATTACAAAGGAGGAAACACAACGAAAAATTTTGATTCTATCTATAATTATGCATACCTTTTCACGTGGTGAGTCTGTTTTCATTTCTCGCTATATTTTTTCATCCTGTCACGGGGCCAACACAAATATTCGTCTTTCCACGAAATGTTTGCTGTGTTTATTCCTTCATTACTGCTCCTTCATTACTTTTGCTTCTTCTACCAGATAAAAACATGTAAATATATACCGGTGGCTAAAGCAAACACTTTAAAAAATTCCTGAAAGTGGGGAGTTTGAAATAGAAATAAAATTTTTACAGGAACAAGCTGTCAGCTATGGAGAACATCAGTTACTATGAAGCTGATCTTAACTAGCTTTGTAATTAGTGCAGTCTGATGGTTAGCGCCAATGGGAAGTTCGAAACCATGGACGGGATAATGTCATATTACATACCCCGCCCTGTAATTCTCAAACAATTGTCGCGCCGAACACACCATTCACGAATTCATTTGCTGGAACCCATTTTTGCAAAGACTGACTCATTCAAGCAGTTTTTTTCCACGGACTGTTTTCGACTGGAACTCTCTTCCCGAGGCCATTTTGCAGTCCTCAAATTTTAGTAAAGCTCTTGAGAAACATTTTCTCGAGTGAATGAGCGTTGTATTTCATTATTCTGCTCATTGTTTGTAACCCCATGTATTTTCTTAGTATTTGTCATTTTCAATGCCTTGTATAGCCCCTCCTGCATGGGCCAATCTATTGGCCTGCAGTATTATGAAATAAATAAATGAATAAATAAACATCAGTTTTTAAAACAAAGAAAAAGGATTGTAAACTTCTGCAGATCAGGAAATCCGACTGTTTTTTTCCCCGCCCCGAACCGAAACTGGTTGAGGTGCACAGGAAGCCCAATGCAACTGTAACGTCAGCTGATGACGTGTTGCATATTGCCTATGGCACCCGGTTCTAACTATCTGCTCCATCGTACCGTGGTATGCACTTTCTTTTCCTCTGTTGTTCTCAAAAATAGCAACCACACAATTGGCAATTTCCTTTCACTCAGTGCTGATGCAAAAGAATCTTCATGACGTGGTACAACAGCACATGCAGTTCGAATTTGGCACCTTAGACACAGCAACACATCACCAGCTGACATGCGTTCGCGTCACGCTTCCTATGTGCCTCATGTGCTCAGTTTCGCATTTTGTGTGGAAAAGAGCGCAGAATTTCGTGGCGCTGCTGAGCATTTAAGAATGACTTTTTTTTTTTTCATTTGACGTCCCGGCCTGGCATCGTCTTGTCTGTGACTTTGAACTCCCTATAAGCATTAATGACTAGACTGTTAATTAAAAAGTTTGTTAATTTATGCTACTGTATAGGATGAATGTTACTATAACTGATGTTCACCGCGGCTAAGAGTTTGTTTGTGTAAAGATTTTCTATATTTCGAACTCCCTATTTTTAGGAATTTTTTAAGTGTTCACCAAGACATGCGGTACAGGTTTTCCATTGGATGTTTTAATGAATTATCTGTCATGCGTACAGTGCCAGTTCCACATTGAAGCAGGGCGTGAGGTGTGATGGAATAGGAGTGGCACGCCGGGACACCACACCGGGTGCCGCTGGCCCTAGTAACACCTCCAGCGTGTACTGGTTGGTCTCGCCATTTGAACTCGTCATGTGTATTGGTGAAGCAGCAGGAAATCTATCGCCATCTGGATGGCAGTTGAGAGGGAAAGGTAAAACTACAAAGGACTTGCAGCTCACGGCCCCTTGCACAAACACCCTAAATCTTCCTTCCCCACTCGTCATGAATAAAAGTTGCAGTGCATCTGTCACCGCTACTGATGGTTCCTTCCTATTGTGATTTTCAAATTGCTCGCACCTGTATGAATGATATTGCAACGGATCATAGGTGTCTATAATTAGACATATCAGAGCACAGAGCCAGTTCAGAATACATTTAAAATGCTTTGCTTCTGTCTTGCTGACTCACTGCAGAAAAAGAATTACACCTTGGAAATGTGAGTGCCATACTGTCAACTCCAAAAGGAATGATGGGCTGTCACTATAGAAATTGCTTCCACCATACGCAGGAATGCATTGCCCCAGAGGCTCGGACTACACGCCATGCGGTCCTCCATGTCGGCGGACCTGCAAGAACTACCATCTGCAGCGGCCCTGCCGACGAAAGTGTCAGCCAGGATGCCAGTGCAAGCCGGGCCTTGTCTGGCATAGAGATCGCTGCGTTCCGCCCAGCGAGTGCCCTGTGGTCTCGTGATGGGCCAACTGCCTGGCCAGCGATACCCCTCACCCCACTCCAACCCCTGCCCCCGCCGAGGCCTGTGCACCGCCCCAAGCCACACCACTCGACTGTGCACTCTTAGATCCGGTCACAGGCTGTGTGCACATATGTACCCTGCTTATAGCTTTGACTTGGAGCGCAAGTTAACGCACTGACAAGATGAAAAAGTAGTTCAGGTGTTAGTGTTCTTTGCAGAATGCTGCACCACTGGTGGGAGTTTGTAAGGTGCGCATCACAAGTCCTGTTTGTTGTCCTGACATGTGGTGGCATTGTGCATACTCTTGGTCACGGAATGTGCAAGGTAAACAGCTGACATTCCATAGACTGTAGTCATTGGACTTTCCCCCAATGTTTCCATCAAACTAACCCACCCCAAAAATTAATTGAATATTATCTTGCTGAGAACATGGGTTACAGCATTATGGACATGGGTCAGTGCTTTAAATTACTACTGCAAAGAGTGCACCTGTTTGGAAAAAGGAAGAACACTTGAAAAGAAATGCAATTGGCCAAACAGTGCATCTGCACGATTTTTGGAATCTGATTTCCAGATATTCATGACTGATAAACTGTTGATTTCATGTTCTGGAGACCAGTTTGAGCAACTTAAATTTCGGGGGCTGTGTGGCATGGCTGTTGTTAAGCATACAACATAGTGGCATGTTCAAGCCTCGGTGGGGCAGTCATAGTCTGTTGTTTGGTTCCTATCATTTCAACAAAGGTGTGTCCAGGTCCAATGCGAAAACATCAGGTCTGACCGCATTCAGACATTGGCATCAGCATTCTGGTCCAATTGACTCGGAGCAGCTTAGCTTGTTATTCGTGTTCCGAGCCTGTTGATATTTATGTCTGTCAAAAGCAGTGTACTTGCACTGTTCTACGTGCTATTTGTTCTTACTGTACCTCATCAAATGTCATGTGTGTTCGTGGCTGCAAGTAGCTGTAAGCATATGTGCTAAGATTTGAGCTTCCATAAATCATTTGTTTCATATTTGCATATTGATTTTCTGTAACCATTTTACTTGTGGCATTCGTTCAGTCTTGCACAAGTTCCAAAATGAGCTGTAAATACATGCAAGGCAAAAATCAACAAATTCTATGGTCACATTTCATTCTATAAGCCCTGTGTTCCCATTCTGCTGTTACGTCTCATTAAAACTTCATGGTCTACTCATGGTTGAGAGATCTGATTAGTATCCACAAGATGTTGTTTTGTATTCACCATTCCTGTTTTATTATGCACCTAGGTGTTGCTAGTGAATGTATTCTTTAAGCTTCAGTACAAGAAAATATTTATTACATTTATCATACGTCTCTAACTGAAATTCTTCATTTAATCAGCATCATGTCTATTAGCATCATGGTTGATTTTCATATGCATAAAAAATTAATAAAAATATATTTCCAAACCATCAAAATTATCAGTATTGAGAGGCCTGAAAATTTTATCAAATGGTTGCTCTTGCATATACTAAGTTGAGCTATTAGTGTGGAGTTGATAATCTGCGAATTACTGTGGCAGCTGTTGTTTATATTGCTGACTTGGTGGATAAGTCTTAACCTGCATTGAATGCCACCACAACATTGGATGCTGCAAAAATGACATGGCACTGTTCTGTTAACTTTTTCTGCAGCACTATTTTAACCTTTTGGTACTGAGCTTGCATATATCAGCTGTTTTGTTGTCTTGTACAGTTAGTTTTGTATGCCAGCTTCACAGCATCTCACATGGTGATACTGAAGCTTTCTTAGAGAAATTTAAAACATCTGCAGCTGCCTAACTGTGTTTTAACAGTTAAAGATGTCATTGTCTCGGCCCTTCTCAACAAGCATTCAGTCATCACACTCATTGCTTCCAATTGCCAGTGTGAAATTTTGGTGCATCTTTTCATTTTTTTCTGTAACCATTTGCACTCATTAGGATGCAAAATCTTTAAACATATTGTGCGATAATATAAAGTTGTTGCTGTAATAATGTAGTGGCTTCAGCCCATCGTGAAACCAGCTGTCACAACAAGGGCTGAACGAGGGGTATTGAAGCATGGAAGAAAATACTCCATTTAGCATACACACAGTTGTCCTTTCGGGAAGAAAATTCTTACACATGATGATAGCCTTGGAGTGAAAATTGAAGATTAAGATTATTCAATATGGTGTTAGGTGGCATGCTAGATTGAGGCATACCGTGTGAAATATGTATACCCAGTCAAGATGTTTAAAAACATCTGAGGTTTGGGAATCTAACGTAAATAAAATACACAGGTTGGTGGCAAAGGATCAAGTCAATTGTTGGCATATAAACAGGCATGTTGTTTACATATATTTTCCAAATAGAGGCAGGGTTATGAATTGTGATTTCTCACATCTGAGACAGTGCCACCATTATGTGGAAGTGACAAGCATCAAGGCTTATTTTTGTGCTCTCATTGGCACCATCAACCTCAGGACAAGTCTTTCCACATGATTTAGTCAGTTGAAGCATCTAAACTTCTGTTAAAATGCAGCCTCCAAAGGATGATTATTAATAATTTCTCTTTGTTTACTAAAGGAAACCTTTCAGTTCTGTCATTTTTTTATAGTCATTTCTTATTTTTTCTGGGATGATTATTTCTGGCATATCCTCATGGCTTGTTTGTAACCTAGAGAAGTGTCATCTTTGTTCAGACTTCAACAACGGAAGCAAAGAATCAAAGTACGGAATTCATACAGACCTATCCAAGAAAAAAAAAAATTCATAGTATGTAATAGCTTGCATAATTATGGAAGTCTGAAAGGTTTCAGAAAATGTTTTGTAATAAACTAGTACTGACACCACGGCTTCAATGTGAAAGAATTTGGTCTTGCAAATATGTCAGCTGAACTTGGAGGGCAATGTACGTAAATTTTGCGCCGATTTTTCCATGCACTTGACTTGCGTGCTCACAGTCCTTGCCTTATGGCTATTCTTACTTTTGCTGTTGTGACACTTCAGTATTATAACATATTGTATTTGTTGTCTACTAAGAAAAGTTTATGCTGCATGTTGTGGTTATACAGCGCACTCAGTGCTTTTAAGTGCATGCTGTGGTCCAGTTTTGGTGTCCTTTAATATTTTGCCCTTGCTCCTTCACTTCTTGACCAGTTTCAGTTAATAAGCATTAGTCGTTTTTTTTTTGTGTGTGTGTGTGTGCTCTGTTGTGTCATGCACGAATGTTGTTGCGACCGTATAATTTATTTAGGTTATATAGCACCGTCTTTATGTGTATGCGTGTGCTTTGTCACAATTCATTTTTCTTCAGTGAAAAACTTTCTGCTATATACCCATTTAAGTGGTTATATATTATGTTTTGCATTTCTTGCCTGCCAAGTGAAAGCATCATCCCTACTTTCGTATGCATAAACCTTGGTACCAATGTCTGCAGTGGCATTATACAACCCATTTATGAGGTAGTGATGAGTTGCATTCATTTGCAGAGAGTTGAGAAAATTACTACATAAGTTTGCCCTGTGATAATATGCATTGTACTTAATGTTTGATCATTTAACTTATTTCACACATTTGTGCATTTCGTAAAAACCTTAAAATGTGTTGTTCTATGAGCTATTTCACGTTGGACAACAGTTACCCTCTTGTTGTATTTATGTGGTTCTAAAAGTGTGACCTCCTTTATTACTCATTCGAACATGTTTTGTAAAGTGAGAATCCTACAGATTAAACAATACAGTTTGTTGTCTAAACCTGATCTGTATTCAGAGCAAAGCATTCAGCAGCTATGAACAATGTAAACTATGTGTTAGTACACTGGACCAATTGGCATCATGTACGTTTGCACAATCCTGTTGTGACAGTATAGTGTTCCTCACCATCTAAGCCTGCACTACTAGTGTAGAAAATCTGTCCTTCTGCTTCATGCTTCTATAATAAATGCTTGCACGATGTTAGTGCCACTTATATGTACATAATAGTTGATATAAAGAATGTTGTGGTTTCATGCTCAGAAAATTTGTTTTTAGTTTAGTTGACACAAGACCAGCTTGAATATATATATAGCATTCAGGTTTCCCATCCGGTTCATTCCATTAGCATGTGACATCATTTTCTGTAGATGTTCACCTTCTAGTAATGAGTAAAGCAACCAGGCAGAGAAAGAGAAGGGCAACAGAATGGTTCTGAAAACAGAGTGGTCAGTGTCACTTTTTTTTTTTTTTTGCTGATGCTAAAGAATAAACCGTAATAGAGGCACACCCAGGGAGTGGCTAATCAGGCTGTGGTTCACCCACAATTTGGTCCACCCCAAACAAACATTACAGCCCCTTCATCACCCTACCCCTCTGCCAAGGGTCAGAGTAAATAATAGCCCCAGAACAAAGATTTCTGGCAGCTCCCCTGTAAGAGCCATCGCCAACTCGTACAGCTGCCTGTCCTTTCCCTTTTCCAAAAGCATCACTGCAGCAAGGACTTGGCTCTCATAACTTAGAATACTACTGACATGAAACTTCTTGCTGTAATGAGTAGCTAATGTATTATCAAGCAAGCTGGCGATCTCAACTACTCTGACATGCGAATAATAAGAGCATCACCAATTCATTTCAGTTGAAACAGGCACTGAGCATGTCGTGATGTTGCCAGATGCTCAGAAAAATGCAGCTTGTGATGAGATGGGCTCCCAAGCCTCTAGCATGTCACAGATGCACCGGCATCTTGGACCAAACCAAGAGGGATCCAGTATCTGATGTTAGTACTCTTTGCAGAGACCCAGCATCTCTCATGCTTATATACTGTGAGGTAGGGTAGGGCGCTATTGAGTCATCTGCCCACACAGCCATTAAATTAACATAAGGGATGTTCATATGCATGCTCATTGTAACACTTTCTGGACTGTACCTGTGTATACATGAAAATCGGAACACACAAATATCTCAACTACAAAATTTTCTATTTGCAGTTCTTTAACTTGCTCAGAAAATACATGCAGCACAGCTTGCATCTATATAAAGCAAGTCCTCAATACTTTTAACACTCAGAACCTGACACTTGAATGCAGCACTGATGGCAAATGTGGTGATGGTGAGTACACACATCACGCCACGTGTATGCACGTATATCTTAAAGTGAAAGCTTTACTACGCCAGGTTCCGCGAGTTTCGGCGACTATGTCGCTTTGACCTTCAGCAACCTTACACTGCTCTGAAGCTGCGCTGTCTCGACCATGTGACTAGCATGTCACTCGCCGCGGTGGTTCCGCCGCCGGCACGCGCGCTCTCTCAGACCCCGCAGCTGGAGCTGCCGTGCATGTGCTCTCCCGCTGTCAGATGGCGTGACCTGTCATGCGCTTAGCTGCGCTTTAAAGAGAAGTGCACCGCTTTCCCAGGCAGTGTGCGCTTCGCCATGGATCCAAGAGAAGCTGGGCCATCCCGGAACGTTACGCAGAGGACCTTGCAACATCTTCAGCAAGCGACATCTGACCACCCCGCGTATATCGGCCGCTTTCGCCTTGTATGACTAGGTATAGAGGAGCATTTTTTTTTCTCAGCCACCTCCCCAGATGAAATGAGCAAATAAAATGCAAAGAAAAAAAAACATGCATAAGGCATTAGCTACACTGACGTAACAACAAATGCATACTAATCAAAGCCATACTAAGCAAACTTCTATTGGCAGTGATGCGTCAATCAACATGGCACTCCTGCTATAGTTACAAAAAAGAATATCAAAATAACAGAGCAGGAACATGGCGTCAGTACCCACAAAAGCATGTTACTTCTGGATCATGCCTCATGGAGCACAAGTGACGAATGAAGCTCTTCCATGCGTGCATCAAGCAGCCTTTCTGACGTGTTAACACAAGTCACCAAACTGTGTACTGTTGTGCTTGAGAGACAGATGTGTACCTGTCAAGTCTGTAAACGGACAATGTGGGGGGGGAATTGCGACAATAAAACGAAAAGTGCAGCTCAATACATTCTAGGGTGTGGCCACCAACAGGATAAAAAGAAAGCAAACAAGAAAACATTAAAAAAATATGGGAATAAATTGTATTAAAAAGAAAACTCTAGTTCGAACTCCAAGCCAAAAAGCCAAAGGAGTTTTAGCATTAAAGAATCATCATCATCATCAGCCTGACTACGCCCACTTAGAATATTTATGTTATTATGCTTGATTCTGAGGCGCAACAAATTCTGGCCATCTCAGCGTGTCAAACCAAAGCTGTACAGCTGTAGAGCATGCACAACCAGTACCCATCACCTAACAGCGCACATGTAAAGTGGCCTCTGTCCCGTCCGGGCTGAAGGAGTGAAACAGAGCAGTGGCAAGCAGTGAAGCGTCGCTACCTTCTCTGCCTTTCCTGTCGTAAAGTCTTCCCGCTCTACCTTCCAACACACAAGACTTGACAGAGCAAGAACGGTGATGACACTGGACACCTGGTCTGACAAAGGCTGCACGATAACAGCACTCCATTTAAGAAGTAATTGGCAGAGCCAAAGCCAGAGCTTAAGGATGCAAGCTATGCACCACAACAATTTAAATATATTTTACCGGTGCGCAGAGCAGGCACAGTTAGGGACCTATGCTTTCTCTAGTGATCAGGTAAGTTGCGTGTGCTCAGCAGCAGTAGTGTACCAAAAGGATTCAGCTGGACCATACAATGAATGGCTGTTGGCTCTTCCTTCTTTACAGTACTATCCGATTGCTCACATGTGCCCGCACTCCATGCTGACATGTACAGCCGCCCACAGACTTAACACGAATGACGGAATGCGTGGCCTGGACTGCCATCAGCGCCATGAAGTGATAGTCATTGGGTGCGAGATAATGCTCTCGGAATGTTTGCGGTGTCTGACGATAGAAGGTGCAAACCGCGGCATCTTAGCGGGCAGTTCCTGGCTGCCACGATAAGAAAACTACAGAGCGTTGCTGGGGCCGTGGAGGCCGAATCGGCGAGCAAGAAGCTCTGAAACGCCCCCGTGACGAGCGCGCTGTCCACGCGGCGATCAGGCACAAGGGGAAAAGCAGTAAAAGCGAGCTGGGCACCAGCTATCATCAGCCACCGCAAACATACCGAGAGCGTTGTCTCGGACCAATGACTATCGCTTCGTGGCGCTGACGGCAGTCCGGGCCACGCTTTCAGTCATTCGTGTTAAGTCTGTGGGCGGCTGTACAGTTTTCGTACGCTTTTCAAACAATAGCAATTCGAAAAAATGCACCATTTACTCCCAGATTTTTAAAGTGTACAAGGGATGTTGGTACTCTTACGTTTAAAGGATTTTGAAAACCTTTCATAGTAATCCAAGGTAACCAGGGTTTTCGAGTGGTTTTAGAAACCCTAAATCATTCTCCAAATGTGAAGTTTGCTCCTCAGAAATTGAGCTAGTTTCTCTAACCACAGTGCTGCAATTACTGGGAGGCAAGTTTTGCTTTTGCAGGTGCTACTGTCCCCACAAAGCTCCAACTCCGTCTGCAACAGGAAAAAGCGTTCATTCGCTATGTGTGCAGGAAACTGTATCAACAAAAATTCGAGCTGGAATCATAATCAACATCAAACAGCCATGAGTATGAAAAACACAGGAAATGTAAAACCAGAAACAAATGCAGCAGCTACTCAAATGCCACCACTATCAGTTTTGTGGCTGATACCAAGTGTACAACAGTTAAAAGCAGACATACAAAATAAAAATTTGAAGGCATCAGTGACTCAGAGTGCTGCAAGCTAGCAGAGACTGCTAAAAATATAAATAACAAAAGAGTGAGAAAGAGCATGAGAAGGCAAAATATGGTGCAGCAGATGAACTGAAAGTTTATTTAGTTCTGCATCTGAATGTACAGCGTAGGTCATCAAAATCAAACGAATAAAATAGACATTAGAGGTCTAAGCATTGCATATCTGACTACTTTCTACTCAGCTGCCAAAAGGGCTCTCCGTTCTTTCCCTGCTTGTAAGTAAAATTCGTCGCCAGCTACTAGGCGCGTAGGTGGTATCATTGCAGCAGCTACATTTCTGTCTTCCACATTCAGAAAGTTGAATGTTGTGCATGCTGTTGGCGTAGGATGCATTTCGATGCTGATTTTCTTGCTTCTAAGGTACCGTATCACCTCCATGTCTAAACGAACACTGGCGTCTCCAAGACCTATAACCAAAACATCCAGCTTTGGTTCAAGCAGTGTGAACAATGACAACGACTCTTCGGTGATGTCCAACGAAGACCGAACCCTCCATTGCAGAACACTTCTTGGAAAAAGAGCGACCGGGCCAACAACAAACAAACCGTTGTTCAGGCGGAATCCAGCCGTTGAATACGAGTTCACGAGTAGCATGTCACCCCTCTCCTGGTTGAGAACAGACACTGTAGTCTTCCCATCCCCTTCATAGGCGGCCCAGCGTACTGACAGTCGTTGAGGCTTGAAAGTCTTGCTCAGGAAGGTCCTGCTCGTAGCCAACATGGGGATTTTTTATGCCTGCGCAGGCGTTTCTCCACCACAGGTCTGTCCACAAGATCAAAACTACGAGGTCAAGCAGTTTCACTGCGTGATCGCTTAAGAGGAGAAACTGAGAAGTTACAGTGCTTCACTCGCCTACTACGCATGGGTACATTACGCACGCGACCTGAACTTAGACGAGTAAAGAGCAGAGGAGTGCAAGCCCAACTATCCCAACCATAGAGGCCCAACCAACGTTCAGCGTGACCAGCGGCGTGGATTGTATTGGCTGGTCTTCAAAGTCCGCTTCTTTCTGCCTCAAAGTGTGATACTTGTAGAGGACGCTGCATTCTATTTACGAATCTTTTTAGCATGTCATACTTGTTCAGTTTTCTAAGGCTGTCGTTTGCGTGGTGTCAAAATAAAATAAAATTTCTATTTGTTTATAACACATAAAGGTAAAGTTCAGAGAAACGTTAAAAAACAAACAAGTAACTAACTTGTTTACGCGCCCGCCGGCCCGCCTAGCCTGTACCCATAATGCATTAGCGAAACAGATAAAGGGTAGGTTTGTTTGCGGAGGGTACTGTTCGCTGTCACTGCAAGGAAATACGGAGCGCTTAAATTAGTTATATTGTCATCTGTCAGCAAAGTGAAAGATATGTCTGCTGTCGAAGAGACTACCGAGCTGAAGGGTGGCCATCCGCCTGCAGGTAACAAATTTGCCAGCAGGTTTCTTGTTCGCGTGCATATGGTCACAGTGTTCGACACGTAGTAGCGCAGTGTGCACTCAGTCCCCCTGTACTTGCAGGCTGCGCAAATTGCTGATTCTGAGTGCTTTCAGCTTTTGTTGTGACTGTCGATCATTATTTCATAAATGAAACGTCATTCTCTATGCACCACTCTTTAGCTCGTATTGCGGTGCAGCAGAGTTCGCGCATGTGCTGTGATGGCGATTGTATTTTTTTGTTGTCTTCATGATACCGTGAACAGTCGGGCACGGCGGTATTGGAGTTTAGTGAGGCCGCTCTGTTGGTCAGCTGGACAACGCTGCATAGATACATCTTGGCGCGACACTTGTGCGTAAACATTTCGTTGCCACTTATCCTCCACCACGCCTCTGGCACTGTCGAACGTCTCGTTCTATTCCGCGTGTTTCAGCATAACCTGTTCTGATGGCAGATGGCCTCGGAGAACTCTCGCTTGCCCACGTGGTGGACCAGTTTTGCACCGGCATGTTGCCATATCGCTTAAACTTCGATGGCCTTGAAATTGCTCGTCAGCTGTTGACACTGCCTCGATATCCCGACGAGCCTACATTACGTGCATTTGGAATCCTGGTTGCTTTTCAACCTGTCAGCTGAAAACGCTGAAACCTTGAACTTATCTGTGCGCGCTTTGCATTTTTGCGTGATCTTTGTTTTGACGCCGTCAAGGATTGCTGCGTACTAGGAACAGTTTCCTAAAGTTTTTCACTGTTCTGAGGAGGTGAAGTTCCCACTGCAGTGAGGAGTAGGATGAGTAGCAACAATTCATTACAGAGAGTAAGTTGGAACAGGGAAAATATTGAAAAATAGTGTCCCAGCCTGTGTCGCTGGGTGCTATTCATTACAGTAGGACCAAATTGCATTTCACCAAAATGCAGCTACCTGGCAAAAATAAAGCTTGATTCTTTAAAAAGCAGACTATATTTATTTTATGAATTTGACCAGATGCAGCGTTTGAAGTATGTTATCGATGGACAGAGCTGGTTTCTTTCGTGGCCACAGTTTAGTTGTGTCGGAGGGACGCCTTTTCTGTTAATGCAGCTTTTTGTCTTGAAAACAAATTTTTATGCAAACTAATTTTCTTTCAGCCAAACTTGCTGCGGCCATATACACTGTGGGTTTCTCATTTGTGGCAAATAACTTATTTTTGCCCTCTGAATGGAACTTCAAACCTGGAAAGTGTACTTTGGTATGACCTAAACTAAATAAGGCATTTTGCTTGCAGCAAATCCTCTGTATATTTTTGGCACATTTGCGCACGCATGCATATCATGATGTATTGGAATAATGCGCATTATCAGTTTGTTCATGGCAGCTGCTAAGTTCAAATGCTTTTAGCTAGATCAGGGCTATGATGATCCAGAACTGCAGAATTCATATGCTGTGAGCTACAAGCAGCAGTCGGAAAGTACTCTGAATTACTTTTCATTTGAAAAAAATGCAGAGCTAGGCCGAAAAGTATTTTACCACTTTTGAACCCGGTACCTGCTGTCTTCAATGCAGGTGCATCACCACTGCCTTTACCCTGAAAGAAAAAAATTAGCTTAAAATTAGAAATGAGGTGAATTATTAGAATTAGCTACCTCAATTAGCTAGCTGAGTGATTGCACCGGTTCGAAAGACACTCAAAAAGTAGACTTACGACAATCTCTAGAATTGCATCAGCTGTGTTTGTGGGGTGTGTTACTTTGCTGAACCAACACACCATAACTCTATAATCCGCCAAGTTTTCACATGATTGCAGGTTTCGGGTGGTCACTGAGCAGGTCATTGTACAAAGTACTGTTCACGGTGATGGGCATGTAATGCTCTGTTGTTGGCTGTCTACCGTCGAAGAAGAGTGTCAGTATAAATTTTCCAGCCAATGGTGTAGATCGAAAAGATGGATGCTGCCGCACACTGCTTGTTTGTTTAGTCTCTGGTTTTAAATAATACGTCCAGCATAAACCTCGTATAACAATATGCTGTAGGGAGCCATTTTCTTTTGCTTTAAAAAGGCATAACAGTGCCTCACACGTGTCTATGTGGCATTGCTTCACTTGAAAGTAACTTGTTTTGGTACCTACCTAGCGGAAACTTTGCATTGGTTTAAATAATCCCAGTTTGTTTAATGCACTGTGTCATAACTAATCCTAAGCCCTTGCTCAACCTCATCGATAGTTTACTGTTGGTTGTCTTGGATCCTGGCTTCCACAGCCTCAATAACGTCCAGTGTAGTTGGAGCATGTTGTCAGCCGGGGTCGAAGCTCCACTTTTCTAGTTTTTGTGCCACTCCTAAATCAGCTCAGGAGATAGACAAGTGTCCTCGGGTTCTACCTTCGTTCTTCAACCAATATGAACTGGTTGTTCAGCCTATCTTGTCAAAAAAAAAGCTGCCGCAAGATGCACCTCTCTGGTACACACTTCCAAAGGCATGACCATTGAAATTATCTTGTGGAGCCATTCTTTCACTCATGTTAATGAACCCCAATGCACTACACAACATGTAGGGGAGAAATAACACATCTAGACTAGAACACTACGACGTGGTTGAATTTTAAGGTTACCTTTTAATGAACCCTCATAGATCAGGGCCAGAGTGATATAATGATCTGTGCTACTGGTGGCCAGTCCTTTTTTTATTCTTTTGTCATTGGTTCTCCTACCTCATCATTATCATTAGGATCAGCATGCCATGACTGATAATACGAATAGCGTGGAGTCTAAAGCTATAGAAAAGTGTTTTACCACCACGTTCGTGTCTTTAGTTTCTTTTTTTTTGTCTGTGTTTGCAGTGAAGGCTGGTGGCATGCGAATCACGCAGCACAAACCAGCAAGTGCTCATGAAAAAGCTCCGGAGCTTAAGAGAGAGGAAGGAGAAGAGGCTGTTGAGCAAGTCTGTGCAAGGCAAGTTGAGCGTCTTAAAATGGCCATAATGGCTTCCTAATAGCCAAATTTTACATAGTAACACTGCTGCTTGTGAACCACTGTTTGCTGACTGTGCCATGTAGTAAAAACATGCAGCCCTGCTGCTGTGTAAGTACACCTTTACAGATACTTTGCCCAGCGATGCTGTTTTGAAAATTACTTTAAAAAAAATTTGTTTTTCCTGCTGTGATGTGACAAAGGACGTCTTCAATAAGGTGTCTTTTGTGATGCAGCTCTGTAGTAGATTTCATCAGGTTATCCATTTGGTGTCATACAGTAGGTTACATGTTTGTAAATGCCACTGTTATGTTGTGCAACCTGTGCCCTTAGTTGGGAATCAGTAGTTCATAATCAGGGCATGTGTGATGTGTTTCACTGCTTCCTTCACTTGGCCACTGCAGTGGCACAGTAGTTGTGGCGCTCGGATGCTGACCCAAAAGACGCGGGTTTGATTCCGGCCGCAACGGTGGAATTTGGATGGAGGTGAAATTCTAGAGGCTCATGTACTGTGCGGTGTCAGTGTATGTTAAAGGACCCGAGGTGGTCAAAATTTCCGGAGCCCTTCACTACAGGGCCCCTCATAGCCTGAGTCGCTTTGGCACGTTAAGCCCCCATAATTTAACCATAAACGAAACGCTTCCTTCACTTGGTACAGAGGACTAGTGCATTTCTGCGGGTGGGGGGAATAAAACATTTTTTAGTGCTTAAGCTCCATTTTTAGTGAAAGTAGCCTCTTTGCGCCCCCCTTAGATGATTGGGGGGGGGTGACCCCCCCCCCCCCCCCTGTGTGCACGCCAATGCCCCTAGGCAAACGTTGTTGCCTGATTAAAATACTTTGACTTAAAGTAGGACATGCAACGCAGTATAAAACTCAAGACCTCCTTGTCATGTCCGCTCCCTGGCCTCATGTCTACCGCGAGCGACTGCACCACCACCTTGTTTGCAAACATGCGGGAGGTCTGTGGTCAAGAAGGATGGCATGTGTCATATTGGAGTCATTATTCAGCCATAAAGTGGCATTTCTCAGTGCTCAGTACAGTTTGTTTTGTTGGCCAAAGCTTCCATGCGAGTGCCAATGATGTTTCATGGGTATATATAAATGAGTGTTTTCAACAGAATGAAACTTGTAATGAGCTATTGTCCTGTCGTTCTATTGCCACTGACCTCATTTCTTCGATGCTCTGCTTAACTATGACACTGCAGCACCAGTCGTGTAATGCTCTGCTACAAAGAGCAGGCTCTGCTAACTTGTGCTCTGAACTATGTTGGTGAGACATTAGTTGCCCGACTATTTCTCTTGCATACTTGTTAATTTATGTTGATGCTGTGCTGTGCTTGTACATGCGTGAGCAGTTTCATGAGTAAGCAAGTTTAATTTTTGCAAGTTTTACTGATTTGCACATTCTGCTGTATTTACAGCCCACCCAAGCCACAACTTGTGATTTCGGGAGTATTGGCCAGGGTATGTATGAAACTTGTGTTCAGAGGCAGTGTTCTTGGTATGTTGATAGGAGGGGACCTCTGAGATTCATGTATATGACAAGAAAAAAACACGTGGCAGCGTGCTCCGTGCAACCCAATGCGTTCTCATCGGTGACTTGGTAAAGCACTGCCAGCTTCATTCCCTGTGCGCTGCCTATGACTGAGCCTCACTTTCCTTTGGTTCGAAGGCACCACTGTCTGGTGATGGCACACTTTTTTGGCGTGCCAGAGCTTCTCATGTCATGTAGCTTTCATTTTACCTGTGTTGCACGAGCATTTTTGTTTGGCAGCTGCATCGTCTTTTATTAGCAAAGTTATGTCTTTTTTACGTTAATCTGCCAGTTTTGGTTGAACTGACTCTGCCAAATTTTGTGGTACCTCCACTTTTTTTTCCTGGGTCATCCTTATTCTCAAATTATATTCATGATTTCCTACTTTTGGCCCTGTCAAGAAGGGTAAGGTTGCTTAAGTGGTCATTGCAGCTCTATAGCATCAGCCTATATTTATTCAGTATCTGATTTAGTCATTTCAGGTATTGCCTATCTGTCACATATAGCAAACTAGATAGGTGCCCGGTTTATCAGTGCCAAAATTGTGTTAACTCCTTAAATTCTTGGGAAGAAGAGGGTCTTAACAAAAACTTTGCATTAATGAAGCCACAGTTCTGAAATCTTCAAGGAACCAGTATTTTTGTTTGGTGGTTCCTAATATGGCATTTAATTTCATGTAAAACAAGTTCTTGTGCACTAAGTTTTTTGTAGGGAACATTTAAAGGGATACTGCATTAAATTGTGGCTTTCTGTCAAATCTCTGAAATTGGATTCAGAAGGTGCGATTGTCTGAAGCTTCAGTCTTTATTTCATGTATTTTTGCCCGGTAGGTTTTGTGCGCGCGCGCCAGTTCCCGCCCGCCTAGGCATGAGGCGTGCATGACGTCACATGTCTCACGGCGGCCTGCTCCTGTGGCACAGTGTTGGCATCGGTTCAGCTGTCGTGCGTGGAAGTTCAGAGTCGGCAGCATGGAAACATGAAACAGAGAGCAGCGTGGAAACATGAAGCCGATTGACAGTTACAGCCAAGAAATTGGCAGTCAGAGTGGTAGCAACGGTTATATCATTCAGATATCAAAATGACCATGTACTAGAGATATGGCTGCAACCCCGCCACCTCATCAAGCAAAATTAGCCTGAAGGATGACATTCGCCCAGGCATGCGCCCCACATTGGTAGCTGTGCATATTATAATCCAATTTGATATGACCGAGACACGTTTTTCTTGAATTAGGCATTAAAACTTTTTCTTTGCCGAAGGTAAATCATGGCATCGCCTTCATTCGTTGCTTCAGCCACACAAAGAGCAGCCGAGGCGCCCGAATAAAGCTGGGGGGATATTTGAAATAGGACTTGTAAATCATGTAAGCAGCGCGAACAGCAGAGTGAGTGCTCGACATATAAAAGCAGCCAACTTAATTGCATCAGCACAGCGAAAAAGTATGCAGCACCCGGTTTTTGGGGCTGGAGAGCTGTTACTACGCTGCCAGACTGGCGCATGCAACTCCCACGCAGAATTCTCGTGGCATTGGCCTCGTTAGTAAATTGTCAGCCTTGTTACTTTCTGGTGGTCTCGGGCATGAGCGAAGGGGGGCTCCGCTTAGTTTTTCTTATATTTGCGTATCCTCGCATGAAAACACTATTGCACAATATGCACAATATTGCACAATTTATTTTTCTGCCCATACTGCAAATTCGGAATAAAGAGATGAGTGTGTTTATAATGTGTGTTTCTGTTCCGCGTCACATTCGAGATGATTTTCCGTGGGAGGTTGTTTGAATCAGCAAAAAAACTGGCATGAGTGAAAATACTTCTGAACTCTCTCATGACAATGAAAATACACATGTAACAAATGCTGCTGCATTTTTGGCCTTCATATCCTCCATAATTATGTGCACTAACATGTGCTTCAGAGTGCACATTTTTTTTGCAGTAAACTCCACACTCTTTATAAGTAGCCTGTAATTCTCATGTAGTTTAGGCTCCCTTTTCGCTATAACGCGGCTGTCATGCTTTCGGTCTTGCGCTTCCTAGGGAATATTGCCACCTAGTATTGTGAGGTGGTGAACAGCTGACCTGGAAGACAACGATGTAGCGCTTGCGCTATCACTTTTAGACTGCCATTATTGCTATATCGAGGACAACAACAACAACCGCTTCCTCTTGCCTGGCTGTAGGTCTCCAAGAACGTCTCCCTCACAAGTATATGTGACATTATCTATGGAAAAGCGTCAGGTTTGAGGCACTGTCGTTTCAGTGATGGGGACTCTGAACAGAGAAAGATTTATATCTTAGTCGCTGTCGATTAAATTGCCGCAATAAAAATTCGGACCTAGAAGGTTTGTCGCGAAGGCTAGCTGCTCCATGTGGATCCAGTCTTCAGAGCTTAGCACTTTTTTGGGAAGGCATGACATATGATGCATGCGTCCCTTCTTCCGCCGCACTATTGTTACAACCTTTAGCGGATTAATACTTTGGCACCCCCACATCGCTGGTGTGGCAGCCGCGTGGATCAGATTCGAGCTCTGAGGACTCCGGACATAAGCGGCGGCACTCGCAGCACATCCCCTACATGGCGCATAGCGTCCACGGCAGCTGCTGCAGGTGCCCACCGTTACGGCGAAGTGGCTGGGCACGGAGGCAGGGAGACTCATGGCGTCACAGCTTCCAAGGAGCAGTAGTTGGTGGCGCTGTCGTCTGGTGCACCAGTTCAAGGAAAGAATGAGGAAAAAATGTGGTTTCCGCTGGCTTCGTGCAAAAAACGATGCGATTTCAGTCGACTTAGGAACGCCGGCTTTCATTCCAGTAAAAAATTGGAGCACCTGAAATTTAATGCTGTATCCCTTTAAGGTATTTCACTCTGCGGAACTTGTGAAAGTGCATGCCGTTGGTTTTTGCACGACATCAAGCAGTGCAGTAAGGGCAAAATTATCATCCTGCCTACTGTAGAACATGAGTTAGAGAGTTTTGATTTGCCACTTCAGAAATCGGAATAAAAACATTTCTTCCCGTTTTTGAAGTGTCAACTTCAAAATCCTCTAACCCAATTATATGATAGGCAGGATGATAATTTTACCCTTATTGCATTCCTTGATGTCGATATAAACCAGTGGAGTACATTTTTGCAAGTTTCCTGCCTTAAAATTTCTTCAAAGCTCTGAACAGTGAACTTCCATAACACAATATATAGGTGCACAAGAACTTATTTTACATGAAGTTAAAGGCGATATCTGGAACCTGCACACAATAATAAGTTCCCTGAAGATTTCATAATTGTGACTTCAATAACAAAAACTTTCTCTGACGACCCTCTTCCCCAGTGTGATGCTGTAGCAATGTGACACCTATTGGTAAGGCCATTCCACACCTTGATGTAGTGCTGATGCATATATAGGAACATCCTTTCTTAAATGTGAATAGTTATTTTTGGAGTATGGTACTTTGTGAATGCGTTTTAACTGCATTGTGATCGTTTAGATATTTAGAGAATGATGCTTGAAGACATTTCTAGTATTGACACCAGTTTGTTTTACAGCTTATAAATGAGGTTGTACAAAACCTTAGGTGCTGAGTCAAGTATAACGCAACACTTTTTTTCCCTATTTCCTCAATTGGAAGCAGTCATTTGATAAGTGAGCAGTTCACGTGAGACTACATAACATATTGATGGCGTAGCAAAAATGTGATGCAGCCTTTCTTTGATTTTTTTAATAATGCTAACAAATTGCTTATGCTCACACTAGTAATTGCATTAACTATTCTTTTCTCATAAGAACACTCGTAACACACTCGTCAGCACACCTGCAGTTGGAAGTTAAAGCTTGAAACTAAGCTCTGGAGTCACAGACAGATTTGTTCTGCCTCCCCTTCCTGCTGCTGTTCTGCTTTCTCCCTCCCTTATTGGAATGGGTGTGCCCATTGTGAATAACTGTGAAGTATATTGGTGTGCAAGTGTTCAGTCAGTGGGGAGCAATTATTGGCCTGAAGCCTATATTATTCTTTTGTTCAAAAAAATGTTTGCTGCCATATTCATTGTCATCTGTGTTGGGCATTTCCAGGGTGATGCTGACTTTCCAACAGAGGCAGTGCAGGCTTACCACAACAAGCCACAGCCATCGCACGAGTACAGGGCTGGCTGCTCCAAACCCAATATTATTCAGCAGCCTAGGAAATAGGCATCTCTGTGCTTCGACAGTAAAATGTGGCTTTCGCCAGTTTTGATGAAGTTGCTAAGAAAGTTTGCGCTTTGTCATTTGGACCAATTTCATTTGTTTTCTAGTTCTCAGTCTTGACTGATGCCGGTTGATTTTTCAGCATTGAATTTCTTGCTTGTTCAGGGTTTGCGTTGTACTGGTGTTTTTGTTTTGTTTTTCCCTTACATTTATGTAGAGTCAGGAAATTGTTTGAGGGCAATTGTAATTTTGGTACCTTTTGGTTTCTATTTTTCTTGTGCGTTGTGAGTGCCACTGTCTTGGTCTTTTATGCTTTTTTTTTTGCTAAGCACAATGTTCTGTGGGTTTTTGTATCGGGCATTTTAATTTGAATAAATTTATGGTCTTGGCTTGACTTGTGGTGGTGTGGTGGTGCTGCAATTTATGTAGCATCGCTTTATGCGCTATGCTACATAAGCACTTCAGTGTACCATTTTTTTTTTAACTACTGCCCCTGGGAAACAGGCAGTTTTGGTTATAGTTAATTTGAATAACAATTTTTCATCAGTGTGACAGTCTCCTTGATTAGTTAGCATAAATATTGCCTTCTGAGAGTAAGTAGTGAACAGACAGGTGCTTGCAGTGTCAGCTATAGCCTTTTATGGATTCCACCATGGCTGCCATTCAGCATTACTTGTCTTGCCAACAACTGAGCGTATTAACTATTTGTGAAGGGGTGACACAATCTAAGATAGGTCTTCTACATTATGTACTGCGCGAAAAACTAAGACAGGGGAAGAAACACGCAAACAAACAAGCACTGACTATCAACTGAAATTTTGTTCGGAAATACTCGTGCTTATAAAGGCTTCGTTTTTTGCGCTGTACATAATGTTCAACGTTCACCAACTCGCCCAGTTTTCGGTTCTGCTATAGGCCTTCTGTTGCATGAGGCGAGTTGACAGTTAAATGTTCATTGTAGGGATGGACAGACCTCGCTGCCCTACATAACTTGTTCTGTCCAAGTAAGGAGCCATGTTTCGGAGTGGGGCGGCTACCTTGCGAGGACCAGACATGGGGAAAGGAAAAGAGGTGCTCATTATGACTCATGATGGAAGCCAACGGTCACTGAAACCAAGGAGCATATGGCTTTTTCTTTTTTCAATTTGTGCTGTTGATTACTTTGAAGTAAAGTGTCATTATTTTATGGCTTAGAGATAACCTATAAGGAAACAGAAGAAAAAGCAGCCACGTGCTGCCAGTGGGATCTGAACCCACAGTCTCCGAATTTCATGTTCGATGCTCTACCAACTGAGCGACGGCTGTCCAATCTTCTGCTCTTGGGGGTATTAATGTGTAATGTAACCGTCGGTATTTATATAAATACTACACGTAAATACCCCTGAAAGCAGAAGATTGCACAGCCGTTGCCAGTTTGGGGGGTTGTGGGTTCAGATCCTACCAGCAGCATGGCGTTTTTTCTCCTGCTATCTTATCATCTTTAGACCGCGGTGGCTTAGTGGTTACGGCTGTAGGCTGCTGACCCGAAAGACGCGGGTTCGATCCCGGCTGCGGCGGCTGAATTTTGATGGAGGTGAAATTCTAGAGGCCCGTGTACTGTGCTGTGTCGGTGCACGTTAAAGAACCCCAGGTGGTCCAGGACTCCAGCTACGAGGGACGCCGTAGTGAAGGGTTCCGGCGCCCCTCGTAGCTGGAGTCGCTTTGAGATGTTAAACCCTAATAAACCAAACCATAAAATTATAATTTCCAAGTAACAACAAATTTCAAAAAAGTAATAAACGTCCTTGTTTTCGGTAACTGTTGGATTGCGTAATGTACTAAAGGACCAGATTGTCAAGAGTAGATATTTGGTCCCTCGAGCAGAAATGAAGCCCCTGTCTTGCACATATTCCATCATTGTTCCAAGACTTTACATAATGCCAAGGCACTCACATAAGCCATAAGACACTTGTAGCATGATACCTTGGTTGGGACTGCTCATCATTAGGCAGGACAGACCGCCTCATCAACAAATGGCCCTGTGTGCCAGCTGCAGCCACCCTATATCTGCAGATTTCTTAATCTCATCAACCGGCTGAATTACAGTTCCCTTTGGTACCCATTTTGTTGCTCAAATACAGGGGAGACAACACTGGCCAGAGCCAGGGTACATGGTGCCGCTCGTGCGCCAGCTTCCTCCGCGGAGACCCTAAAATCACGACCGCGTTGACCGCGTCACAGCCGCGTCGTCGGCTCCGTAGAGCAGACGACGCGACGACGCGCTGCTGCACGGAGCACGCGTCGCCGCCGCTTCACGCGAATGCGCCTGAAGCAATATGTGCTACATTGCCCTTGCTGCCTGCCGCGCAGTGTTCATCGGCTTTTGTATTAAGCATGGACGCATACCTGCGGATGTAAGTGCTTTCTTTTTAGTTATAAAGCCATCCATAGGACATGCCAAACGTATATTCTCATGTACAGGTACAAGTTCTCAGGTACAGCGCCCGTCCTGTCCATTGTCTACGTGTGCGCGCTTCGTTCGCGCTGTGAGACTTTACCTTTATTAAGAAACCAAACTATAACCCAGCAACTGGTTATTTTAAAGTAGTATAGGCACCTAATTTTATCTGCGTGTTTTCTTATTCCAAGACTTTAGAATACATGGATCGCCGCATGTTATTCCCCTACGACGACTTTCGGTTTTGTTTTCATCAACCAAACGACTGTTGACTTGTTGATGTTTAGGTCACGTGAGGCACAAAAAAAAAACAATTGCTCATACGTCGTTTGTTGTCATTCCAGCTCTTGAAGCAGGCTGACTGATGTAGTACAGAGGCTAGAAGGTTGAAAACCTTCTAGCCTCTGTAGATGCAGTTTAGTGAATGAAGACTACGTACGCTTCACTTGGTCCGAACAAAAAACCGAAACCGAAACGCAGTTTAGTGGGCGTTTCTCGTGGTAGCCGTAGCCAAGCCAGTGCCTCCACTGGCCAAGCTGTGCTGAGCAAGCTGCTCGGCTGTGCGCCATATTCGTTTCGCTTCAGCAGGATATGTAGGGGCCGCGGGCTTTGTTGCAAAACAATGCACACTCGGGCTCTGAGAGCCTGTTGTCATCAGCGTGAGCTGCGAATCGGTTAGCGTGGTTGGGTCTTCGTTACAGCGACCATGGATGAGCAGCTCATCGCCCGCGTTCGTAAAAAGCTCAACGACGAAAGTGTCAAGCTCTGGCTACCTCCTTTTACTGTGAACGATCAGGAAGGTACAATACCTGATGTAAGTGGTCACAACTCCTTTGTTGCAAATTTTTTTCGTGCTTATTTACAGAAAAACCTCGCTCTTACTGCTTTCAAGTCTCGCTTTCTAAGAAAACCTTTGCCTATGTTGTTTCAGGACCTGGTACTACGGTATGCAGCCGAATTGCGTTTGGATCCAGCAGTTGTGCTAGGTGTTCTCAGGCACTTGAGAACTCATGCTGTGGCAAAATTGGCAGCAAACAAGAAATACCAAAGTACTGGAATTGCTACCTTGAGAGTGAGAGTTGTAAATCAACGGCAGGTAAGTGAGCTAAGTTAACCTAAAGCCTTTGTTATGAACCGTTGCTGCTCACGTTGATGCTCTCATTTACCAGTACAGCATTGTCATTTGTGCAAAGTAACTGTAAGGATATCCTTGGTCTCGCAAGGCCAAGATAAAAGCAAGCCATAGCTATCAAATACACGAATGTCGCAGTGCTGTGTTATCAGCTGTTTTGTTTTGTTTACCCGCCGCGATGGCTTGATGGCAATGGCGCTCCCGGCCGCGACGGCCGTATTCCGAAATGTAAAGACGTGTGTGTGCCCAAGGGCGTCCGCAGAACTTTTTCCAGGGGGGCGCACCCGATGGCCGGGTGTGGAGGAGTTGGTTAGCACCAAAAGAACTATTTATGGTCTAAACTGCGCTCATGAAACAAAAATTAGAAGCAGCAAATTAGTGCTAGGCTTCGAGAATAAACATTAGAATTTATTATTGAACAAAGAATTGAACTCAATAAGCAAAATCTGATAACAATATCACCTAAGCGTGCTAATTAAGCTGTGTAGTTGTTTATTGCTAGTGCATAAATAATATCCGTAATTCCAGGGGGCGGGCAACGGCCCCCCCCCCCCTTCCCCCCCCCCCCCCCCCCCCTTCCACCTTCCGGACGCCCATGTGTGTGCCGTGCAATGTCGGTGCAGGTTAAAGAACCTCTGGTGACCGAAATTAATCCGGAGCCCGTAACTATGGCTTCCTCTGTTCACGCGCAGCGTCACGGCCTTAAACCCTGCACACCAAGCACTTCTTTTACTTACTTGTCCGCAAAGTCATTGCATTCATTTGGAGCACAGGTTGTTAAAACCAGGCTCTGTTCCTTTTTGTTCTCAGAACACTCCTTTCTCCAAGTGAGCCAGAGTTCATTGCAACCAAAGATGTTAGGACACTGTTGCTGTTGCTTTTTTAAGCTGCACTTTTCCTGTTGCATCCCTGTAACAACTAAGTTTGAATTATGTTTCAGCAACCTCGAAAAGAATACGAACTTATTGAAATTGTGCTGCAAGAAACTGGCCAGAAGCTGCGAGAAATAGTGGCTGCCGTGTGTGGAGTTGACCCATCCAAGGTTAAACTAATTTCTGGTGGCAGGGTGATCCAAGATGGCAGTTCTTTGCAAGAGCAAGGAGTGAAGGTATCATTATATGCTTTTGTAGTTGGTTTGACTTTGTGCTTTTCTTTCCACTGATTGTGTGTTCTTTCTGCTTAGCATAATGGGCAGTTAATGGCATTGATCCTTCTGGAGACTGCTGACGAGTCAAGAGAACGAGAAAGGCAGGAATTAGAAATGAACAAGATACGTGAGGATGCTGGTCTTCTTTCCTCTATTGATTCAGGTGAGTGTATTGATTTCGATATTCAGCGTGACATTTCCATTTGCTTGCCCTTTTAGGATTTGTGCTGGTGGCATTCTTCCCGTCACAGTGCAATTATTTGTTGTAATTGAAGTGTTGGAAATTCCTAGCACGCCAAGCCTTACAGATGTTAGCACTCTTACTTGCAAGGCAAATCAGTGGTTTACATACTGGGTGGTTGACATTTGTTTACTGAATTTTTACTTGTGCTTTCACTGCCTACAATGCCTGTAGACAATTGTGTGCCAGTTGAAAGCTGTGGTGAAATGCTACTTATACGGTTATGTCATTGTATAAAGTGCACAGTTTGTTCTTGTTGGCAAGAGATGGAAAGAAAATTCTAATGGGATTTCTCCTTTTTCTTTTTTCTGAATTAACCTCTTTTGGTCAAAGTTGTTGGAGTAGGTAATTGATTTCTGCTGTCCTGGTTTTAGTTTTGTGTTAAGTGGATCACATTTGGGGATTTGCTTGTTTGACCTTACTGCTGTAATTTTTTTGCACTTCTCAGGCTTTTTCATGTCAAAACCATATGTATGCAGAGGTAGCATTTTGCAGTCTCTCTTGTTTTAGCAAAGCATCAATTCTTGCATAGTTGTTGAGAAGTGTGAAACAGTGGTCTGGTTTGAATGGAATAGCGTAGTCATTCGTCTTGGCAAAAATTGGAACAAGTAACACTTAAAGTAGTGGCAGGGTTGCTTCTGTCATTGTTTCATAGATGGCGACTTAATCGAGTGAGATGACTTGGTTAGTGCTTAGAAAGAACTGATGCCAGTTTCACTGTTCAAAAGAATGGGTGGTAAGGTATATCTCCAAACAAGACAGGCATGTACGAATGAATTTTTTAAAGTTGAAGGGATAGATACAAAAGTCTTTGCAAATTACAAAACATCAAATATTTCTGCAGAGCTTTATGCTTCTTTTTCCTAATGCTTTATCACCACCAGGACTTGCCTTTATCACTTGGTTTGCTGTACTTTGCTATCCACAAAATGTGACAAGCGCTCTAGAACAATTGCGACTGTGCGTGGCGGCTTCTACGATCTTCAAAATTGTCATTGTTTTAAGCACTTTATCTTGAAAGTTCGTGCTCACCTTTTAATTGAGTGCTGCTGAAAAAGATGGGCATTCTGATTCCGGGCAACTGCCAAGTGCATGTGCCATTATCACCACCACTGAGCTTCTTCCTTCATCATGTTCTCATGTGCCCTGTCCACATACGTGCACACGGGCTCAATTCATTTTTTTTTTGTATTCTGTGCTTTTTAGCCATTCCATAAAGGCAGACATCTGTACTGAAATTTGTTTGACAGGTTAGCAGAATGATAGCACTCTCTGTTGAAGAGGCTTTCCTTGTACTTCCAAATTTGGTAAAGTGGCAATTGTGCCTCATGTGCGCAGTGGTCTTTCCCATTGTTGCACCTTGCAGAAACAGCATTTAGGCACTTTGGTTTACTTAGCACTGATTGAAGATGCTTTTGAAAACAAGATGCTGAAATGCTGTTTGTACCTTTAAGTGTGCCAGTAGCCTTTGTACCGAAACTCTACAGAATTAGCACGGTCATCAGGCATGTTGACCTGGTCATCAGAGAGGGTGCCGTGTTGGATGTTGCCCCTGTGTGTCTGTGCAAAAACTGCTGTAGAAATATGGCTCTTACCATGACTGTTGGCATTGCTGTAGTTGGAGAAATAGAGGAACAAAAATCATTGTACTGCTAGCAAACAATATACCAGTGTTACCGGAGGAAGGAAGGAAGGAAACATTGCCGAAGGACAAATTTAGTCGATGTGAAAGCATGTATGTACAGTTGGAGACAAAAGTCTTTGGACCGCGCGATCCCTGAACTAAGCCAAGAGTCTCGGTTCTATTATTAGCTAGCAGCTACAGACCACACTTGTGGAGGTGATAGTCAGTATCCAGTTCTCTCACCTCCACAAGTGTGGTCTCCATCTGGTGGCTAATAATAATGCTATTGGCTTCATTTACGGTTCATGCGATCCATAGACTTTTGTCCCAGGCTGTGCATGAAATAACTGCTGCTTGATTTTTCAGTAGACGAGTTTTTAAGTTTTTGTTGATTTGATATAGAAAGTATTTTTTAGTGAATAATTTTTGCCATTCTTTCTATTTATATTAGTCTGCATTATCTGAATGGAAAAAGTAAAGCGTTAATGTATCTGTTAAATGTGATAATGGTCCAACTTGACACACAGTTATTAATCATGCTTCTGCACAGTAACATGAACATGAGATAACATTACTCAGTGGATATAGCAGGTGCAGCTATCAGCAGTACCATTATGAAGCTTGCTTTCTAGTTAGTTGCAAAAAAATGAAGAAAACTCTAATTGGAGATGCGTGGCTTAAAGGGCTAACCAAAAATCTTGCTGTTCCATGAGTGCTTTTTGCCTGCGATAAATAAACACTTGACAGGTGCAGTGAAGGGCCAGTGAGGAAGTACGGTTTTTAGCGACACCATGAAAGGTGGATGTTCTGCAAAGTGAAGCATAAAAGGTGCTTCTGAGAATAAAAAAACATGGGCGTCCCTTCAAAATGAAGACACTACTGGGATTGTTTTCACTTTTCCTGCGTGCTCACTGGTGTGGTTTTTGCTAATTGCTTTTCAGCAGGGTAGAGCATGCAAGCATGATCTAACGCATGGGCTTACATTCAGTGCTTATCTTGCAAAATGTGTTCTGGGAAAGCTTTACTTGCTGGCTGGAATCTGAAAGCTCCTGCATAGACTGTGTGTGGTACAGTGGTCCCTTGATGCCTGACTAATATTGTTATTGTTGTTTAACCTTTTGAAGGGCAGCGGGGCATATATGTCCCACTTGCTTCAAGTCCAGCAAACGAAAAATGGTTCCCTACAGAGCATACTTTTGCGTGCTGAATACTATCAAACTGTCAAACAGACCATTCAGCATGTTTTTATCTTTTTCTAATAGGTCTCCTTGGTGTTCTATGGGTTTTAATAGCGCATACAGTTTGACAAGGCAGAGTTTGGCAGAAAAAAAAAAAATTAAAACTTGTTGAGGTTTTGAGCCTTCTCCATCAGTTAACTGCTTCATAATAATTTTTGAAGCAATTTTCTGTTCTAAAGCAA
Organism: Amblyomma mixtum; assembly: GCF_055824585.1. Classification (NCBI taxonomy): domain Eukaryota; kingdom Metazoa; phylum Arthropoda; class Arachnida; order Ixodida; family Ixodidae; genus Amblyomma; species Amblyomma mixtum. The sequence continues at coordinate 51,368,508 of NC_143014.1, forward strand.
GTTATGTTATCCATCTGAAAGATTGAGGTACAGATGCGTACCACATTTGAGGTCTTTTTACGAAGTCATTGGTACAACTGTGTGCCCCTTTTTTCTACAAAGCCTATGGTCAAAACAGCTTAGAAGTGAATTCCTAGAGCCATTATGAGTGCTATTTTCATGCATACAGCTTGCGCCTTATAAAGTGTTAAGGTGACAACTGCCACTACTAGTGTAATTGGCAAATGGCATTGAACGCTTTGTAAGTACTGCAGTCTGGCAGTCTTGTGCTGGTGTAATCCTGCGTATTAGTTCTAGACTACAGTTTTAGCTGCATATTGTGAGAAAAGGTCACATCTCGAGATACTTCAGTGCTTGCATAACTTTTCGTGGCATGCTTTCATAAACTACATCACTGATAATACTAATAGCGCTTTTGGTTTCTTATGCACAATCTTGACTCGCGCCCCAATGCATCTTAAACTAACCCTGTTCCAGTTGCTAATATGACCCAAGCTGAAATGTTCCCATGTATTGTGGTGCCCTGGGGCATTGTACACTAATCAATGGTATAGGATCTGTGCAGTGTCAATTGATTTGCTTTGTTTTCTTTGTGCCACTGCTGATATTTATTAACACGTTCACTGCGGTGGCGATTTTCTGAGCCCTAATCCCTGGGCGGCGTGGCCCACCAGTGGGCCACCTTTAATTTCCTTGGGTGCGACACGACAGTGTGCAGCTACAATGCACAGGGAGTCATGGCAAAGCTAACTTCTTGGAACCGCCAATAAATGGCAACAGTGACATGCCACGTGTGTTTTTCGCAGGCTCTAGTTCATTGCACGACTTAGTATTCATTGCCACACAGCATGAATACACGTGACCCACCGCTCTCCCACGACGCAGTGAATGGATCCATAATGCAGTCTCCCAAATTTTAACATTTGAAGAAAATTCTCATTTGTCATCAAAAATTAACTTCTTTTTGCAAATGCATCGCTACAAATCTAATTTTGCAACCAGCTTAGCGTGTGGTGTGCCTAGACGGCATTGTAAATTGGAAGTGCAGTACTAGTTTCACACTGCGCACACACAATGCATGCATAAACATAGTTACAAAGTTCGCATTCCATTTTGCTGTGCGAAATTTTTAAATTCCTTTTTTTGGCTAGGCAAGACACCTGAACCGTTGCCACAGTGCTGAACCGCTTGTTTCTCAAAAGTTGGCTTTTTTTTTTATCTAAGTTTTGTGCGCCACCCACTGTGGTGGCTTAGTGGATAGAGAGCTCAGCCACTGTTTCATAGGACCAAAAGTCAATCCCGGCATTGGTGGCTGCGTTTCTATGGAGGCGAATAGTGAAAGGCGCCACTGTGCTGTGCGATGTCGGTGCACGTTGAAGAACCCTAGGGGGTTGAAATTAATCCAGAGCCCTCCATTATGGCGTCCCTCATAGTCCATGTGTCGCTTCGAGACATTAGTAGTACTAGTAGGGGTTTATCATTGAGGAAATACAAAAAGGAGTGAAAAGATGTTGCCGGCCTGCCAGCCGCGCCAGTTGCTATTCTCAGCTGCGGCCAGCGGAAATAGAGGGACAGGGAAAGGTTATGAAATACAGAGGGGAGCGATAGTGAGAAAGGACAAGGGAGTACACTATTTACAATATTTACAGAAAATATTAAAGAAGTTGGACAAGTTTGCACCGCTCTTGCGCCAGTATCCAGGCACTGTACGAATTATAACCACGCGCGAGCGACCACTGCACATATTTACAACATAGGGACACTGTATGTGCAAGGCCATGTGCATGTAGCATTTTGTCGCTAATGAATCTCATGCGCGATATTTTGCACAAGCGGCCGGGGTGGGGCACCTGGCCACATATTATCCGAAGCAGCACATAAGGAGTGCTCATGTCATGTGCACGCTACCTGGTGATGAGCAGGTGGGACGTCGGGCCTGTGCCTGCTTTGGACAATAAATCCCACAGTTTGCAATTTTACCATTTTGTGCAGTGTGTGTGTGCGCGTGTGCATGCGTGCATGCGTCCACACATGCGCACTGTATTGTATACACTTATTTTTATTTTCCTGTCAATAACTGTACCCAGACAAAGTGTAAACCCCTGGGATCTTGAGGCTAAATAATTGCATGCCAAAGTTTTATGCTAATGGTTTTTCTTATGTAGTGATTTGTTTTAATTACAGATGACCCTGGCAGCAGGTATTATATGCAAATTGCTGACCAGAGTGGAACACCAATTCCACTTCCAGTAGAAGAAAGGAAGGCACTGGCTGTTGCCATGGTGTTGCATGAGAAAGGTCGTACTGCACTGAAGCGAAAGAAGTACAGCGAGGCTTTGTTGCTGCTCCTTGAAGCTGACAAAGAGTTCAGGTAAGGGAACATCAGTAATGTGTTGCACCACTACCAACAGAGTTATTTAAAGGGACACTGAATGCAACTCTATCCAGTTATTGTTCTCTGTAAAATTTGATTCTGTGACTCTTTCTGGTTATGTTAACATTTGTCCGGCAGCAAAGGATGCATTCCTCTCTGAAGTATTAGATGAAGAAATTTTCCCACTTGTCTATTCAAGCTTGTTTTGTCATTGCTGAAAGATGGGTTGCCACCATTTTGAAGTGAGTGGCAGTGTAGCATAGCCTCTGGGATGCATTTCAAAAGATTGCGGTTCACACATGCATTTTACTTGTGAAAACTTGCAAAATTTGCTGGTGATGGTGGCACCTGTATTTCGCGTTTTGGGCTTTTCTGGCTTATAAAGCTCAGTTTTTGGTGAAAGCACTCTCTCTGTGATAGAACATGTTACCCTATTGGTACAAGTCAACTTCTTTTTGTCCTCTGTGTTCCTTTTATGGAACATGTTGTTTATGTTAAAGGAGCACTGGAAGTCTGTCCCTTGAACACGCAAGTTAAAAAAAAATCATGCTTTTGATTTTGCATTCTTTGCCTCGTTAGCTATGCTTCACTACTAAAGTTATGTTTTTACATGCTCATGAGGTCTTATCGTTCATACAAATTTGAAAGAGTGCCACTTTTATGTTAACTTTAGCAAGAATTAAGCTTGCGTAGATGTGGTGGATCAGTATTGAACCACCGCATGAAAATACAGCAAACCAAAGCATTAATAGCTGCTAATTTAAAAAGTGCCATGGTCAAAAAGAAATTGGTATTCCTTTGCAATTCCCCCCCCCCCCCCCCTCTCTTTTCTTTTGTTCAAAGGTATATTTTTTCTTTTGAAAGCTATTTGGAAAAAATAATCTCATCATTGTGCTCTGGGTAATGTGAAAATGCCTTGCTTTATTTTATTTTTGATGGCTCTATGCCCCATTGCCAGTACACTTTAAATGTGCAGATGTTTTCTTGTAGGACCTGCAATTCACAGCTGCTGAGAAAGGCCGACAACTATGCACTCTTGTGCCTTGACATTGCCTGGTGCTACCTCTCACTGAAAAGTGTCGATCAATTGTTCGACGCAGAGACACGACTCAAGGAGTGTGAAGCTGGCTTTCGTCGTTCGTACGGCGAGAATTTGGAACGGCTTTCTGCTATCAAGGTACGTTCCAAAAATAAGAGCTATTACTTGCAAGACTACTTTTGTGAATGTGTGCATGCTTGTGCAAGAGTTGTGCCACTTAGGGTACAACCTTTTTTTTTTTTTTTTTTGTGAAGTGATGGAATTCTGAGCTTTTGCAGTTGATTAAAATTTCCCGCTAGCTGTGATGCACTTCTGCCAGGGGTGCATTACTCTCTGCGTGCCACTATAAGAGTAAGGGTTTGTGGCATTTTCATGAGACGTAAAGCATGTGCCTCTCAGACGTTCCTTTATCTTGGGATGTAATGAGAAGTCTGATGACATGAAATCTAGGCTATAAGATGGGTTAGAAAAAACAGCTGCCCTCAGTCTTCTACAATAGCATGCAAAATTTAGTACACTTGGGTTGGGTCTACATATCCACTAATCGCAACTGTATCAAAAAGGGACATGCTGCTAGGTAAGAAGGCGTTCCAAATTTTAACATCTTTCACTTCTATCATTTAAATAAAAGTGTTGGAACTCAAGAGGCCAAGCTTAGTGTTGCTGTTGTTACGGTTGTTAAAATTGTTACCCTCACATGTCTGGAGGATGCACACTTGAGACTGGCTTGTTGCACATGTCAAAACATGCCCTTCCATGTTGAATGCATATGCTGAAAAAGCTTTTGTACTTCCTTGCACGTTTGCTGGAAAGCAGTGCACTTCGACTGTTGCTTTGAAAAATATGCACATTACAGTAGTCTCCCTTTAAGATGAACTTGAAGGGACCGGAAATTTTTTAGTCTTATCAATAGTTCATCTTAACAGAAGTTTCCTTAAATATGACTTGTGAGCATGCCAGGTGTGTCCATTATATATTACATGAAAACGGTGATTAAAATAGCCTTTCAGAGGGAGGATGATTGCAAATAGATTGCATGATGCATAAGATAGCTGAAGACTTGAGAGCATGAAACAAGCTCGCATTATATTGCTTGTTTTCTTATTTTTGCTTTCGCTACTGCTCCAAGTGCCTCAAAGGTACCCAGCAGGGGAGCTCTGTGTATCACTCTTGCCTTGCTTCTTCTGTGACGTAGCTGTTACCAACTCCACGAGCAGGCACGCCACATCCAATTCCCTATGCTGCAGGCAATGTGTGCAGCACCAGCAGCTTTCCATCTCTGCACTGCAATAACGCATGTTGCGAGACTGCAGAGTTTTCAAGCCCGAAGTCAGCAAACGGGTGCACTTTGCACATAGGCGCCTTTTAGTCTTTCTGGAGGCAACGCGCAGCGCACATGACGTGCACGTGATGCAGAGATCAGACCATATCAGATCTCTGCGCCAGCACAGGCACGATGGTGCCCTGTCTTTTCCACACTGGCAAGAAAGCTTCCCCCCAAAAGAGTGCACTCCCGCAAGATGGCTTCCCCGCAGTTTTGCGCGAAGGTGCATGGAAGCCATCTTGTGGCTGTGCGCTTTCTTGCATAGAAGTATTTTATTTTTAGAGCGCAGCTCTTTGGCGTCCGTTCCTGGGTTTCGCGTCGTCGTCGGCGTTGTCGTCGGCCTCGTAACCAGCTCCGCCCCCCTTTCATCCCCCCAGCGCTAGCAGCGACCGACTGATGCCGCTGGATGCCGCTGACGCCCCTAGAGAGTCGAGATAACGTGACTGCATAGAACACCGTCGCCGCCATGCAGAAAGAGGAGGAAAGGGTCCCCCCCCCCCCTGTTCTTGTGTGGCGGATAGGGTGCTCTTCAGTTGCCGACGCGCCGGTTATTTCACGTAGGCCCCGGCACGTCGACGAATACGTGACCACCTTCCCACGGCTAGACCTGGTTCTTAGCGCTGCGGAAGCGAGGGTATCATATTGTTTGTGTCGGCATCAGCGGCGTTGTCCCTGAAACCAACTCCGCAGCTGGGGTTGACTCACTATCGGCGTCAGCGGCATCAGTCAGTCGCTGCTATCTCTTCCCTCCTCCCTTTATCGTGTTGTCCGCTTGCTGCGCGCGCTTCTGCCCCCATCGTTTGCCGCTGGGTGTACACGCCGCCCCCCTCCCCCCTCTTCCTGCGAGTCTCCGGTTGTCAAAGCGCCGGCTCGAACTTAATTCCTTTCTTCGCTCCTCCTCCTCCAATGCAACCCCTGTGCGGTGGCAATCAGAGAGCCAGATCGGTGGCGGCGGATCTGTATATGTGCACCGCCCGAGCCGAAATTGCAAACAGCTTATTTGCTGCGCTCAAATTTCGCATTAGGAAGTAACTTAATCGTCGGTAATTTTTCTTTTCTTTCTTTGCCGGTACCGCGCAAACGCCCTCTGAGTGCCATTGCGCGAGGTCGTTGTGGTTTATGGTTGCTGCAAAGTTCATCTTAATTCTTTCCTTGCTGTGGAGAAAATGACCATTTTTTGTAGGCTTCAGTAGGCTTTTTTTTTTTTTTTTTCAGTAAAAACTATTGCGTTTAAAACTTATTGCATTACATAAAAACAAAGCTAAATAAGTGTTTTTAGGCATATAAGATTTAATAACGAATTGCACATGGCAACAGAAAATTTTATTTGCCAAAAACAAGGTTTTAGAAAAAATTTAACAAAACTTGTAAACATACAGTCGTATCTAAAAATGGAAAAAAAGTGAGGAATTTTCTGAAATACGCAGAATGTTTAGTAATCTGTTGGCCACTATCTGTGAAAAAAAATCAAACTTATATCTTGAATAGTATTCTTGCTACAAAACAATAACTGGAAATACTATAGTTGGGCAGCGGAGTGCGGTCGCCTGTGTTCCAGTCTAGTTTCTGTCATCGGCAATGTCAGAGCTGAATCCTGACGAAAAGGCAGTATCTTTGACTCGTTGTTGCTCAGGTCGTCGATGAACTCAATCACAGACAAAGCGGAGTCCTGAGATTTGTGACGTTTTAGAGCACGCATAGGGCATGCGGAGGTTGCTATGCGACTGTGATGCTAACGCATCTTCGGAGTGGGTTTAAAAAATGCCGCTTTGCAGGAAAAAAAAATAACTACATCAAAAATGAAGTTTTATTTGTCTAATTACAAGCCATATGCAACGCTGCCCGTAAGCAATGCAGAATGCTCTGAAGTCGAGTGCCGTAGTTGTCGTTAGTGGGCAATGAATGCAGTAATGCGTGTTTGCAGCGTGTTAAAAGAATGCCGCCTCACAGGAGAAAACAACACTACATCAGAAACGAAACTTCTTTGGCTGCAAGCCATACGCACATCATACCCATAAGCACTGTAAAATTGATGCGTAAAGTCATCATTAGCGGGTTAACGATGCGCAATGGGTGCGGTAAGGATAGAGTTAACCGAAGGACACACGAAACAGTTTGTCTTAAGCTGATCTTTTTTTACATTGAGTCCTGTGGGAAACCAGTCGAATGGTCATCTTACCCGAGAATTCATCTTAACCAAGTTATACCGCTGTCACATGGGCAAGTTTATTATCATTTTCAGCGAGTGACTTGCCTTTAGTGTCATGCCTTGCCTCAGGATAAACTTTAGTGACATTTGCTGCAGAACGCACTCAACGCGAAGTCAGCTCGGCAGACTCGCTACACTTTCTCAGCAGACAAAGTGTGTAGCCTCAGTAGATTAATTTCAAAAATAGAAGACAGCAGTATAGAAAAAAAACAGCGTTTTGTAAAATGCAGAAATTGTTTTACCCCTTTGCCACATCTAAAATTATTTTATGCCAGCCATGAGATATATATTCAGAAATTGGAATAAATGCTCTTGTTCTCTGCTGCAATGTTTGTCAAGGCAGTGGATGGCGACAGTAGAGTTAGGGTTGCAGTAGTTTCATCTGTGTGTCCAGTCCAGGCAGTGTGTTTTTGTCTAGGTGGTGTATCTGGGCAATGTATCTTTAAACCTTTAATTTCTTTCTAAGGCCCTCCACTCTGTCTGTGTCGTGGATGAACTGCCAGTGGTGATAGCGGCGATGCAGGAGGCGTTTGTCTCCAGTTATTGCTCGAGGTCCCTCACTGTGCTCGCTTGCTTCTCAGTGTCAAACTGCAGCTCCTTGTTTTGAGAACGATGCTGTGCTCGAATACATATAAAAGTGGTGATCGTGTTTTTTCATTCCAATTCCCTAAGCTGCGCACAAACATTGTTGATGTGCGTTGCCCTGAAGTTTCAGCTGTCACAGTCTAGATCTGCAGCTGGTTTGTGTGGTCTTGCAATGCCTTTTTGTGATTGCCAAAACTGCACCAAGCTCTTGATATTCATTGAGAAATAGGTTGCATTATTTAAAATCATAGAAATCTATATAATGAAACATTTGAGCGTGAAAACTGTTTTTTGGGCCTTACTTGAAAAGCCATCATCACCGCCATCACTTCCAAATGACACTTTATTTCGCCGAACAGTTAAGTGCACTTGCTGAAAGTGTCTCTAAACCTGCCTTTCTGACAGGGGTATTAGTCTTAACGATACGGCACTAAGCTATACTCCGTTTCATACATAGCTGTCAACGCTGCCAAAGGTACGAAAGTAGTCCGCTGCAAAAAACAAGCAAAATGTATCCGTCCGCCTCGCGTCGTGGCTGAGTGGTACGAAGCGCGCGCCTATGAGTTCATTTTACAAGATGCCAAGGTTCGACTCCCGGCTTGGCTGGTTTTTTTTTTTCATTTCTTTTTTTATTTTTATTAAAATCATCATTAGGTAGAAAGTCGAAACTGTCAAACTCTAATGCCTACCTTGAAAAACACAGCGCTCTTTACTTGCTTCGAAGGGAAAAGGCAGTGTAGTCTATTGGCGACGGACGTGATTGCGAAGTGCTTTTCTCGGGCAATGAGCGACTTTTTATCATGCGGCACACAAGGTGATCTTATTCCAGTAGAGATACCTTCTTTCTTGAACCTCGCAACTGTCCGAGGGCTCACCCCGGTCACCTCGCCCACAGTTTCGAGAACATCACGCGCAGTCTTCTCCGGGAAGCGCTTCCGTACGCTACAGTAAACGTTGACAATCACCTGCTTGCAGTCTCTCGAAATTCTCGGAGGCTTCAGCTTGGAGAATATGCGAGCAGGAGATGTTTTTAAAGCCGCAGTGGGCGAAGAAAACAAGCGAGTAGGAGATAGCGGTGCCATTTTCGCATACTCGGAAACCGAAAGACGAAAGCAGACGACATCGCCGGCCGGCCTAGCTGCGAAAACCTGATACAGGAGGAGCCGAAAAAAAACCCAGAAAACTAAGGCACTCTGTTTTGAAGAACATTAAAGAAAAAGCAATCTTTTTGCAAAATAAAACACCATTATCATTATACTGCAATATTAACCAACAATAACTTTAATATTGAGTTCATTACTCTTTTCACTTTCGACGCACTACATTACGATGCGGACGAGGAGCGCAAACAGGCGCCGTAGCCTTGGCTGCGTTGACAGCTATGTATGAAACGGAGTATATAAGAGTGGTAACTCTGGCCACCATTAGAAAAATTGACTATATAATGTTTTGTCAGTCACATCATCATCTTATTCGTGTGTTGTAACAAGGTTGGTCTGAAAGCAGAAGAGCCTTTGCATCTTAAGGCCCAAAAGCTCTCATTCTGTGCACATAGTAGGTGGAATCTGAAGTCAGAGTTCATTGCACAGAATAACTCCTCAGAGCACCCTGTGATTTTGCTTCACAATGAAGTCTGCAATCGCAGAGCCTATTAGAGAAAGGTTTATTTACAAAGAAATGCAGAGAGGTCTGCCTGACTGATGATACACCAGCCCACTATTCTGCAGTAGGGAGGGGGGAGAGGGAAGAAAGAGGGGCATGATGGTTGACAGTGTAGACTTAGAGAAGTTGAAATATATATAGTGTGCAGCACATCACCGATTTGTTGGAATACAGCTGTAAGTCAAGACCCGTGCTGCTTGAAAAGTGAAGTTAACGCCCTGACTGCACGTAGCGATTTCCAAGAGTTTGGCTGATAAGGCTAAATGTAAACAACATTATCTCTGTTAAAGTACTGTAGCCAGATGTGTTCTTGCCCACTACTGTTTGCCATTATTTGAAGTGACTGTTTTATATGTTTTTAGGGAAACACAAACAAGGAAGCAGCCCTCTACAGCCGTCTACACCTCCTGCAAGGCATTGTAGCCTTTCACCAGGAGCATTATGTCGAGTCAAGGCAGTATCTGCAGAAAGCGGCTGCTCTGATTTCCCAGCTCAGGCTAGACGACTCAAAATTGGCACAGGTATTTTGGTTTTGAAATGACTTATGGGATGGGATTGAATTAGCCATGAACTGCCAGTTGTCCCTGCTGAGCTAATTGCTAGCTTCAGATAACAGACGCTGATTCTCATGCTGTTCTGTGGAATGCGAATAACGTGGCAGTCAGTCATGCTGTGGTATGATGATGATTAATTTTAATGATGCAAGAGTAGCTTGGCCATGGACACGGTGTAGGAATATATTTAGGTGCTGACATTGCACCCGGCAGCCCGAACAAATCTTGTTCGCTGCTTCTTGTGCTTCTCTAGAACGTGGACAGATGGCGCCACACAATGGGGGCATGTCTAGTTGCTGAGCTGTGGCGGCCGTAATGCAGGCGTTACGCGATTGTTCAGTGCCGCGGCGTGTACATGCGCTTTGTTAAATGCGGCTAGGCTCAGAAGGATTGAAACTGCTATCGACACTGAATAATTTTCGTGGACTTCGTGTTTTACTTGCTGGGACTGCATGAATGGATGGAACAGCAGCGAGGACGCTGCCCTGCAATCATTCCTAGCTCGTTATCTATATGCCTTCACTGCCAAGTTTTTTTCGTTCATCCGCACGAATGCTGAGAGCATAGTTAACTATACCTACTTTTAAATAGAAAAAGTCAACCGCAACGCGCATGCTCCCAGATTTGGGCCAAAGAGCCTATGCGCATATTCAGACATTTTTTGAGCAGTGTAATGCGCCGACGCTGTGAGATGACGCCCGCTGTGTAGAGAACATGGTTAACATGGTGGTTAACTTTGGCCAACTGGGGTTCTTAAATGTTCAGAGAAACCTCAAGGGCGTTTCCGCATTTCGCCTGCATCAGAAATATTTTCTCTGCAGCCAGGAATAGAACCTGCGCTCTTGTGCTGCATTGTGGAACGCCTCCATTGCTGTACGAACGAGCACAGGGACCAAAAGGAAACCAAGTGTGTGTTTGCTACATTTTAATGCCTAGTGCAGTGAACATTTAACTACGCGACGCAAAAATGGTTAGTGGAAGTTCCCCTGGCATTCCTTCTGCCAAGGCCGCTGCGGTGGCTCAGTGGCTATGGTGCTCGGCTGCTGGCCCGAAAGACGCGGGTTCGATCCCGGCCGTGGCGGTTGAATTTCTTTGGAGGAGAAATTCTAGAGGCCCGTGTACTGTGCGATGTCAGTGCACGTTAAAGAACCCCAGGTGGTCGAAATTTCCGGAGCCCTCCACTACGGCGCCTCTCATGGCCTCAGTCGCTTTGGGACGTTAAACCCCATAAACCAAAACAAACCAACCTTAACGCTCTCGCATTAAAATATGTTTAAAATATGCCACGCCAATGCTCCTTGGTTTCGGTGACTGCTTCCCTCACGTATTTCATTACGAGCCCCCTCTTTCCCATTTCCTTGTCTGCTCTCTAGCAATCTGCCTTTCATGCCACCATGCTTTGTGGCACCAAAATGTACAGCAGGTGGAAACAGGCCACGAGATCTCCAATTGAAATTAATTGCTCCACTGCCATGGCATGTACAGGGAACACTGAGCACCCAGAATGTTAAGTACCCGGACCATTGCACAAGAGAACAAACCTTAGCATCATGAATGCCCATGAAGACGGAGCTTTTACTTAAGTGTGGAGGTGCCTCCAGGTTTCATGGTGGAAGAAGGGCATGTTCCTTGGTCAGCTGACACGCATGATGTACTCCAGCCACCTGTGCCCAGTTTCTTTTGAGGGCTGCATGATGGATCGGCATTTTTTTTTTTGTTTTTTTTCCACATGCTGTCCCTGTGGGCAGTGCGGCAGCGGTGGGTGCGGACCGCTTGCTTGCCTGCTTGGAACGCGTGGCTGCAGACTGTCGTTTTTCAGGAGGCTTTCTTGAACTTGCCTATTTTGTTAGATATTTGGGATGCCCGGGAAAAATATTGGGCACAGCATTCACCAACAGCACTGGCTTCTTGGGTGCATTTAAAAGTGCCTTGCCATTGAACTCGACGTAGTATGATTTTATATCGTATGCGCGGAAAAGTGCTTCGCGCAGACATGGTCGCTCGTTTACAATATCCTATTTGCTCTGGGCATTGTTTGGCATCAAAGTTCTAGGTGAGCAGGCTTGGACGGAGCTTTTAAAAAGTGGCACTTGGTCCGGACAACTCTGGTAGGCTGATCTGCAGTTGGGTACGAAGCACCTCTTACCCATAATTGCATCTAGTCAGCTTCTAGACCCAGCTGGACCCTTCAGGTGTGACACAGCAACAACCAACACATCACAGCCACCATGTACTATCGCGCTCAATATGAGTTGCAACGCGCGGTCATCGACCAGGGCTCGTTCCGTGGTGTGCCTCCTCCAAACAGTCGCTCGGAATTCTGGGAGAAACTGCTGTTCCAGTAAACAACAGCACCCCCGCTCAGGAAAAAGTTTCTCCCAGAATTCCGAGCGACTGTTTGGAGGAGGCACACCACGGAACGAGCCCCGGTCGATGACCGCGCGTTGCAACTCATATTGAGCGCGATAGTACATAGGCCGCAGCAACCGTCCATGGCGTCGGCCCACGACACCACGTGCGTTTGCACAACGATCATTGCGGCTGGTCCCAAACCGCGGCACAAAAAGCTAGTTATAGCAAACTTTGCTTGTGCACGTTGCCTACCACAAGTGGAAGCCGAGAACCTAACGTTCACACCTTGTGATGCACTCTGGCAGCACAAAACACCAACAAACACAGCCTAAAATGACACCGAAAGCCGTGCCAACCGCTTAGTCACGTCCGCAGCAGCACAGGGGCGCATGTCCTTGAGGGCGAACATGATCTGTACACATTCTCCGCTGCAGCGGGCGGTCAGTGTCAACACCTAAAATATTCTTACACCGTGGCCAAGGTACACCATAGCATAACGTGTTTGTCTACTCATGGTAAGGTTAAAAGCCCTAAATTAATTTTGTCTTCGACAGGACATTTTGCAATGGATATTTAAATTGATACATCGTAGTGGTTAACGGGAAAAAGTGGCATGTACCATGATTTTTTGGGGGGTTGGGGGCGGGGGTTGAAGTGGAGCTAGGTGCTGTGCTTGTTTGTTGTTAGTGTATCTGTTGTGAAAACATTGATTGCAGGTGATGTCGTTGGGCTTCTCTGCATCTGCCGCACGCTTGGCATTACGGGCAGTTGGCGGGGACGTTGACCTGGCTATACAGCACATCATTGCACAACAAGATGAAAAGAAAGCTCTACATGATAAAGAACAAGAGGAGAGAAATCAGAAGCTCCGGAAACGCAGTCTCGGCAAGACCTGCAATGGAGAGTGGGTCAGCTTGGAGAATTATGACGCATTAAAGGCAATGGGCTTCCCGCCGAGCAACGCACGCCGTGCCCTGCAGCAAGCCAACAATGATATTAATGGCGCCATTCAGGTGAGCTTGCTATGCAGTGCGAAGCTGGTGTATTGAATGTTTCTGGACATGGGATTAATATTTTCTGCAGTCGGAACGAAAGGATGAGGCACTGAGAAAGTGAAAAACATAAGGTCGGTGCCCACTATAGACAGGTTTTCTTTTCATGTCTCATATTTATGTACTGACACCAACAAATGAGCATTTGCTGCCAGTGTTTGGTTCTTCTGCAGTATATTTATGTAGATGTTAATTTTGAGAAGTGGCATTTGACCAGGGCTTGGCCGAATTTTGCATCAAGGGACATAGCTGCTGAGGTGTAGTGTAGCAGGCTTTTCTGCAGCCTGTGGGTAGAAGGCATCGAGATAGTAGAGCAGGCTGGTGGAGCGCATTTATTGGCAGACTTTACATCACCCCGAGTTTTTTTGAATTAGAATTAAGGTGAAGACGTGTACTTATAATGATGCGATTTCACGCTCGACTGGCTGCAGTAGTGGTTTGGTTTGGCTGCGCTTGTGACCCATAGCCATCATCACAAGGTGGCTCTCACCTGGCCTGTTTTTTCCCTCATCACCGCACTTTCTTTACTTACACAGTCGACGATCAATTTTTCAGACGCCTCATATTTTGGACCTGCTTGATTATTCTGACTTTTTTCACAGCACTAAGAGATACCTTAGAGAGCCAGTGTATTACGTGGCTCAAAATTTCGGACTCTCTGTGGGGTGTTGTTTGATTTCGGACTTTCCAAGCATCAGTTGGGCTGCTATACATTTTGAGCTGTGCTGCCGCCAACGTTTGTTTATTTTTTTCTCCGGTAATCTCGAAACCGCTGCATCAAAACCAAGACGTCGCAAGAGAGTTACACATTGGAAAACAGATGCTTTCGGAGTATGTAAAAAACAACCAAAAGATTTCGGAGGCTGTGACATTCTACAGGGACTCGAGGAGGCTTTTGTCATGTGGCTGAAATCAACAGTGGCCAGTAAGGTACCAGTCTCTGGTGGCCTCCTCAGACAAAGGGCGGAATCAATGGCACTTCAAATGGACATTTAAGGGTTCAAGGTCAGCGACAGCTGGCTTCGGAATTTAAAGAATTGTTTCGATCTCTGTTTCAAAAGGATGTATGGCAAAAGCGCAGCTGTTGACCTCAGCATCGTTGCAGACTACACCAACGAGAAGCTGCAGTTGCTCTTGCAGGAGTGCATGCCGGACATGCTCAACTGTGACGAAATGTCACTTTTTTTTTCAAGCTCATGCCAGAGAAGCCGCTTGCTTTTGCTGGTGATCTTTGCTATGACAGAAAACACAGCAGGGAATGAGTGACTGTTTTGGTCAGAAGCAGTATGTTGAAGACTGAAAAATTGCCGATGCTCGTTATCAGAAAGTCGAAAGCCCCGAAGTGCTTCAAAGGTGTTAAGTCCCTGCATGTCTTGTATGAGGCTAACAGGAAGGCATGGATCACGCAGCAACTTTCTGAAAGCTATGTGGAAAAGCCAGATGGTAAAGTTGATCTACAAGGCCGTAAGGTTTTGCTGATCATCGATAACTAAGCTGCTCATGAGAACATTAACAACGTGAAGTCTCTGCGGATTGATTACTTGCCACTTACAGCCCAAGTACCAAGGCGTGATCCATAGCCTCAAAGTTAATTATAGGTCACGGTTGCCTTCGTGTGTGGTGCTGTGCCTCGACAACGGAAAAGACTACAGTCATGCTCGCCAATGTTTCACTATGCAGGATTTTTGCTGAATGGTGAGTCGGCCGTCGCACACGAGAATAGCACGATCGATCAGCTGTCAGACAATGAGCAACTCATCGACGACCTGCGCACTGCAGGAATTGAAATCCCTTCTACCGTCTCATTTTAGCAGGTTAAAGATGTGCATAGGAGGTAGAGTTGTGTGCTGGGCTTACGGACAAAGAGATTTTCGCCAAGTGCTTACCAAGTCTGACAATGCCGAGAGCGACGACGACGCCTCGCCTGCAGCAGTGCAGCCGACACAAGCAGAACTTATGCATGCAGTTCCAACTCTTTCATTGGCCTATGGTGACAATGACTTTCACCAAAACCTTTGCAGCCCTGCTAGCACGGAAGCAAAGCATGGTGCAGAAGGGTATAGATAGTTTTTCTGGCCGTGGGCTTGAATAGACTGCAGTTGCATTTTTTGGGGCACATTTGTTATTTCAGACTGCCTTATTTTTCAGACATTTTTACGGTCACTTGAGAGTCCGAAAAATTGGTTGTTGACTTAATGATACCTCTACTTTTTAGACTGTGTAGCGAGGCATTCAAAATTTTTAAGCCATGTATTATCTATTTATTATTTATTCTCCATTATTTTTTTATTGAGACAGTCCTTGCACTGGAGTCTGCTGGTTTTACAGGTGTCCCTTGGAGAGCTGCTTTGCTTACCCCGGGGGAAATTTCTTGGAAAAAGGGTAGTCTGGCCTACGATTAAACGGAAAGCTCATAGGCCACTGTAGCCATGGTGCAGAGCTATGTGGTGACATGGCTGACACTTCCTAGTTTTTAGATAAAAGATGGCGAGGAGTCGTTTCACTTTCACTTTCAAGCTGATATGAAAAACTGACAATCTGTTTCACCATGAGACCCACTTCTTTGATTGGCAAACTTGCCAAGGAACTTTTACGACATATGGTGTATTTATAGGGAGCAGCCAATCAAGTGGAGCCAATTATGTGGTGATGGCTCGTCTTAACCAAGGTCTTCGATAACATGCCGATTTTTTGTTTTTTAAAGCTTTTTACCCTGTATAGTGAACTAGTGGTGGCTCTGTGCCCGCTCAGTCTAGCATAATTTGCAGCTTACTGAGTTAGGGCATTAGCACAAGGTTTGTTTGTGCCATCTGTCATGAAATTTGAGAGCTTTCGACCTTTTCTTTCTGGTGTATATTTTCAGTCCCCATGGCAGCACTCTAATACTTGATACCCATGTGAACCATTCTTCATGCGCACATTATTGTAATGGTCTCGTCAAATCATGAGCAGGAAAAGCAGGCAGCTGATGTCAGAGTGTTGCAGTGTAGTAGCATTTGTGGTGGCTTCTGTCAGGTGGTTTCTGGTCTGCATTTGGGCTGGGGGTTCTTTGGGACAGTATTGTAACCTATGAGCACATATGTTGAAGCATCCCTGTGTTGCTGCATTAAAATGACAGAGGCAGATACAAATACATCTCCAGCAAAGCTTTACGGTTTGACTAGAAGAAATGAAAGGAGGTGGGGTTATTGGCTGACCCTCATGTTTCATTGCTATGATCCAGTTGCTCTGTGCTCTTTTGAACAGGTACTCCAGCAGCCCCCCTCAAGTACATCAAGCATGCCAGCCACCACTGCAGCTCCAGCACCACAGTCTGTGCTAGGGGTGAATGAGAATGTGTGGGCCGAGATAGCCCAGCAGAGCATTGATCCTAACATGTGGACTGCACTGTCTCAAGCTGGCATTGACTTTGAAGTCGTCTGTGAGGCACTCTGCAGAAACAACGGCGACGTGAATGCTACACTGACGGAGCTTCTTGGGGACAGTGAGAACACTGGTGAGGATTTTGTGATCCTGACTTGCAGTGTGCATGCTGGACACGGTGGGGCCATACAGCACTGGCCATCCTACGCTAGAACTTGCAATTCGCGAGCATGCGAAGAACATGAAATTAGGTATATTGCGAAAGCAGAGTCAACTGAGACCATAAAAGCTCGGGAGTTCTACTATGCTTAACAGAGGTGTAAGCTACCTTTGATGTTATTTGTGGCCGCTGCAGTTGTCTATACTACAACCTCTGTTGCTTCTGGTGCATGCTCTGCAGCTCTTTTGTTTAACTTTGATTCATTTGCAATCATTGTTGCACTCATTAGCATAAAGCATTTCAGCCTTTAATGGGGTACTAGAAGTTTGAAAATATTAAGGAAGCATATTTTCATCCACAAGATACGATTACCCAAGTATACTGTCATCATTTCAATTATTTTTGACTGGATGGCTGTATTTTGAATGTTTAGTGAGCTGGGCCACACTTGGTGTGCCTCCGGCTATGAACTGGTTATGAGACTACCCTCGGCAGTGCCACAAGCAAGCTAGATAGTAGTGTGTAGTTGACGTTCCCTGTCTCATGCTGTGCTTACAAGTGTTTGTGCTGAACCTGGCTTAAACACTTGGTGACTCCCAAAGATCAAACGGTGTTTTAGATGTGGTATCATACATGGAAGCCAGATATAAATAATGCAGTTTCTGTGGGTCAAGCAAAGCATTGATAGTATCTCCCAGAACGAGGGAGCGCTTGTTCCTCTGGCGGGCACGAAGTGGCACTACAGGTACCATCTCTGCGAATTATTGATTTTTTGGTTTGTGTCCACTTTTGTGCGATCCGTGCCAGCGATAGCTGGCGGCTGGTATGGTTGGCTTAACATCTCGTATTGTCAGAGCTTTCACAGTCAATTGCTAGGTACGGCAGTTTGAGAAGTGTTCATTAAAATATTTACTTCCTCCTCACTTAGGTTTCAAGAGTGTTGTTTTGGTCACTCTCAGTGCCATAGCTATCATTTGGGCCAGAAATCTAGGCAACAGATTTTTTCTTCATTATCCCCAGTTGCCCTTTAAGGGGGGAGCCTAGTCTTGAAAAGAAAATTTTATTAATCTAGTCATAGCTATGAAATTTTCAGGGCACATGTATTTATGTGCTCTGATTCTAGATATGCCATTTAATTTCATGTAAAACAATTCCTTGAGCACTTGTGCAATTTTTATGCAAGTATTTTGCGAAGAGTTTTGAAGAAAATTTCCTGCGGGAAACTCGCTGCAATGTATGCCATTGGGTTCTCATGACACCAAGGAATGCAATAAGAGTAAAATTATCATCCTGGCGATCATAGAACTTGAGTTATAGGGTGCTGAAGCTGCCACTTCAGAAACAGGAATACACATTTTTCTTCTCATTTCTGAAGCGACAACTTCAAAACTTTATAACTTAAGTTCTATGATAGGCGGGACGCCAATTTTACCCTTATTGCATTCCTAGGTGTCAAGAGAACCCAATGACATCCATTTCAGCCAGTTTCCCTTAAGAAATTTTTTTCAAAGCTCTCCACAAAATACATGCACAAATATGACATAAGTACTCAAGGAATTGCTTTACATGAAATTAAATGGCATATTTAGAATCGGCACACAAATACATATTCCCTGAAGATTTCTTAACTGTGACTTCATTAATAAAAATTTTTTTTTCAAGACCAGGCTCCCCCCTTAAAGGGCAACATTTTTTTTTTTAACATTTGAGTTGATAATCACATTACATTCTTTAGAGTTCCCTCCCTCTGGTACAAAAAAACATTTTTCAAAATACCAAATAGAAATGTTTTAAAACGACAAAAACCAAAAACTAGCGTTCGACCAAATGATGACATCACAACAGGCCAACCTATGACATCGCGAATACTCTTACAAAACCTATCATGTTGATTGGCTAAACTAGCTACTGTATGAGGCAGTTTGGGTCATTATTTATCAGAAATAACCAAAAATAAGTTCAGAATTTTGTCATTCAGCAAACACAGAGCGAATGTCGACTGCCGCACATCCAGTGATGTCACACACACAAGGTTGCCTCTGGAAATCTCCCCGATTGAGGCCACAGAATGGGAAATTTTAAAATTAATTTACACTGCAATAAAACACCGCACCGCTGCAAAATTTTTCACAAAGGACAAGAAATTGTCGAGAACCTACCATGAAAGTTTCAGTAAAATCTGAGATGGTAGAGAAATGCCAGATTTACCCTTTAAAGGGACACTAGGGACACCTCCATTCAGTTGTTGTTCTCGGTAAAAATTGCTTCTCTGACTCTTTCTGGCTATTTCCGTTTGTCCAGCAGAAGAAGGCTCATTGAACGGCAAGAAAAAATGGATTCAAATATATTCCTGCCAGTTGATTCAATCTCATGACTCCTTGCCGAAGAGGACTGGTTGCCTCTGTTCTGTTGAAATCAGAGGCAGCATGGCCTCTTGAATATTCGCCCGAAAATCTCTGTCAACGCACACATTTTACCTGTGAAGATGGATGGTGACGACAGCTATATTGTGTTTTTAAGTGTGAAAGCACTAATCCGGAGGTTCAGAGCCTAGCAGAATTGTCAAGTGCATGTTCAAGAAGCTGGCCTAGCGCGAGCACTCCTGCGGCACTGCCCGCTCATTGTCGTCACCTGCTTAGCACAAATCCGCGCGAAAGCGCGGATTCGAATGTAGTACATTCTGTAGGGGAGGGGAGGTTAAGAGAAACCTGGTACAGACATCAATTTTTTTTTTTTTACCACTACATCTTCTGCAACTATTTGTGAAAAACAGTTAGGTTGTTCCTTGCGCCTCATTGATTTGTGGAATTTGATGGGAATAACTTTCATACTTTTTTTGTAGTACTTGCCTACTTTGTGAAAATACAGTTACTAAAAAACAAAAAAACAATAGTTCATTGCAGCTGCACAGCATTTCACCATTCATCACTGCAGGTAATAGCAAATTATTACAAACTTTAAAGAACCTAGGTAAGTATTGTATTATATTACATTGAAGAATTCTCTATGGCTGAATTTCACCTGTTGCAAGAAGTAAAAAAAAAAAAGTGGTGCCTTTTTAGTAAAAGTACAGACGTGAAAAGTTTCTTGCAGTGGAACAGGTATCTAAAGCTACCTTTCTTGCTGTTGTAATATTTGGTTAGGTATATTTAACCAGACGGTACTTCCTTTCATTTGGTCTGCCAAAAAAGTGCTGAAACGATGTGTGGGGCCAACCTTCCTCAGTTCTGTACATTGATCTCTTGGACACTGCGTAAGTTTGCCACAGAAATAAATGTTGGTGGCGACTGGAAAGCAATACTATTGGCTTCTACCAGTAATATGCTACTTTGGACTCTGTGCATCATGACGTTTACAACTTTGTTTTATTTACCTTGCTTTTTGTTGCTAAGGGAAAACCTTTTGCAGTAATTACTGTCAAGCCCACTTATAATGAACCTCTTCATCTTACAGGATGTGTTCATTTTATTCAGGCGTTTATTTGGTTTTGGTTTTTGAGGGTAGGAAATGACGCAGTAAATGTCATGCATCTCAGTGGACACCCGAACCTCGCCGTATGGGAAGGGAGGACGGTTGGAGTGAAAGAAAAAGAGAGAGAAAAAGATGCTGTAGTGGAAGCCTCCGGAATAATTTTGTCCACCTGGGGATCTTTGACGTACACTGGCCTCGCACAGCACATGGGTGCCTTTGCGTTTCGCTTCCATCGAAACACTGTTGCCACGGCCGAGTTCGAACCCGGGAACTACGCTTCAGTAGCCGAGCGCCCTAACCACTGAGCCTCTGTTGCGGGATACTATGCAGTGTACTGCTCAGAATGAGGCGAAAATTGTGACCAAATATCGAAAGGGAAAATTTTGTAGCGAAAGTAAATTCGTTAAGTTCTGGGCGAGTGACCATACTTCTCGACTGTTCAGAGCTAACCAGTTATCCTCTCTGAAGGGTGTCCTGCAGGGAGCCGACGTTAGAAGCTGCAGTAAATGCGCTCCTAGTCTGTCTTCATCGTTGCCTGCTTAGAATTTGTTGCCAGTGGCTCTATTGATGCATGGTTTCTCGATGTCAACATTGTCGTCCACACGGGCAAGGCTGGCGGTTTCTAAAGATGTCAGTAATAGTCTGTGATAGTTCCTTTTAAATCCGCCCCTGTGCCACTCTGCAGAACTGAAGATGTTCAGTGGCCAAGCTTTGCACACATGCCCAGGCAAGAGCTGAGCGTTTGAAGATAGTGAAAAGAAGGCCACACCTCGAGCTGCTTATCATGCAGCTACCCCTTGTCATACTATCTTGCATGAAGGAGCCACATGGTAGCCATTCCAATAACGAAGCCACAAAGGCTGTGCAGTAATGTAGTTAGAGCAACCACGTAGGGCTGAACCATGGCTTGTGCAGCAAAATCTCAATGGAATTGTGGAGGAAAGCAGGCGTCTATTGGAGAGTGCCAATATCCAGAGTGTGTGCATTCTTTGTAATATAGTATGCATGCTCTAGCTCTAAGGCGCAGTGCTGTTGTCCAAATATAGATGTACCCATAGTAACCAAGCATTTGTTGTAAGTGGGCTCAGCTGACTTGTATGATTGCCCTACCTGGCATTTAAATATCTGAAATGTTATTTGTTCAGTCCAGATCTTTTTAGAAAACTGTGGGTGCAAGGTGGAAACAGTTTCAATTTTGTGTATCATGAATTTTGTCTGTAAATGTTCTAGGTGATAATATGAAACATTTGGTCTTTAATTATAGTGTTGCTATATCTTGTACCTGATTTGTTAAAAAGGCCACACTAGTGCTAACAGATCTTTTCAGCAGCACTGATGTAGGCCTGCTGATGTGTGACACGATCTCGTTCATTCCTCTCTAGAGCAAAAGGAAACTTTTACTTTAAATGGATAGGTGCAAATATTTTGTTGACAGCTGATTGAATGCCTCATGGGATTTCTTTGGGCTGATTGGACAAAAGCTTGTCAGAAAGAGTGAAGTCTTGCAGGCTGCAATAGGTAGCAGTGAGGAGTGTCATAGATGCAGTCCGTATGATGGCAGCAGCTTGTTATACACACGAAATCTGTCTTGTTCTATTGAACAGTTATACACTATGTGTTCGTCAGCTGCAAACCAGCTGCAGAAAAAGGGCATAGTGTGTATGTTGTGGAAGGTGTGTCATGTGACAGCTGCTTGTGAGCAGCTTGTGCCTTGCCTTTAACAGTCTTCCTTTTCAGTGTGCTCATATCAATATAGTCATGCATGCATTTAGTCGGGAGGCTTTGAATTGAACAGCCCATTTTTCAGTTCTTTTAGATCATTTGGATGCCACTTATCATAAGTTGGTACAGATTCATATTTCGGCTATAAAGTGAACAGGATGAGTGGAAATGTTCATGTTGTGCAGACTGGCTGACCTTTCTTTCTAAGCTGGAGCGTTCATGCGTTCGTTGAGATTATTTTATTTGTGTGTCATGTGTGCGCATGAGTCTGTCGATCAATCCACCTAATTCTCTTGGTATCTGTTTCCTTTCACAAGATGATGAAAAGGAGCGTGAAGCGATGCAGCGGCTTGCACAGGACATCTCTAACAACGAAGAAGATTTCCTCGATGTGTCCCTTGATGAAGAGCTGGTCTACCTCAAGGAATTTGAAGCAAAGCTCGCAAGCTTGGGATTCTGAATAGTAGTCCCTGCCACAGCTAGTACTATGTTCTGTGAGTGCATGAAGGGGTGTATCCACCAGTGTAAGCTCCACTTATGCAGCACCTTGTACCTGTTGTGTGGCGCATTTGTATCCACTTTACATGCCTAGATTTTCTAGAAATGGGCACTGAATCTCTGTCCTTACAGTGCCGCATGTATTGCGCCACAGTAATGTGGAATGTATTTTTGTAACATTCGCACCTGCTGAGGGCAGTAAATTTTATGATAGTCATTGTGGAGTAAGTACTACTTGTTGGACTGTGAGATCATTTGGTTTTGAGTGAATAGTAGTGTATCTTATAGAATTTACGTCCTCATTTTTTGATGCCTTTTGCCAAAGTAATTTGCAGTCAAAAGTCTAACTGCCAGTTTGATAGTGCCATGTCACTTATACCCATGTCACATGGCCATGTCGAGCTCCCATAATTCAGAATTGAAAGCTGGGCAAGTTGGTATGCATTCAAAGTTGGTATGCATTCTTGCAGTTAATGGTTCCCGATAACTTTCAAAGCTAACATTTAGTGAGTTATTATTATTATTTTTTTTTGCACTTATCAAGCTCTGAGCATGCTTTCGGAAATAAATATGTGCACAGCTGTTGTACACTCTGCCCAGGCACATACTGAGCGCATTGCAATTTGTACCTGCCATTTTTGTTATCAGAGTTCTGCAAGTCTGCCTCAGCACACTCATATTAGCTCTTTTTCTGTAGATATTTGCTACTGCATGGTGTGCTAATTCCTTTTATTACCATTAACGGCCTTTTAAGTTATTTAGTGCAGCGCTGTTTCGTGTATGGGTGTGTACACACGCCATGTGCACGAGGAACACTTCCATGGCACACTGTCTCCAATATTGTTATCAGCTGTACCGTGACATGCAAGGAAGGCACCTCCCAACCAAGCACTTCGTGTTGGGCGCAAGCAACTGCACCCTGGACAGGGGGTGGCTGGGGCTGAGGGGAGGTGAGGTCTTGCCCTAGTGGCCTAGGAGGTAGAAAATTTTACTGTGGAAACAGCTGGATTTCTAATGTGTTGTTGCACATCCTCACTTTACCCGCTTTAACTGAAGATGACGACTGTAATGTTGAAACAATGAACGATCGTCTCACAGATATCATTACGGAGTGTGCCGTAGAAGTAGGCGGTAGGATGGTTCGACAGAATACCGAGAAGCTGTCTAAGGAGGCTAAAGATCTGATTAAGAAACGGCAAAGCATGGGGACGTCTAACTCCATAGACTGAATAGAACTCGTAGAGCTGTCGAAGTTAATAAATAAGCTCAAGGTAGCCAACATAAGTAAGTTTAACATGGAGAAAATCAGGCATGCTCTAAAGAGCAGAGGTAGCCTAAAAGCAGTGAACAGAAAACTAGGCACAGGTAAAGACCATATGTATGTGATAAGGGACAAAGAGGGCAATGTCATCAGCAATATGGATAAGATAATTAAAGTAGCCAAAGAGTTCTACACAAATCTATACAGTAGCGATTGCAATCAATGTTAGTGAGGCAGTAGAGCACAGCAATGGGACATCCCACCAGTAACGAAGGAGGAAGTAAACACTTAAATTTCTTTAGACAGTCCATAGACTGTCTATAGATTTATGGCCATACTCTTTTAGTAGACTTTTTTCTATAGACAGTCTATTGACAAATGTCTACTGAAAGTCTGTAGGTCTATAGGAAGTCTACAGACACAGGTCTATAGACGATCTATAGACTTATGGCCATATATTTCCTATAGAGTTGTTTATAGACAGTCTACAGACAAAAGTCTACTCGTCCAGTAGACATATGTCTATAGACTGTCTATAGACATTCCATAGGTGTGTGGCCTGGCAGTGCTATAGACGTTCTTTGTCTATAGACAGTCTTAGATCTGTGTCTACTAAACCATTAGTAGACCATTATTTATAGACTGCCTATAGACTGTCTACAACCATTGAAAAGGTCACCAGACAGAGTTCACAAATGACACGATCAAAAATTCAGGGGGCACTTTGACTGTCTAAAGTGCGTAGAGGCGAGAGCGTTTTCCGCACCACTTTGCCTATGTGACACTGGTGACATCACCACTGGATGATGTCACACATAATTGATGAGGAAGTAATGACAAAGTACTAGTTAGTGGCTAATTACTGATTAATGACTAAACACTAACTGCTAATTAATTACGCTTAAGCTTCGCCTTCAGGAGTGGAACGCGACAGCGTGTTGTAGCACTGTCAGGCAGTCCACGGAACGCCACCACCCGTTCGGCGCGATACTTTGCCCTTTGAACGCAACGCTTTTTGAGGAAAGGAAATTGCGCAGTAATTCTCTGTCATCTCGGTGGACACCCGAACCGTACCGTACAGGAATGGAGGAAGTGGAAGTGAAAGAAGGAAGAGAAAGAGGGGCCGTAATGAAGAAACTGAAAATTGTATTTGAGGAAAGGAAATTAAGCAGTAACTGTCTCGCATACCTCGGTGGACAACCGTCAAAGCGCGGACACATCTGCCGACACGGCTGCTAACGACAGTATGAGGCATTAAAGGCTTTCGCCTTAATATACTTACAAATTTAGTTTATTTCCAAGCTATCCAGGCTGGGAATATGCAATACATGCACCATAAGAATGCACCACAGTAAAATAAATGTTGAAAGTAAAAGTCCGGCTAGTTTCCTCAGAAGCATTCTTGCGGCCTGTTGTCTGCAGTCAATCATCCAGGCATGTTCACCTGTACAGCACAAAGGAAAAAGATAATATAAGAGGAACTGAAAAAAAGAAAATTCCCATTCCATCTCTACACATGTGCTTTACAATGCAAGGCACATCCTGGCTATGCCATTCTGGAAAGGCAATCTTGTTCTTTTGGTTTGGTTTTATGGGGTTCAAGGACCCAAGGCGACACAGGCTATGATATGCTGTAGTGAAAGGCTGTGGAATAATTTCGGCCACCTGTGCAGAGTACACAGGCCTTTAGCATTTTGCCTCTATTAAAATGCGACTGCGTAGGCCGGGAACTTTCAGGTCGCCAGACGAACATGATAACCACTGAGCTATCACGCCGGCTTCATCATTTCAGTAAATACACATGAGAGATTCTAAGTGCCATCATGAAACATTTTAACAAAGACCCATAATCCCTGGAGCATTCTACTCTGAATCTACTACTCATACTGATTTCTTTATGGCAATACTGTTACAGCCAATACTGATCTCTGTATGGCATTCCTTTTACATTATTTGTAACAGAAGACTTCGAAGAATTGTGCCACATATCCGCATTGACTCGCTACGAGCTGTTGAGAATGCCACCTCCATAAAATAGATTCAGTGCTCCTTACAGGTGGTTCCAAAAAGGAGAATATTGCAGCATTTATTCTTATACCCGCTATTGAACAAGCGCTTCGAAATACCCTGCGTGAAGCCTGGTACGTAAGCCGATACTCAAATGGGCACAAGCTATGCAAAACCAGCAGGCAGAAGCGAACCAGTTCACCACAGATTTGCGCCTATAACTTGAAGTACAAAGACGGAACAGCATGCATACTCATACATCAGCGTGCGCTCTTAGAAACAAGCGGGTTGCAGCGCTTTCATGCCGCGCTCATTATTCAGAAAACTCGTACAGCACATAGTGGCTGCAGCTGCGCCGTTTCAAAAGCAGTCACGAGCTTGAGACAACATATTACTGTCACGATAAAATACCGTCTGAAATTCACTTAGATTTTCCTTCAAGTGCAGCCCCAACAGCGCAGTAAAGAGGTGTTTCTTGCATGGAGGTAACCTAACCCAACGCTGCTAGAAAAATCAGCGAAAGCATTGAACGCGCTCAAAGTCGGAAGTATTTAAATGAAACAATTAACGTCTTCACCAACAAGCGCAGCTATAGTAACACAGAGAGAGCTGAATTGCATTTGAGGCGCAAATAAGCGGCGAGTTACATCGGCGCTTTTGTAACGTAGGAGTCTGAAATCAGAAACACATACTTTGCCTCTCGCGCAAATGCTAATCAAGAAATCTGCGCACGCGTGAGCGGGCTTCATGAACGAGCCACTCGGAACGAAATGTAAGCCATCTCTTGTCGAGCCGACCTTTACTCAGATTTCAAAATGAAGTGCCTCCAGGCCAGCGGCGGCGGCCAACGGCTGATGACAGACATGGACGAATCCATACGTGTGCAATGAAGGGGAGACAGGATGCAGCTCGTAGGTTCTTCGTGGTGTTAGTGTACGCTGGCGACAAATTTTATTCACCCATCACCGCAACTACAACACAACAACCCACCCACTACAACTTTGACAAACGTCCCGTGCTCCAGTCTATAGCGTTACAAAACACGTTTGCTGAAACGTCAGCGTCCATGACGCGCACCGAGCGAGCATCCACACGTAGCAAGCAATGCACGCCTCACAAAGAACAGCACTCCATGGTCCGGACAGGCGATAACACAAAGATTAGAAAATAAATGTAATCCACCTCAGAACACGAGTGTATATACGTTTTTGGAGGTGCCAAGTAAATTGAGCTCCCAAGGCGCTAACTAACGCACAGTTCCATTTCGGCCATCATTCACAGGCTAAACGACATTTCTGGCCGCGCATCTACCTTGAAACACGAAAAATCTAGTAGAGAGCTCGCGAGGAGCGGCTTACCTTCAAGGGTATCGCACCAACTGCCTTTCCATACGTTAGTAAAGACAGCCGCACAAACATAAGCGGCATTAGTTGAGAACCCAATGGCTTCCGCCGCTTATAACGCTGCTTAGAAACGAAGATAGGACGTTTGTCGCTGCGCACATAATCTGTTCTGCACACACAGCTCTGCTTAGAGTGGTTTAGGAGACCAAATGAATAAAATATAATCGTGTAGACTTACTGTAAGCGGACAATGAAGTTGGATTTTGATAAAAACGTAATCCACGAGAGAACGCGCCGACGCCACCGATGGATCCACGCACAGGGTTTTTTGCAGCCCGAATGATTTTCCGCCATCTCGCGGTAAAACAGGTAAAACGTGAAACAGAAACCCATTTCACGGTCGTATCGTTATTGCTCTCACTCTTGCCGTGTGCAGCTTGATCGGGTATCCAAGACCACAGAAGGCAATTGGTTTATAAGCTTAAATTATTCGCTTGCCCTCTAAAAACCTTATTGTTTTCGTGAAAACAGAACCGAAATCTAACTGCTTGTCTATACGCGCTGCATCTCCCACTGAATAGTATGTGGTACACTTCTCAAATAATAATTAAATGTTGCATAGCATAACGTCTTTTTTGCGTGTGTTCGTGTTTAGAAAACTGATATGCGCCACATCAGCGTGTCATCGGCTCCGAAGCAACAGGTGCAAGGGTAGGAACGAAAAAATACTGGCTTTGAGATTGTTGCGTAGCAGCACTTTTTCACGTAAATACAAACTTCGAAGGTATAAATGGCAGATGTTAATCGCACAAAGGACCATGCTCTTTGAGACTATTCTAAGGTGTTTCTAAGGGATGGGCGCGTCCTTGAATTCTCACACCCATCTTTCCCCCTTTGTTTTCAAAAGGAAATTGGTTGGTTTGGTTTTATGGGGTTTAACGTCCCAAAGCGACTAAGGCTATGAGAGACGCCGTAGTGAAGGGCTCCGGAAATTTCGACCACCTGGGGTTCTTTAACGTGCACTGACATCGCACAGTACACGGGCCTCTAGAATTTCTCCTCCAAAGAAATTCTAGCCGCCGCGGCCGGGATCGAACCCGCGTCTTTTGGGTCAGCAGCCGAGCACCATAACCGCTGAGCCACCGCGGCGGCCAAAAGGAAATTGAAGCAGCTATAGACTTTAGTCTAGAGATTTTCTATAGACTGTCTATAGACAAAAATAAATGTCTAAAGGATGTCTATAGAGTCTATAGAAAGTCTACAGACCATTTTTATAAGGGAAGAAAGCCTTAGGAGCAATGCAAAAGGGGAAAGCAGCTGCTGAGGATCAGATAACAGCAGATTTGTTGAAGCATGGAGGAGAGATTGTGCTCGTAAAACTAGCCACCCTGTATACGCAATGCTTTGTGACCTCGAGAGTACCAGAAGCTTGGAAGAACGCTAACAGTATCTTAATTCATAAGGAAGGAGACGTCAAGGACTTGAAGATTTACAGACTGATCAGCTTATTGTCCGTTGCCTACAAGGTATTTACTAAGGTAATCGCTAATAAAGTCAGGACAACCTTGGACTTCAGTCAACCAATGGTCAGGCAGGCTTTCGTAAAGGATACTTGACAATAGACCATATTCACACTTCAGTCAGGTGATAGAGAAATGCGCAGAATATAACCAGCCCCTATATATAGCGTTCATTGATTACGAGAAAGCATTCGACTCAGTAGAAACCTCAGCAGTCATGCAAGCATTGCGGAATCAGGGTGTAGAAGAGTGTTATGTGAAAATATTGGAAGATATTTATGACGATTGCACAGCTACCATAGTTCTCCATAAAGTCAGCAATAAAATTCCAATAAGGAAAGGTGTCAGGCAGGGAGACACGGTCTCGCCTATGGTATTCACTGCCTGTTTACAGGAGGTATTCCGGGGCCTGAAATGGGAACAGTTGGGGGTAAAAGTCAATGGAGAATACCTAAGTAATCTGTGATTCGCTGATGACATTGCCTTGCTAAGCCACTCAGGACAAGAACTACAAAGCATGATCAATCAGTTAGACAGGCAGAGCAGAAAGGTGGGGCTAAGAATTAACATGCAGAAAACCAAAGTAATGTTCAACAGTCTAGCAAGAGAACAGCAGTTCGCAGTTGATGGCATGATGCTGGAAGTAGTAAAAGAATACGTCTATTTAGGGCAGGTAGTGACAGCTGATCCGGATCATGAGAGGGAAATAACTAGAAGAATAAGAATGAGGTGGAGTGCATATGGCAGGTTCTCTCAGATCATGAATGGCAGTTTACCAATATCCCTCAAGAGAAAAGTATGCAACAGTTGTA
Organism: Amblyomma mixtum; assembly: GCF_055824585.1. Classification (NCBI taxonomy): domain Eukaryota; kingdom Metazoa; phylum Arthropoda; class Arachnida; order Ixodida; family Ixodidae; genus Amblyomma; species Amblyomma mixtum. The sequence goes on from NC_143014.1 coordinate 51,397,816, forward strand.
TCTTACCGGTACTCACCTATGGAGCAGAAACGCGGAGGCTAACAAAGAGGGTTCAGCTTAAGTTAAGGACTACGCACCAAACTATGGAAAGAAAAATGAAAGGTGTAACGTTAAGAGATCAGAAACGGGCGGAGTGGGTGAGAGAACAAACGCGGGTTAATGACATCCTAGTTGAAATCAAGAGGAAGAAGTGGGCTTGAGCACGGCGTGTAATGCGAAGGCAAGATAACCGCTGGCCCTTAAGGGTAACGGAGTGGATTCCAAGAGAAGGCAAGCATAGCAGGGGGCGGCAGAAAGTTAGGTGGGCGGATGAGATTAAGAAATTTGCGGGAATACGGTGGCCGCAACTGGCGAAGGACAGGGTTAATTGGAGAGATATGGGAGAGGCTTTGCCCTGCAGTGGGCGTGGTCGGGCTGATGATGAGTTTACCCAGACTAGTCGCTCAGGTTCACGAACACAAATGCTAATCATGAAAGAATACAGTTCATGAGCTCTGCATTACTATTACAGTCCAACATAGACAGCACCCACTATTGCTGCCAGCTTTTCAGTTTAAAAAGTGGGTTTTAAAATATTTGTTTCATAGGTAGCAATGTAGGCCCTGTACCTCCCATGTATTTTAGCCGATGCTTGTGACCCTTTTTCTAATGATCTTCTAGGTTTAGTGCTCTCACATTGGTAATGTATTCAGCTGTAGCATAATTATACTTTAATACCGTTTTTGTTTTTGTAATTTAATTACTGGACCTAGCCGATTTTGAGGCACACTTGGACAATGAACATCCTGTGGAATAAACTTCCATTGGTGAATTTCCACACTTATGCTGCAGTAGACTCCCCTGCTTGGTAATGAAATATTGGACAAAAATAATGCTTCTAGCATATGAGTTCCTGAGATAAAGATGAAGATATTCCAAGAATTTATGTTTTGAAATAATTGGTCTTAAAGTTAGTAAAAGAGCTTTAATGCAAAATTGCACTGAACAAAAGCGCATTGATTTATGCTTTCAATATCCGCCAGTCAGGTAGTCATTCTCACAAATTTTCTTGCTGTTTTGTTGTGCAGCTTTCTGGCCCTCTTTTTTTCATCAGTTATGTAGACCTTACCGCAACATGGTCATTACCGATCAGGCTCGCATATCCATTGCACTGTGTAGCATCCTGGAAAGACACCAAGCGACTTCAAAGTGTTGGCTTTGGCAATGCTGTCATCATTAAAAGCAGGCACAGCATCCATCCTGAAGACCAAGAACCACATCCTTTGCAGTGTGCTCCTGAACAAAATTGTTGAAGGCTCGTTTGCATTCTGTCTTTCCATGTAGACATTTCTTTTTTCTGTCTGAACCAGTGCGTAGCCACGGTCACTAGGTCCCCTTTACCTGTCCATGTGTGCTGCTGACTACAATAGAATAGTAACTCTCGGTGGACACTGAGCTTAGCGTTGGGCTCCACTGCTAGGATCAAAAGCATGATGGGTAAACATAGGCTGATTCTCACCGAATGAACGCTTCTAGGACCACTTCTTCGGCCTTTGTCATTTCATTAGCTGTTAAACTTCAGAGCAAAAAGAATCAGTGTTCCTTGTGGAACCGTACTGAAGCAGTACCGAAGAAGCAATGTGCTTCGGGTAAATCGAGCGGCGTCTGGAGATAAATTTGATTAAAAACTGAATCTTGGGCACTTTTTTTTTGTTGTCAGATGAACGCTACAATCCCTCTAAACCAGGAGAAGATATGTGCGATTGTTTTGTTACTTTTCGGTGCAAAAGCACTATTAGCTTCCTACCCTTCAAAATCTAGATTTGCATGTGGACATGATGCCTCTGATAGTCGCGAAAGAAAAGGTGCATAAATAGCTCCCTGGGTCAGTGGACACCTGAATCTCGCTTTGAGCAGTATGGCAGTCGTGACAGACAGATGTGCGCTGCATGCGTTGGCGCTAACAACATTGTACCAAAAACGCGGCACTGGAGCAATAGGCCATCGGTGTTCATTGGTGTTGCCATTGACAATGTTGTAGACTGCATTGATTTTGAGGAAAGGAAAGGTGCATAGCTGGCTCCCTGCACTTTCAGGTATGTGGCAGTGGTGCACACCTTCAAAAAAACCATGCTTTCGCGCAATATTTCATGCGTAGCAATGCTCAACTGGCAGCCATTTTTTTAGTTCAGGAGAGCTGTGCGCTGCAAATAGGTATAAAAGCAGTGTTGTTGGTCAACACCAGGTTATGAAAAAGGCGTTTTCATGTTAAAAAATCGTTTGCGTGGAAGTGAGACATAGAATCTTTAGGAAAAGTCTGAAATTTCAAATCTCTGGAAAACAGTGAATTGATTTATTTTTTTATTTTCCACCCACCCTCATCCCATAAGTTGCTGTTTATGTATTGTTCTGTGCAGAAGGAAGGCTGCTATTTAAAACTCAGATTTAAATAACTAGCGCCCAGCATGCCCTTGGTGGCATCTATGAAATACTCCTTACAAGCCATGTGGCACTGAGCTCCCTTCCCTTGGAATGGAGCTTCAGTTCAAGGGAGCGTGAGGTGGCCATGTGACGGGTGTATTAAACAAGTTCAATGCTATACACTGCCTGCCCTATTAATGTATATAATGGGCTGTTTTTAAACCCTTGTCACTAGTATGCGGAAAGTGGGCAATGAGACAAAGCCTGCCCTGTAGTCTCTTTACTTGAAAGTGTGTCATGTTCACGTCATTTGAAAAAAAAAAAAAGAACAGTTGCACTCGTATTGCCTGTATTATAGCTGCCATTTTAATGTAATGTTTTTAATATTTATTGCACTTGCATTGTGTGCATAAGGTTTTGTTGCTGCATATTTAATATCCATGCTACACGGATAGATACACTGGCACTACATTCGAGCCAAATTACATTGGTGTTTGGAGTGGCATTCGGACTCTGGGAGTGTGCAGTGCTCCACAGCCACTTCAAAAGGTATTCAAAGGCTTCAACATTCACTTGCAGTATTGCAGTGGCACTGCTACCATTGATCTTGAAAGCTTTCAATGTACCTTCTAAGCATGTAGCTGGACCCTGCAAGGAATGATTGAAGGAGTAAAACATGCCACCTAATTTTGGTGGCACGTTTTGTTTTCTACAGTGAGGTGGAAGATGTTCCTATGTATGAATCACCATGTGGTATTTGTCTATGGCCACTGAATAATTTAAGTTGGAATTTCTCATGCTGTCTTTAACAGCCAAATGATGACTGTGACGTCAATATGTGCTTCTAGGTCACGTGAGGCTTGAAAAAACTGCGATATAATGCTGCTTTGTCATGTTAATTCACTACATTGCTAAAGCCAGCCTGCCTCAACAGTCAGAATGACAGTGAATGTAGAAGCAGTGACTGGCCCGAAAGACGCGGGTTCGATCCCGGCCGCGGCGGCTGAATTTCTTTGGAGGAGAAATTCGAGGCCCGTGTACTGTGCGATGTCAGTGCACGTTAAAGAACCCCAGGTGGTCGAAGTTTCCGGAGCCCTCCACTACGGCGTCTCTCATAGCCTTAGTCGCTTTGGGACGTTAAACCCCATAAACAAACAAACAAACTAGAAGCAGTGACTGTATTGCAGTTTTTTTCGTGTTTCACGTGACCTACAAGCACACGTTGACGTCGCAGTCATCATTCAGCTGTTGAAACCGAAACAACACGACAGAAAAATTTGATTATAAATTATTTAGCGGTTGTAAGAGAATTCCACGGGGTAATTCATGTATAAAAATGCCTTACACATCATTACAAAAAGAAAGCACACACCCAAAAGTTAGGTGTATATACTCCTTTAAGAATAACGGAAGGTTGTTGTGAGCGTAATTAAGTTTTTCTTCTTTTCTACTAGATGTGATTGAGCAGACAAGGCAAGGGAAATGAGGGGCTCTTTATGACATACATACAAAGGAAGCCAACAGTCACTGAAAATAAGGCGCACAAGAGAATGTTTCTATCCTTTTTTTGTTAATTCTGTTTTATGGTGGTAATGGTGAATTACAAGTAACTATTTTATCGCTGAAAGATAATTGATTAGAAAGCAGAAGAAAAAATAACCGGATGGCGCCAGTGGGATCCAAACCCATGACCTCTGAATTTTGCATCTGGTGCTCTACCAACTGAGCTACGGCGGCGGCTGTCCATTCTTCTGATTTCGAGAGTATTTATGTTTGCATGTAACCTAACCTTGATGTGTTCACCAGTGCGAGTTACAGGGTCTGTCCTGAAAGTAATGAGACAAGTCGCGGCATTAGCCGCGCATTCAATATTGGGAAAGCGCTTTTGGGAGATGGAGGGGGAGCCTTCAGCTTCACTATGCAATGAGCTTAGTTGGCTGCCAGCAGGTGAAGCAAGTGGATGTCTTCGAGCGTGTACCCATGTTTCGTCGCTGCGTCAAGGAGACCATGGAGCGAACGTTGGAACAGCACTACGCTGTGAAGCTTTGCAATAAACTGAGTAAGTTGCCTACCGAGTCAATCGACGGGATCAAGACAGCATGTGGGAACGATGCGATGTCCAGATCGCTTGTTCTAATGGCACAAAGCATTTACAAACGGTCGTGAAGACGTTCACGACGAACAATGGTCTGGGCACCCGTCGATGACGGTTAGGGACGGTAATGTTGACTGTGTGGTCCTGAGCGTCTTCACGGCCATTTGTAAATGCTTTGTGCCATTGGAACCCTGGCGATCTGGATATTGCATCATTACCACATGCGGTCAAATGTCTCGGTAGGTGATTTACTCGGTTTATTGCAGTAGTGCTGTTCCAGCGCTCACTCTATGGTTTCCTCGACGCAGCGATGAAAATGGGGTACACGTTCGAACACGTTCACTTGCTTGACCTGCTCAAAGTCAACTGAGGTCTTTTGCATTGTGAAGCTGAAGGTTCCCCCTCCTTCCCCCAAAAGTGGTTTCTCGATCTAGCGCATGCACGCGCCACGCCGTGGCTTGTCTCATTACTTTCAAGACAGACCCTGTATATTTAAAGGCTGGCTGCCAACTGTGCTCCATTTTTTGTTTCATCTGCTGTGCATTGCTCAATGCCATGTGGTTGTCTGTTCACTCATGTATGCTTGTCATTTGTGCTGTTTTTTTTATTCTGAAGAATAGTGGATGAGGCTGTAGTAATGAATGCGTTGTTTGCTTTGAGCATTACAGCTATTATGCATTTGAACTCCAAAACTGAGGTGTCCAAAACTGAAACTAAAGAGAGAGATTACCACATAGTAGCTACATTGACCACACATAAAATATGCTGCACGTCGAGGCAGTGTGAATAAGGGTACATTGCTCGTTTCACAGGGCATTTGAAAGTCTCGAATGTCCTAGTGGCACTCCATGTGACTCGACTTCAACTGCGTGTCGTCGAAGAAACTTGTGTAGTAGCGATAAGACTGGCAGTTGAGTCGAACAGCAGTTGGTTCGAAGGCATTGAAATGTTTGTGTGGTACAGGTGTAAGTTTCTCAATACGGGCCTTGACAATGTGTTCAGAAAGTTCATATTTGTCCTCTGGGCATTCAGGACATCAACAGTTTGCCCCCTCCCTTGCACACACACCATGCCAAAAATAATAGCTACCCAGCGTACATGCATGCTTAATTTAAAACGATTACAGGTTCTGTGGTAACAGGATGAAAAATGCTGACAGCATTGTCTGTAACACTCTTACAATGTAAACAAGGAAGGAAATTGTCGGAACACAGTACTAAGCAGAAAATCATCCTATCGTACCTTCTCAACTGATTATCATAGCAATGAGTATAGTGCCTTTACATTTTAGTTGGGACACCAGCACCACTTTACTAGTGTGGCCAGACTACTGAATTGCTCACTCACTATAATCACCTCATCTCAGGCGCCCTGTGCCCATGCGAGCTCTGCTGCTTGTCTGAATATACCAAAGCGTGGCCAAATTCCTCTGAATTAACAAGTTTCACACCATGGAATAGTATATACACTTGAAAAACCAGATGGAGTGTTCAAATTGTTCAATTTTCCTGTAGCTACTACAGTATGCATGTTGTAGTAGGTTCCACTAGCGGCATGTGGACGATTCTGCATTTTTTTTTTCTCACTTTTATTTTACTCCTTCCACAGCATAGCTGTTACCAACTTCTCGAGCAAGTGCACCACACACCCTTCAGTCCACTGCAGGCAATGTGCATGTGGCTCTGAGATCTGGCCATGCCACATCTCTACACCATGTGTGTGTCACATGCTATGTGCCTCGGCAGACATAAAGGCATGGGGAAGATTATATTTCTTCTCTTTCTTCTCTTGCTTTCTTTTAGGGCGTGTGGGACTCCATGAGTATACTAGTGCGCAGATTTGCCTAGGTTCATGGTTGCTGTGAAAGTTTATCTTAATCAAGAAATGCATGAAGTGGTTCTTTTTAGCGCATATATTGGAAAAACAACCAAATGTTCTCACATTGTTCATTATATTTGAGAATTTATCCTGAATGAGTACATCATCTGTATTGTACAGGCCTTGCTAAACGTTGCAAGTTCAACACTGTGTGTATGTGTGCATGCGTGCATGTGCGTACGTGCCTATCATTTCCACATTGTCCTCTTGATTTATGCTGCATGTCTAAAGATTCAGGTCCTATGTCAAAATGGTGCCCTTTCAAATGTCATCAGCCTCTGGACTTTATGCGCACAGCACCGACAACGGGCTCTGGGGTGACACCACTGGGATTGGTTTTTGAGCCAGAAAATTTTCAATATCTTGTGAAGGATGTAACATTGTGATGGATTCATAAAATCAAATTAATGCGCTTGCCTATGTTGTGCAAAGTTCCCTTCCTCAAACAATTGAAAGCTTCCATCTGAAACTTGTATGACTTTGGGGTATAAATTCTTTGTGAGCAATTTTTTGGGGGTTTAAAATTACATTTCACATAACAAGCATTGGTTTCATTGTTGATTTGCTCATGCAAGTCTTGCATGTGAGGTAATAATTTGGCTATGGAGTGTTCAGGTTTGGTCCTAGCCATGGTTGCTGCTTTCCAGTACCGGTGAAAAGCAAAAACATTCAAGTAGCACATTAAAAACCCAAGGTCATTAGAATCAATCTGCAGCTCTCCACTGCAGCATGCCTTGTCACCTAGAGTACCACTTTAGCAAACCATTTACAAAGTAATTCTAGAGGCTTATGTACTGTGCGATGTCAGTGCACGTTGATCCCCAGGTGGTCGAAATTTCCGGAGCCCTTCACTATGGCGTCCCTCATAGCCTGAGTTGCAATGCTAAGGCCATAGGGGGCGCAACATCATTGTTGCTTTATAGAAACACTTTGCATGAAGTCATCTGATGTCACAACTGTTACCTGTGTTATCCTTGTCCATGCAACAGCAGTGTTCCTTTGGTCCCTTCATTTATTTACATGCATACTAAAGTTTTTGTTGAATGTCCTTGCAGCAAGCTGTCTCATCGCACATTAAACTAACGTTCCTCTTCATTTTGTGTGGTATCTTTCATCACTCTGCTGTCAACAAGTAGTACATCTAGGGCTCTTTATTGGCGTCACTCCGCGTCTCTGGTGCGTACGCGGAGTGACGACGCCGTCAAAATGCGCAGCTGTGGGCTGCCCTGGCAAGGCAACATTTGCATGTAAACTTCCAACTGTGCAAGGCGTGGTTCTAATTGGTAGAGCCCATTATCTGCAGTGGGCGCATGAAAAACGCTTTCGTCTGATCTTTTTGTTTTGAATTTTCTAAGTGAAATAACTTTCGTTTGCATGCTCCGATTTCAGTACCTATTGCACTGATCTCTGGAACGCATGAGGAATCCATTTAACCAGATTAATTGGCACTGAGGAAAACATCACAACTAAGGAAAAAAGCAACATGGCAGTGTACCAGGTGTTTCAGGAAAACCTGCTACTAATATTTAAGATAATCTTTTTCAACTTTGGCGGACATCAGGTGTCGACTGGTGTCGACTGGTAGCCTGTTTAAAACCTAATGAACTGCATGGAGGGGATGCGGTCTGCGGCGAATACGATTACATTTAGGCACCTGGTTGCAATTAGAAATTTGTGGCTGGACATTAGGAATAACCATATCAGTTTTTAGAATTTCAAAAAGGCGATTACCATCCGTGCTATGGCTGAACAAATTTTGGCAATTTCACGCGCGGTTCGAAAATCGCCCGCCGGCGGTGGCGGCGCCCACTTGTTCACGTTATTCCATGGCTACCATGGCGAACGTGAGCCACGAAGTCACGTGCACAGGTCTGCATCGGCTTGCGCGCACCGTCGGCTCACGATTTTCAAATCGCGCTTGAAATTGCCAAGATATGCAGAGACACAGCACCGACTGTAATCGCTTTTTAGAAATTCTAAACACTGATATGGCTATTGCTAAAGGCCAGCTACAAAGCTCTTATTTAGCCAGGTCCCTATCTGTAACACTTAGTTCAATATTAGAAGATAGTTAACCGGGTGTCTAGTTAACGTGATTCATTTTTTTTTTTTCCTGACGTCCGGTTTTATTACCGCGCGATAGCGTTAAGGAGCTCGTGTCGCAGAAAATCCGGCGTCGTCGTAGGCCGTGAGCGAAAAATCCCCAGCGAAGCAACCTAGGAGGCAGGTGGGCCGCCTAGGTCACGTGACCTTGGGGCATCATCCCAACCTGCCCACCGGATTGTGGGCAAGCTGCGCACCGTGGCAGGTGACAGTTAAATCGATTATTGGTCGCGAGAGCTAGGTTGCTCGGTAACAGCAACAGGGTCGCACAAGCTCCACCGGTAGCAGCACCTGCCATCGCAGGGCAGTGGCACATCGCTCAACTACTGCGCCAGGAGTGGTAAGAGGACTCTCAGGGGTCTATGAGTGTAAAGTCGAGAAGGAAAAGCTGTCGCTTCATACCATTAAGGCGGAGCTTGAGTGGCCCCTTCAATTTTTACTCTACCGCAGAAGCCATATTTTTACCTTGAAAACTTGAAGACTAGTGGCGTACTTCCCCGAGACACCTGTGTACAGTACGGTCCACTGTTAAAGGGAACATGCGATCGCGTGGCCTCCACGCTTCGCGGAGCGCTGCCGCCGAGGACTTGTGGGAATTGTCGCCCTAAGACGCATGCGCAGTAAGCATGACGGCTGGTCATTCCGCGCATGCGCCTGATGCCGTCTACTCTCGCCGCATCTAGGCGGCAGAGCTTCGTGAAGCGCAGAGGGCACGCGATCGCATGTTCCCTTTAACAATGGACTGTACTGTACATTCTTGCTATGCTCATGCGCATGTTGTCCGTAGCAAAGCGCCTGTGCTACTGGGTCGTCGCCATTTTCACAAAAATAACCTTGAAAGCTGTTTAACGAAAGTCCCCTTCTTCTCGTGATCCCGTCGCCTAGCTCTTCATTTCGCGCCCCGCACATAGCAGCGGGCTCGGGCCAAACCGGCGAAATGTGGTGTGCACTGCAGGCCTGGGAAGTGGTGTGTTGTGGCAGCTCGTTTCATTGCCGGCTTCACGGCTGCCTCCATTTCGTCTTGTCGGGCGTTACTTAACGCACAGCGGCACGGCCAGCGTTCCTGCACGGAAGTCGAGTCGGGACAGCGTGTGCGGGCTGTTCTGAATCCCAGCGTACGTGACTGCGCACTTATTCGGGGCTCGGCGAGCGGGACAGGTGAACTACAGGCATGCTCACTGAGCATACTTAATGAGGCAGCGCTGGTTATGCCAATCGAATTTCCGAGGCGCCTCGATCCGTTTCGGCCACAGGTACTCACAGAGCACTGCGCGGAGAAAATGCGACCCTGCGGTTCCGCTGAACGTCGGGCACCCGTGGCGTCTGGCGTGCATTCATCTCAGCTGTCCATGCGGCTAAAAAGGATATTGGCACTGGTCCCAGACTGCCGCGTTTGCGTGCGATTATCTTGTAGTACAAGCGACGGCTATCTAATCTGGCGAGTCTGTATAGTTGCTTGGGTGAAAGTGCACATCAAGGTCGGGAGCAGAGCGGTGGACCGTTTGCGCCCACTTCACGGAACGGGGCCACTGGGAAAAAGGTATTGCTGCGACGTGTCGCAACTTCCTGGAGGCGCGGCAGTGCGTCGGAGGTGCGTCACGTGCGGGGAGCTGAAGCCGCACGGCGCCGCCCCCGGGCTACCTGCCGCAGCGCGGCGTGCGGCCGCAGGTGTCCAGCAACAGTACCAGAGGTAGTGACGCCAAATGCCGCCCTGCACTGCACTACATGCCACGTGCCGGATCGTTCGGTTTCACAGACCGGGATATTTCCTCACTCTCAAGCTGCTTGCAAAAGCGTTTGATACAAACAGTGCGCTTCAAATGAAATATTTACTTACGTGCCCCAGTGGTCTTGTCTACGGGTGCTCATTTTCTGCTTTCTGGAGTAGAGTTCAAGAGATTCGCACAAAATACAGCCTTTTACAGTGCATTGAACACGCTGGCATGTGCAGGAGTGATGCAAAGAAATGAGAACAAAGGGGAGCCTACGCACTCCGCTGTTTGTATTTCTTATCATCATGCTTTTACCTGGGTGGTTGCAAAATAATTCTAGGATGACTCTGACGTCTTTTTCCTTACCACCCTGGTAAAAACGCGATGAAAAGAAATAAAAGAGCGGAGCACGTAGGCGCCGCCTTGTACACATTTTTCATCGCTACTGTACACCAGGTGCCGCCTTGGAGAAGTGAAATCGGGAGCGATTCGGTGGGAGGCCTCCAGCACGAGAAATTCTACACAGGAAAGACGTGCTTAACTCCAGTTTTTGGACGGAAAAACTCCAAGATACTTGGTTCAAATATTTGGTTCAAAGAGTGACCCATAAACTCGCCTTTGAGCGGAGTGTCACTTGTTTGCAAGTGGCCTTAGTCGAATGCAACTCAATAATGAAGCGGTAGATGCCTCTCAAGGAAGACCCTTCAGCCAATGGCGTCGACCAGTGGTCATAACATCGCGTTTAATCTCTGTATTCCATTTTTAATCCCACTGCATTTGTCAGATATAACTTGCGAGTATGTTTTTGCAGGCTAGTTGGTGCCTAAGCATTCTGGTTTTTTTTTGCGCAAAAGACACGACACAAAAGACGCGAGGTAAAAACGACACAAAAGCGCTTGTCCTGTCTACCTCGTTTCTTTTGTGTCGTGTCTTTTGCGCAAAAAAACCCAGAATGCATTTGTCAGACCCTGCGATGCCACGCTATAGCAGGTGCAAGGGGACCAACCACAATGTAATGACACTCTGTCGCCGCCATTGCTGGCGGGCCTCCTTTGAGTCTTATTTCCCGCTTCCTTCTGGAGTTGCATCTGGCTATAGCAAGCTTTTCTTTGTATAAAAATGGTGTTCCATAACATTTTAATTTTCAAGGGTTCAGGTTGGGACTACGCGGCCATTCCGCTACCTGTCTCGATCGTCTCAGTGAAAAATAAAACTGGGAATGTGGTTAACGGTGTTCACTCTCGCTGGAGTTGTAGGATTTCCTTTAGCAATAGTGACGTCGATTTCTTCCGTCGGTGCGAGGCCGTAGCGCTGTGCTAACATATTTCTTTGCCGCTCCAAACTTGGGAAAGATTCGCTCAAATTTAGCAGGGCGTCCAGGCGCTATTCGATAATTGTGACTTCGCACGTGTCCATGGCGGTTGTCTTAGGCCAGGCGCGGCGCCAATAGATGAGGTGCGTTTCCGAAGAGAGCGCAAAGTATCACGGGAAAATCGCCTGCCAGCTACTTCCGGTTCCAATTTTCTCCCATGCACTGCCTGTTGCATTGCAGTCGCGGTGCATGCCGGAATTGTTTATTCACTAACTTATCTGTGGTGCGGCATCGCTCATTGTACAGCATCATCGTTAAACGCGTGCTGCGTGTGCGCTTGTTAGCGCAGAACTTGACAATCGCGGAAGGTGAGCATGTTCTGTCGTGGTTAAAATGCCGGCGTATAGGTATCTGATTGTCGCTGCACTGCAAATGCTGAAACATACACAGTTTAGCCGTTTAGCTGAAGATGTGTATTCCACACAACGTGTAAAGGCTGCCAGTGGGCTAGCAAACAACCCATGCATGCCGCTGTACGCACAGCGCGTCGCAGCACATCGCGCTGCGTACATAGAAAGCCTCGAACCATTTCCGTTATTTTGGTTGCTCTTCGTGCGAAAACACGCTACGAAGCAAAGCAGAGTCGACGTCGCGTTGCTCTTGCGATGACGCAGTACAAATAAATTAGTAGAACAAGTGATATTGACACAGTGACTGCCGTGAAGCAAGCGAGCAGGGGGAGAAAGTTGAAACTGGAAGTAGCGATAGGAGACGACTTTCTCACGATCCTTTGCGTTGACTCTGGAAACGCACCTCACCCATTGAAGGCGTCGCGCGGCATTCATGTCGGACCTAAATTTTTGCTTTCTGGCGTGTGGTGCCGAGCGTGGAAGAGTGGCAAAACATACGGATGCGGGCTGCGCAGTACAACTGCTTTCTGGCGTTCTGAATACGGCGTTTTGGTGCTGAGCCCGAGTTTGCAGGCTTGATACCTTGCCCATGGCGTTCGTGTTTTCAGGCATTCAAACCAAAGAGAAAAAGTGAGCCGCATATATGCTGAAACCGGTGCACACCAAAGAACACCGCGTGGTTAAAATGGACCCGAAGCTTTCGGTAGCGGCATCCCTTGTGTGCCTGTTGCTCTCGGACTAAAAAACCGACGCACTACTTAGTAAAAAAAAAAAGAGCAGAGAAGCGAGATGTTGAATGCTACTAAGTAATAGATAGCTCGTACCCATTCTTATTTGCGCGAACCGCCTAGTGCAAGTGTACACGACTGCGTGATGCCCTAGGCAGCTGCTGACGAAAACGAGTTTCCCCCGGAAGGGTCTATTTTGTGCAGAAACAGGCTTTGAAGCTCGCAACACTGAGAGGGCGTGCACGCTCGTTCGCACGTCACATTCTGTTCGTCTGCCTGCTCCAACCGCGCCTGCGGCTGTCCCGAACGGTGCCCCGCCGTCCGGGGTCACCGGGGTGCAGACCCGCGCCGTGCGCCCAGGTGGAGAGCGGCGGAGCGTCGTCTGGCGCGGCGGCATTTGGCGAGCGCGCGCGCGCTTTCCGCGGAGGGCATGGGGGAAGGTCGCGCCGGCCTTGGCATTGAAATAGCCTGCCGTCGCAAGGACGCTTTCGGGTCACGTCAGCCGCGGCCCTGGACACCACTCCTTGCTGCCCCCCAGGCGGCGCTCGGAGCGGAAGCGGACGCCCGCTTCCTTGTTGTTCGAGCTGCCGGGTTCCGGGCCGCGGCGCGAGGTGTCATTGCGCGGCTCAGGTGCCGCGCGCCGCCCGTCTTCGCGGCGTCTGCCGCATCGATCATCAAGCGGGCCGGCTTTGACGGGGCCTTGTTGATCGGCCCTGCGCGTTAGCCTCGTTTTATCGCGACCCACGTGAGCGTTCAAGGGGTGCCGTCAGAAGCAGGAACTAGCTCTTCACTTCAGGTTTCTAACCGTGGTTCAAGCAAAAGCTTCCGTATCGTTGCACCGAATCACTGCTATCTACCATCTTGCTTCTGTATCCGTGCATAGAAGAATGGCCATAGTTTTCTTTTGCTTTCCGGTTAGGGGAAAGTAACTTGGATCTTCACCTTGCCTTGGTTATGTCTCCAAGTCCCATTACGCAGCGGCCGCCCTGTTATCATAGCATACACGACTGCGCGCGACATCGCGTTGTGCGCAGTTGGCGCCGCCACCATTGTGTCAAGCCTTTTCGCCGGCACACACGTGCTGCTGCGGAAAGATGTTTGTCCCGGAGAGCATAGTTGAACGATGGCGTTTTATGGTTGCTGCTGTGTTTGGAAGGTAGCGCGCTTTTCGGCGCAAAACGTTTTGCTCTGCACCTCTGTGCTCATCTTTGCCTCGCAGTTGGTCACTGGGCCGTGAGGGCGTTGTATTCACAGAGCCCTCGCTGCACACTCAGCACTGGGGAAAGCGTCTAGCGGAGCGGCGCGTTGCTCTTCACGGCCTGGGTTATTTTGCATTGCATAGCGTAAAACTCCAGCGCTTAGAGTTGGGGACTGCTGACTGCAGTTTTGCGAAGAACCTTCAATCTGCGCTTGCCACAAAGCTTTACTGAGATTAAAGCAAGATGAAGGACCAGTGTTGCCACTTTAATGGGCGGTGGCGCTCTCAGATTGTTTGGCCGCGTCACCAAGGTGACACCTTTGGCCTTGAGACGAAGGTGCGCGACAGTTCGCCACTGTAAACTTTGATCACTGCAGTTTGAGTCGCTTATGCGGCCAACGGTAGTCGTGAGATGCAACTCTTCCCAGCACCTCAATTGTTTCGCACCTGCTGTCAGCTTATGCGCGGCCATGTATCACTGAGGCAGTGGCCAACGTAAACATGTTCGCACAGACGTCCTTAATATCTAATCCTTTCTAGCCTTATCACCGCGCCGAGCTATCTGCTATTTATTTCGTTCCCGCCGCTGTTTTGTCACAGGTGCCGTCAATGCGACATCTTGACAGGCCTTTCCCTCTCGCTACTGCAGCAGCCTTTGTGGCCGTCCTTGTCCTTGCTCCCGCTTTTTGCTTGCTTTATTCAGTTACTCACCCCCCCCCCCCCCCCCCCCCCCCTCCACCATCCCACCCTCTTTGCCCCCGGAAGGTTGCCAGCGGCGCCCCTCCCCCACTGCTCGCGCAGCCGGGCTGCCTTGCTCTTGTGAGCTCGGCGGCGAACCGCCAGCAACGCAGACTGCGTCGATGACGTCTGAGGTCACGTGTGGCGTGGCGTAAAATTCGGTCGGTTATGCGCCGACACGTCACGCGGGTACCGGTGCGCCGGGCGCGCAGGAGCTCAACTGGTGGTCCGCCGTTGCTTGTACGCTTTCATTCTGGATGCGGTGTTTTTCCTCACGCTGGCGGTGATTAGCCGCTTGGCCGTCTCACGCAGGTGCCTTTGATCGGATTAGCTTTCTAATGCGTCACATGAGCCTCCTCGCTGGTCTACCTGGCGATTTGTTGGGTGCCGGCGTAAATCCAGCGTGACTTTGGCAGGAAAGTGAAACATTGTGCTGGGTGTGGTTGTGTGCTCAGCGGTGAGATCTCATCACGCAACTTCACGAACATAAACGCAGATATGTGATGCAGCAATGGCTCGTTTCATTAAATTTCTCAGCACCGGCGGCGACGAGTGGCGTGCCGTGGCAGTTGCTAGGGGACCGGGGCGCCGAATCACGACCACACGCATAGCACCGAGAAACTAATATTACCCGAAGTGGGACGAAAAGTTATATAAGTACACTAGTTCCTACAACGATATTGATTTATCTTCTGAACATAGTGTGGTTGCGCAGTTGCGGAAAAGGGGAAAGTGTCATTCAAAAAGAAAATTGTTGGTGCAAGTGGCTTTGGTGTGTTTGTTGGGAGAGTGTGTGTGTGTTGGGGGGGGGGGGGGGGGGGGGGGGGGGAGAGTGATAAGTCCATAGGTATAATTCCGTGGGACGCTGAATTATGCGGCTGTTATTTTTCGCCGAAGCAAGATTTCCGGCCGCAAGTTTTTACTCATTAATGCAAGTTTTTACTCATTACATGCTTCTAGCGCTCACCCTGTGCGGTTTTCACGGGAAGGCGGTGCGACCTTTCAGAATCCATCGGAAAGTTCTGTCAGCCCCTGCGGACAAGCGCCAGTCTCTCATTGTTCGCAGTGGGCTAAAATTTGATTTCCAAGCTCACGTGGTCAGTGAACTGTACACCTGCTGGCATGTGTGTAGCATTGTGTTCATATAGTGGTAGAGATCGAAAGACAAACCTCCGCGGCAAGAAAGGCTACACCGATGGTGCCCCCAGAATCGGAATAGATCGATACCAATTCAGTGGGTGTGTTGTGCCGCATACGTACGAAGCCAGCGCCACTCTCTGTCAGAAAATCGCTAAGCGGTCAGTGATCAGGCCTTCCAATTCCCGGAGTGAAGTTCGGCCTGCATTCTGCTCGGCCTTCGGTGCGGAGCCTACAAGCCCTCCAATTGGGTGTGCGGGTGCGTTTAGCGTCCCGACGCTGCACTCCATATGAGGGACGCTGCAGTGGAGAGTTCCTGATTTATTTTGACCATTTTCACCGGAATCGGAGTACATGGACGTTTTTCCTCTTCGCTTCCATCGAAATGCAGCCGCCGCCGCCGCGCACGTCCTCCAATATACATATATGTATAAAAAGCTATAATAGTTGGCGAATAACGCGCGAATATGGCGCATCACTGTGCTGTCGGCATTAATTATCATATATGTTAACGTGTGAAGTAACTCAATCCACGTGTCAAATCTGCACCCAGATTGTCGGGAACGCCGTATCGTGGACGGCCGCCAAGTTAATTCCCGCTGCCGCAATTTCTGTGAAATCACAATTTTTATTTCGCCTCCATCAGAACGCGGCCGCTGCAGTCGGGATTGAATTGCATGCACGGCTCCCAGGAATTCATGCTCACCCGAGTAACAACGCTATCTGCACCACGACATGCACTTTCTTCTGCTTCGTCGCTTGGTGCAAGGAAAAGGATTGTTGTTGTTGTTCAGTCGTAAAGTCGCACTCGTCTCTTTGTGACCCTATGTATCACAGCACGCCACGCCTTCCGGTCCTACACAGTCTCCAGGAGTTCACTGAGTTTCATCTTCATTGCATCAGTGATGCCGTCTAAGTTCTAACCATCCCAACCTCTGCCGTCCCCTTCTTGTGTCCTCAATCTTTCCCAGCATCAGGGTCTTTTGCAGCGTGGCCAGAGTAACTTAGTTTCAACTTCAGGATTTGGCCTTCCAATGAACAGTAATGATTGATCACCGATGGTACTGGCTGGTTTGACGTTTTTGCTTCCCCAGTACCACAGTTCAAAAACATCAATTCTTCGGCGCTACATTCCACGTTCATATGTGATCGTCAACTGCGTGGTCTTAATATTGAGAGCGATGAAACAAAGGAAAAGCACATGTTGTGGTACCGTGGAGCAGGCAGTTCGAATCTGGCGCCGTAGTCACTGCAACTCGTGGCCAGGGGACGTTGCATTTGAACCGAGCTTCGTGGGCGTCTCATGCGCTCAGTTCTTTTCTTTTTCTGCTTTTTTTCAAAAAAAAAATATGCCAGAGTTTCTCGCGCTGCAGAGCTCTATAGAACGGCTGCAGGGCTTTAGAGATATGGCATCGTCATGTCCATGGCTTCGAACTCATTGGCTAACCACTAGTCTTTGTTAAATAAAAAGAGGATTTGTCACTTTTATGTGATTAAACACACACATTTAGGATGGCGTTTGCTATAGCTGACGTCCGCCACGGCTGACGGTTTGTTCTTGAAAAGATTTTCTTTCTATTTTGTGCCTCCTGTTTTCAGGAATTTTTGAAAGTGTTATCTGAAACGCTCTGAAGGTACACAGTCGCACTGCTGCCGCAAACCGGTTTAACGAACTTTAATATCATATCGATGCACCTGTCACGTAAGTATGGACTAGTTAACGAGCACCACGTTTCACCATCATCATCATCATCATCAGCCTGACTACGCCCACTGCAGGGCAAAGGCCTCTCCCATGTCTCTCCAATTAACCCTGTCCTCTGCCAGTTGCGACCACCCTATCCCCGCAAACTTCTTAATCTCATCCGCCCGCCTAACTTTCTGCCGCCCCCTGCTACGCTTGCCTTCTCATGGAATCCACTCGGTTATCTTTGAGAACCAGTGGTTATCTTGCCTTCGCATTACATGCCCTGCCCAAGCCCGTTTCTTCCTCTTGATTTCGACTAGGATGTTCTTAACCTGCGTTTGTTCCCTCACCCACTATGCCCGCTTGCGGGCAGAGTATAATGAGTTGTTTTTACGTATTATAGATACTGTAAAATTGTATATTGTGGAGTTTACCGTCCCGAAGCGACTCATGGGCTTTGGGGAACGCCGTAGTGGATGGCTCCATTTTGCCCCCATAGAAACACGGCCGCCGTGGCCGGATTGAACTATGGTTCTCCGGCTCAGTAGTCAAGCGGGTAACCATTGAAACACCGCGGTGTAAATAAATAGGTGTTACGACTACGTCATCACACGTAGTGCCGTGTTATGGAAGGACGTCATTATGCAGGATGTTTCGCCCAAGACTGCCGATAATTTTTAGAAATAGGCTTTCTGGCTTAGAAGAGCGCTTTTTCGGCATAGAATTTTCAACGGCGTAGTGCATCAGAATATACAGCTAAGGCGTGCTAAACTACCAGGCTGGTTAACTATATTGAAGAGTTAACTTCTTAACTATTACCATTATGCTCTTTATTTATTGAGTGGCTTGTAGCTCACAGTAAGTAATATCCATATCACTGTTTAGAATTTCGAAAACACAATCCTCGTCGCCGCTGAACCGCAAGCAACTTTGGGGCCGCATATGGCCGAAACCGTGCGACCAGCAATAGCAGTAATCACGCCTACAAGCGCGGGTCACACACCAACCCGCCTGTCGCATGCTCTCTGTTCGCTCTCCGAATGGGCTTGCCGTTCTCAGTCGGGCGCTTTAAAAGGAGCACGTGACACCCGCACCACTGTGTGACTCACGCTCGTAGTCGTGACTACCGCTCTTCCTGGCCGTGCGGTTTCGGTTTCGGCCATATGCGGCCCCAAAATTGCTTGCGGTGCAGCGGCGACGAGGATAGCGTTTTCGGAATTCTAAAAAGTGATATGGATATTGCTTACGGTGAGCTATAAGCCTGTCAATAAACAAGGAGCCTAACGACAATAGTCAAGAAGTTAAGTATTCAATATTAGTCAACCGGCCTGCTAGTTAGCATGCCTTAGCTGTATGCTGATGCACTTTGTTTGCATACAATTTGTTTGCCTTCTTCATTGTTATATTCCAAATGTTCGTATTGCTTGTGCTATTGTTTTTTTTTCGCCCCTTCTGTAATGCCCCCCCCCCCTGGGGGTCCATAAGGCAAAGTAAATTATGGTGATGATGATTATGACTACACCGCTGAAAAAGCTCTCTTCTAAAAAGCCTATTTCTAAAAAGTACTGACAGTGTTAGGTGATACACCCTGTATGCCATTGTAGGTGTTGTCTACATATCTTATAAGCTCGAAACATCCAGGCCCGTGGCGGGCCTGGAGAAGACGGGGTAAAAAAAAAATGAAAACACTAGTATCCCCAAATCACGCTAGCGGCGGTTTCTGCGGAAGTGATCTGATAAGTGTTTTTATCATTTTCTTGTTTATTTGGCTTCTGTGTTCCTCCTTTCAACGGAGCGATTGAGCAACGAAGTATCTTTGAAACTGTGCGTCAACGGTTGTGCGCTCCTTGCGTGCTGTAGCACGTCCAATTCTTGTAGCGCTGAAAACTGAACAGCAGCGTGTCCGACGAGTGATTTTTTCCAAAAGAGTTCGAAGGTAAGTGCCGCACCCTTTGTTTTTCTAGACGAGGCAGTGCCTCTAACAGTGCGCGGGAGAAATCCTAGCTTATATACTGCGGCATGCCAAGGCACAGTGCGCTACAGGATGCGAAATGAAAGCTGGCTTCCGTTTTGCTGCGGTGTCCAGCCCTGAACGTTCTGATGCTGATATGAATGTGTATGCGGGTGTCAAGAAAAAGGGGGGCAATGGAGAGCAAGAGTCAGGTAGCTAGTTGATCATGTGAGCTTGGTAATTTTGTGTTTTGTTTCCGATAGATAGATAGCGAAACTTCTAATGTCCAACAGAAAGTGGGTAGCTAGAGGGCTACCCGCCTACCCGCCTTGGCTCTCGGCGGCGGCTTTGGCCAGTCGGACGAGTTGTAGTTGAGTCTCCGGATCGGAGCTCAGTAGTAAGGCCTCCCATTGGTCTTTCGACTGAGTGTCGTCTCTCTAGGGTGACATGAGGACGCTCCCATAGTATGTGGTCCAAGGTGGCTCTAAGCTCGCAGTTTGCGCATTTTTCTGAAAACTGCCCTGGGTACATAAGACTCCATAGGGCCGGGTTTGGAAATGTGCAAGTTTGTTACCGGCGCCAGCTGATGGCTTGGTATCTGGTTAAGAATCTATCCGCTGAAGGAAGTCTAGCTCTTTGAAAACGATAGTGCAGTGCCATTTCTCTGTATCCCACCATGCGATCCCTGTCTTTGAAGACCATCTCGCTCGGGTCCGCTCAGAAGGAAAAGCCTCGAGACAATATTTATGGTAACGGCGCCGTGCGCACACGTGTGCTTTTGCTCCCTTTACTGTATTCCTTCGTACCCGTGGTAATCCTGTCACCACTAATAACGCCTGTACCTATTCTGCGACGAGGATGGCATTATTGCCGGCTCGGGTAGCGCAATATGCGCGGTAGGAGTGCGCAGCGTTTTTTTTGTGCGAGCAGCCAGACACGCATTCGGGCCTAGCGTCGTGAGGATCGCGTCCGAGGGCGAACAGCGCGGCCTGCCACACGCAACAAGTGGCGAAGCGGTCTGGGCGGTCGCGTCCGGCGAAAAGGGAAAGGTCACGGCCCGAGGGTCCCCGCCGGTCCCGCTCGGCGCGCGACGTCACGCCATCGATCAGGGCGCTCGCGGTCGACGACGGGGCGGGGGAGGGCGAAACTGTGTCACGGTCATGTCCGCGGAAGCAGCGGCTACTCTCCGGAATTCAATGCCGCCGAGTTAGTTCTCGAGGGGCGCTCCCACGGTGACGAGAGCTGTTCCGCGAGCCGCCTAATTGCGAGCGCGAGCGGCGCCGGTGCGCGGTGCTTCGATCGCCGGCGAGAGGGCGAAGGTGTCGCGCGCCGCCTCCGTCGCGGGCTGGCTGGCGGCCGGCGTGCGTCACGCGAGCGCCGTGTTTATTTCCTATGAGGAAAGGAGGGAGGGGCGCCCTTCTGCGCCTTTCCGCCGCCCTTGGCGCTGCCTCGGAAGTGGTCGTACTTGAAGATAGTTTCCCGACGAGGTGGTATTGAAATCGGGGGCACGCCTGCCCCGTGTTTGTGGCGAAAGTTTCCGCTCGACTTATTTCGCACAGTCTGTCTGTCTTAGGGCGCAGTTACGCTAATACGTTTTATGCGAGCTGCTGGCTCGCGCCCGCACGCGCTATATGCCTAAGTGAAGCAGCACGGCTTTTTTCTGATATCGCGTTCCTAC